>NC_081557.1:141960962-142275988 GCF_022355385.1 Mustela nigripes | reverse complement strand
TCCGGCTAGCTGAAGCAGTCTCAGCTTGCTACTTCTCCGCCATCTTGACTCCTCCCCCCCTTTTCTTTTTTTTTTAAAGATTTTATTTATTTGACAGAGACACAGCGGCAGGGGGATTAGGAGAGTGAGAATCAGGCTTCCTGCTGAGCAGAGAGCCCAATTCGGGGCTTGATGCCAGCACCCTGGGATCATGACCTGAGCTGAAGGCAGACACTTAATGAGTGAGCCATCCAGGTGCCCCCCTGAAGTTCCCTTTACCCACATTTCTATCAGAGCAAGAGCTGACAATATAATAACCGTGTAGTGTTTGAGTGAGCCTTCTGCACTCCAGCTTCTTTCCTTAGAATACTAGGAGTCAGAGCAACTTCGTTGAGCATTTTCTCTCCACCACAGGCCGGGAATCTGTAACCACCTTTGGCTAAGCCAGATTATCTTTCCTACCACTGTGCCAACTCTTTTGGGGCCAATATATATTTGAAGACAAATTCAAGAAACTGGATCTATTGGGATTAGATATAGGACCGCACGAGCATAGTTATGAGTGGACAGTTGCATGTGTTTTGAGGGAAACAAACATGAAGAAAATCTTTTACCACTTACACCATATACATATGCTAGAAAATTAAGGAAGAAAAACCCAACAACTAGGGCTAGACATTTAAAATGTAATTTAAAAATTTACAGGAATTGAATATCACGTGTTGGTAACCATTAATTTATTCAGCTAATACGATTAAGCACCTTGGATGTACTGAACATGTTTCTAGGTCCTGGTAACTCAGTTGGGGGCAAGGCAGTTAAGGTCCTTGCTCTGTTGCAATCTGAAGAATAAAGTGGGGATTAGGAAGTGATGGAGGTTGGGGAATAAACTGAACAGGATGGAATGGCTGTAATGGAATGGCCCCTTTTAAAGGGCTCTGACCTGAAGGAAGTCAAAGTGGAAGTCACCTGGGTCTGTGGCCCCCAAGAAAGCATGTGTTCTGTGTTAATCCTTTCTGGATAATTTCTGGTGGAGGAGGGTACTTAATGGCTTCACAGACTTCCATCCCTGATGCCAGCCCATTTCATTCTCTACCACCTCTATTCCCATTCCAAAGGTACTGACAGTTTGTAAGTCTTTTGAGGGTTTTGAGGGTTCTGCAGCATAAATGAGAGTGGTTTTCTTTTACCTGCTGAAAACAGTGGATTTCACTCACTCATGACTGATACCACATACACATGCATTTGGTTTCCAGTGTCCAAAGTTGTACTTCACTGTCCTATTCTCTTTGTCCTTGCCGACTTCTTTACATAAATCTTTCTATTGTAGTTTTAAAGAGAAAGTGAAGTTGGAAGTGTGTTCAGTTTGCCATCTTAATCCAAAATCCTTGTTCAGATATTTTTAATGAGGTTGAACACTGCTTATGAACAGATTGATGTGGAAATTATTCTTTTGTAAGTTAATGTATCATCTTTTTGAATATGTTCATTTTAGTATAGTTATGGAAGAAAATAATGACTATTAAAAATGTCATTCCTGGAAATTTAAAATTTTCACTTCATATCTAAGAAGCTTCCACAATTTCTGGAAAGCAAAAGCTATGCTGATTACTACAGGAGAATACAAAGCTATCTTATTTCTTAATGGACTTGTTGATATAATCTCCAGTGAATAACATTTATTTGAATAACAATTCACTTGTAAGCTGTGAAGATTCTGATGCTTGCTTCTTTCAATATACTATTAACTAAAATAATAAACCATTATTATTAAAGATAAGACCTAATAAATACTTCGCCTACAAGAGATTTGTAAGATCTTATATTCTAACTCCCCAAAACAGAACCACATGTGGGAACTCTTTAGCCCTTTAGCTGTTTCTTTTATTAAATCTAACTCACCTTCCAGTATATAGTTATATTTAGTTTAGTTTCATATAAACTACAACCTTTTACATAATTGATGCTTTCTCTGGATACATCTCTTCCTAACCACCTTCCTCACCTTCCTCTACCCCCACAAAAAAGGGGGAAGGGATGGTGTATCTAGGTTGGAGGGAGAATCTAAGTTGAATCAAATGAAATTGCTAAAATTGATCATATTTTAAAAACTGCAAGAATTGGGGCGCCTGGGTGCTCAGTGGGTTAAAGCCTCTGCCTTTGTCTCAGGTCATGATCCCAGGATCCTGGGATCGAGCCCGCATCAGGCTCTCCGCTCAGTGGGGAGCCTGCTTCTCCCTTTCCGTCTGCCTCTCTGCCCACTTGTGATCTGTCTGTCAAATAAATAAATAAAATATTAAAAAAAAAAAACCCAAAACTGCAAGAATTAAAATTGCTTTTGGATTCCCATAGATTCTTGGGTGTGTTTCAGTGCTTTGTTTCAGTGCTTTGAAGGAAGGGACTTTATTGATTTATGCCCTCCAACTCATACCTTTGTAGGTCCTCAATTACTGTGAATGGTTGTAAATTCAATTTTTTGTCTTGATGCCTTGACACATTAGCGTAGAGACCCACTTCCAAGATCTCTTCCAAAGAATTCTTTTTTCTCCCCTTCAACATACCACCAAAAAACTCCACAGATTAAAACAAAACAAAACAAAACTTAATAGTAATCATTTCTTACACAAAATTAAAGCAAAGCAAATAAGATAAATTAATTTCTATACTGATGTAGCTTATGATGTCTGTAAGTTGATTATCTGGGTTTTCTGTATGTCACACTTACTAGAAAAAAGTTTTTAAAAATGGCTTTTTCATGAGCAGAAGTATTCCTTTCCTAATAAGATAAAATAGTATTAGTTAATATGTGATTCTAATAGATTTTTCCAAGCAATATAGAAGAAAGTAGTCCTCCAATCCATGACTGCTGCTTTCCATGTCCTAGAAACTATCTTTTTACTCATCCCAGATGGAATTCCTTAACGTCTGTGTGATCCCTATGGCATTACCAGAGTTTATGTTGAGTCCTGACAGCCAAATGCTTCATTTCATATTTATGTATTTATTGAAGGTTATGATAGAATTTTTTTTTACTTTTTTAATTGCTCTAATTCTCCAGTGTAATAAACAGAAGTTACTGCAAAACCAGAAATACCATTATTGAATCTTTGAGAGTCAAAAACTCTTAGATATCATCTGGCTAAGCATGTATTTATTTTTAGTTTTTCAACTGAGGCTAAAGAATCATGTACATGACTATAATTATTTTTCTCTCTTTTTATTATTTATCTATATTATGTGTGATACACAGATATTTCCTATCCTATCATATCTTTTTTTTTAATGTTAGTCATTATTTCATATAGCACAACTTGATTTCATGACCCACTAATGAACAGGAATCTTCCAAATATCAAGAATAGTTTCTACGCAAGATATTTCAAATCATTATAACAAGTATTAGTTGAATATGTTCTTGTAAAGATTTTATTTATTTATTTTGAGAGAGCAAGAGAGAGCATGAATAGGGGGTGGGCAGAAGGAGAAGCAGGCCCCCTGCTGAGCAGGGAGCCTGACAGGGAGCTTAATCCAAGGACCCTGGGATCATGACCTGAGCCAAAGGCAGATAGATGCTTAACTAACTGAGCCACCCAGGAGTCCCTAGTTGAATATATTTTTATACTTTATATTCATAAGTTTCATATTCTTCAGTCATATATGTGGTTGTGATTTGACTTATTGTTGCCTAAACATATTATGTTAAATTTAAGACATTTCTGACAACTTCTAGTCCCATATTTTCTTAAGACCATAAATCTTCATTTGTCCAAGGAAATTCAGTATCAATTGGGGAGGGGGGGAAAGCAAAATATGTGTTCTATAGATAATATTCTATACTTTATGGTGAGGGGTAGGCGACTGATAGCTGAAGAAAGCAGAGCTGGTAACTGCAGAATTAACAGTGATAGGTGAGTCAGAGAACCAGGGTTTTATACATTGGCCTTTATATTTCAAATCAAAAGGCCCATGCATTTGTAAAACAATGATTCTTACCTCCCATATATAATAGATGTGGGTCACCTCTTGAAGTAGCATTAGAAATTGCTTTATCACTGTGCCCAGGAATAGATATACTTTATGGCATGACACAAATGCACCTACTCATTCCAGAAATAAAAGTTTCATTAAACAGAATGCATTTTGTAAGTGATGTGCTTTGATTCCTTTTTCTTTTTCTTTTTTTTTTAAATATTGGTTGCAAAAAAAAAAAGTGCTGGTTTGCAACAGTAAATTAATTTCTTGGCACGGCAGTCTGGGTCAGGTTTAAGAACGCTGAGTACCACCTACCATTGTTACTCTGATTCTGAAGCTACCCTGTGTTACAAAAAGTCTTACACAGGAGGGATGACATAGGGTCTAATCAGAAGAGACATTATCCAGCTGGACCAGAGAAGAACACTTAGTCTGACCTTCTGGAAATGTAATGTTTTCACAGAATATATCTTTCTATTCTGTGTTGTTTTTGCAATTAACAAGCTACTGTATATCCGAAAACGTAAAATATGTCACTAAATCCTAACAGATTGATGGAATATGCATAGGGACAGTTTCATTATATGAAGACAAGAAAAATGTACCAGAATTTTACTTAGCTAAAAGTTTGAATGATATATGATAATAATGACAAGAATAGCAGTTCTTATTTATTATTTACTCTGTGCTAAGGACTTTATTTTATTTCTATTTCATGTTATTGTCTCAACTATATATTGTTCTTTCACAAATGACAGAAACATGCTTAAGGGAATCAGTCAGCTTTTCCAAAGTAATAGAACTAATAAGTATTCAAATGAAGTCTGCCATTCACCTTGTGTTCTTTATCACTACTTATAATGTCCAGCAGAAGCTCTGGCAGGCAGGCAGTCCTGAATCATATCACTGCCACCTCCTAATTATATGACTTTGAGCCGGCTTCCCCCTATGAAATGAGAAAGAAAACATGTGCCTCATGGAGCCATAGTGAAAGTAAGGAAAGCATTTAGTAAGTAGTTAGTAAAGGTACCTAATAATAGAGAAAATTAAAAATAGAGACCACAGGACTAGAAAAGACTATGAAGTCATCCATCTTGTCAACAGCTAGAAATGCATCAAAGTTTAAGCTGTTTCTCCACAGCATTGCCAACAGGAAGAGTGTTCATACTTTTCTCTTTTTTGGCCAGTCTGTGGAATAAAAAATAATATATCAATCTTCATTTGTATTTCTCACATAATGTTGTAAATTTTTTTAGTTGATTAATTTTGATAGGTTTGTCTTCATTCATCAAATTTATCCTTTGAATTCTAAATCCTGGACTAGCTTTAGATTAAGAGAGGTTATTTCTGCTGTTTTGGACATCTACTTGCCCAAAAGACACTAGAATAGACCTACTGACTTTTTGCAGAATTCTCAGAGCTTTATTTCATTTCAGCTTTAATTAGCCTTAAGATCATAGTTCATTTTCAATAGAAATTTCCCATTTGAAGTTTGTTAATTTCTTCATTCCCATTAGAATTTGAATTTTAGTGTATACGTTGTTCCTAAATCAATAAGTAAATGTCACCATTTCCACAGTGACAATTCTTGGTATACCTGCAAGAAATCCAACTTTTGTACTAACAATAATTGAAGTAATTATATTTTCCAGTGGGCACATTTGTAGGACATTTAAAAAGAACCCTAAAGCATTCTTTTTGAATGTTTGCTTTTAAAAAAGTTGTAATGTTTACAATATCTTTTGCCTTTCAGAACAACTCTTAGAATTTATGCACCAGTTGCCTGCTTTTGCCAATATGACAATGTCGGTGAGACGAGAACTCTGTGCCGTGATGGTGTTTGCAGTGGTGGAAAGAGCTGGGACCATAGTGTTAAATGATGGTGAAGAGGTCAGTGAACATTGCCACCACTTAAAAAGTTTCTGTTTGAGGGTCTCTCAACAATTTGCTTTATGCGCAAAAATATACACAAATATACACAAAAAAATTCTTATTTCTTCCTCTTAAAAAAATAAGCAACAAGTAATTTGAATAATTCAAGAATTATGATATACTTATTGTTATGTCAAAGTATTCCAAATCCACTATTTCTTATAATAATATTTCATATGATACTGATAGAAATACTTTGATGTATTAACTTTTCAGATTTTTGTAACTTTGAATGTTCATAATATGCCTTTTGTCAGAACAAAATGATCTTATTGAGACAATGGTGATCATTTGATATTACTTACATATGTTTTGGGGAGCAGAAGAATTCTTTTTCCTTGTGTTACCTAGAGAAAAGCGTCTGAGGTCAAATTAAAAGAGCAGAATAAGCACCCTTGGCTAGGTGTGTGGAAAACACAGATCTGTGCTGTGCTTTGCTTTATTCCTTGTTCTTTGAGTTTAGTAAACAGTTCATTTTCCTTGAATTATTCCATCCTTAAGGTGAAAGATCTGCTAAATCCTTTGTAGGAACCATTCTAGCACTAATAGCTGCATGACCATGATTCTCTGCTTTGTCTTCATTTCTTTTAATTAGCTGGATTCCTGGTCAGTGATTCTGAATGGTTCTGTGGAAGTAACTTATCCAGATGGAAAAGCAGAAATATTATGTATGGGAAATAGTTTCGGTGTCTCTCCTACCATGGACAAAGAATACATGAAAGGAGTAATGAGAACGAAAGTGGATGACTGCCAGGTATGAAATATCATTAAAACTATATATTTTGAAAAAAAAAATGTATATTTTGTGCTTAACATCTATATGTCATTGGGGTAAGATCTTTCTGCCTATATAAATAGGTCATTTTTTAGAGTTATAAATAATATCTTAAATTAGTACTATTACTTTTAGTGTTATCATGCCCCAGAAAATTAAATATTAATCTTCCTTAAAGTTGTTTGGACTCAGGGTACCTGGCCGGCCTGGTCCATAGAGCATGTGACTCTTGATCTCAGAACAAGAGTTTAAGCCCTACACTGGACACAGAGCTTCCTTTAAAAAATAAATAAATAAATAAAGTTATTTGGACCCTGCATAACTAGGTGTTACATATATTTTTTTATTAAAAGTTTCTATAAACATAATATTTTAAATTTTTCATTAATATTTTTATAATCTGTTCATAAAAAAATATAGCAGTAAAACATCTGTTATGAAAAGAAATAAGTAGATTAATAAAGATGTGATACAGTTATGCATTGTTTTTATTTATTTTCAGAATCTTATTTTTTTTTAAGATCTTATTTATTTGTCTGAGAGCGAGCACAAGCAGGGGGAGCGGCAGGCAGAGAAAGAAACAGGCACCCCACTGAGCAAGGAGCCAGATGTGGGGCTCAATTCCAGGACCCTGGGATCATGACCTGAGTGGAAGACAGATACTTAACCAACTAAGCCACCCAGGCATCCCAGTGTTTTTATTTAAATACCTACAAAATAAGGAATTGATTTAGAAGTCATATAAATTAATCATAGTATGAATCAGTAGAACTTGCTAGTAAAAATGTAATTGCTAATTAAAAGAAAATAGTTGATAGCAAAAGAAAAATGTTAGTGTTGATATTATGTTAATATTCATTATTTAAAAGCATTTAATAAAAGACTAGAGAAAATATGGAGACCAAATGTGAAATTTAGATTTTAGTTAGATTTAGATTATAATTAAATTGATTATAATTGGTAACCTTTGTATTAGTAAGAAATAAATTTAAGATACTTGTGTTACCAAGTTTTTATTATTTATGTTTTCTTCTGAAAAAAGAAGTCTTTGAAAGATAAAATATTTTAATATAAACAAACCCAAAGATTTGACTTAGACTAATTAAAGGTAAGTGCTCATTGTATTTATTAGTCTGTAGTCTGAAATACATCTGAGTATACTTTTTTCTGAAAGAACATCACTGAATTTTTATTGTGTCTGATAAATGTAAAATAGTACCCATTTATATTTTCATTTTAAGCATTTTACTTACCAAAAAAGAAAATGACTATGGGCTATAAATAAAATGATCTTACCTAGAGAATCTAAATAATGTTGCCAAATAATTCTTTCAGTAAGCACTGTAGAGAAAAAAATAAATGGCTGTGTTCATTGTTTTGAATAGTAAGGCCAGAAGAACATTCTAAATATAGTCAACTCTCAATTATTTATGTTTTCTTCTGAAAAAAGAAGTCTTTGAAAGATAAAATATTTTAATATAAACAAACCCAAAGATTTGACTTAGACTAATTAAAGGTAAGAAAACAAAATGGTAGGTAAATCTTGAAGTCTATTTGGCCTGGCAATGTGTTTGTAAAAGCAATCATGTATGATTTTTCAGCTCTGGAACTATACTTCCAAAAATAATAAAGCCATACTTAGTCTAAAAAAACTAGAAATTTGTTAAAGGTTTCCCCATTCTATTATCTCTTATCAGTTCCTCTCTGGGACATGTTGGCATTACTGGAGCATTTTAGTCAGAGTTTCTGCCCATAAAGGGCAAGTTAAAAAGTAACTTTATTTCTGAGAATTCATTGATTACATTAATATGTCTTAATTGGCCAGCCACTTTTGCTAGAAATTTGTAATCATAGAACTGAAATGATATTAGAGGCATAGAAATGTATTAGAATAATTGATTAAAATGTTATATGGCTGAGTATTACAGAGTGCTTCAGAAATATCAAATATACCAGGTAACATTTAATATTTATCTGGGAGTTCTGGAACAGGAAGAGAAAGTAGATGTCAAGGAATATAGTCTAATCCATTTACTGAATGAGGAATTAGTGGGAAACCCAGTGTTAGCAAGGTAGACCCAAAAGAAAATTCTGATTAAAATACGTAGACTCATAGATCCTGATACGAGGTTGCCAGATATACAAAGTAGGTCAAAGGTGAGGTATCTGCCTGATAGTCTCTTTCCTCCACTCCACTCCACTCTAAGCCACTATAAAAGGAACATGTTAAATCAGGGGTTTCAAGAATCAGGCTTATACCTCCACTGACTCATCTGACATTCACTCCCTCAGCAGTAAAACAAGGATGGAGAATAAAAGTTAGACCGTTTAATGTAAATGCTTGTTTTGATCTAGAAGTTCAGTGTATTTCTGCTAAAATGTCATACATCCCTCAGAAAGTAACATGTCAGATCATTCCTCTTAGAGGAGGTGGAGGAAAGAGTGAGAATCATATTTTCATTCAACCATAAGATGGCCTCCATAAGTTTATATCATTCTCCTGAGCACACTAGGAATTAATATTTATTGAATGAAATGAACAAAAATGGTGTTCTCTTTACCAAGAAGCAACTTCGTCTAGGACTGGTCTTAATTTTCTTACATTGCAGTGGGTTCTGAAAATAAACATTGGGTAATGTGATAATTAAGTTGAGTTCATAATAAGACTAAGTGGCTTACGATGAGTGGACTAAACTTAACATTTATTTTTGTTTATTTGGATCCCAAGACATGCTCAAAGTTGTATTTTGCTCCAGATCCCTCCTTTGTATGCTCTTCTTTCAGTTCTTTCCTTCCATTGTCTATACTTCTTCCCCTGTCCTGTTTGAAGGATAAAAGCAGAGCAATATATAGACACATATAGGTACTTAGAGATTGGTAATGGTTTTCCGTTTCCCATACGTGCCTTTTTCTCTTCTTCTCACCTCCTATCCCTCTTCCTTTCTTCCTCCTCTACTCTCCTACTCTCCTTTTCCTTCTCCTTTTTCCTTCCCCACTACCTGTCTTAGGCCTGCCAGTGACACATCAGGCATTGCTTAATACCCTGCCCTACACCCTTCAATGAATACTTGGATACCTGTGTGAACAATTAAGTATGAACTTTCCTTACAGATAGCAAAGTGCCCCAGTTTAAATAGATCTAACCTGTTAAGGTAAACCTGTTAAACACACCTTTTTCAGAGACCATGGAAACTGACACTTGGAATTTAAGTAGTTTTAGAGAAAGTTGCCTGGATACATTGAAAGTTAACAATACTGTATTAGGGTTGAAGCTTAATTTTACTTCATCCCTTCAACATCTGTAATTTTTCTTCTACATACC
The DNA here is from genome assembly GCF_022355385.1 of Mustela nigripes. NCBI lineage: Eukaryota > Metazoa > Chordata > Mammalia > Carnivora > Mustelidae > Mustela > Mustela nigripes. The sequence continues at coordinate 142,266,008 of NC_081557.1, read as the reverse complement.
AGTTGTGATGTCTTATGCCACAAAACCAATCCTCCAATATGAATTGCCTTTGGCCTTGTATAAGCAAAATCTTGTTTGAATTTTTATTTTATATCAGAATGTCAAGGTGTTATCATGTGTTAACAGCTATCTGAAAGTATAAAACCTTACCAAAAAAATTATATACATAATTTACAATTTTTCATCTGGCTTCATCAGACCAATTAAAATTATGTTTTACACATGAATTTATTAGATCTACAAACTTCTTTTTTTTTTTTTTTTTTAAGATTTTTTATTTATTTGCCAGAGAGAGAGAGGGAGTGAGAGCGAGCACAGGCAGACAGAGAGGCAGGCAGAGGCAGAGGGAGAAGCAGGCTCCCTGCCGAGCAAGGAGCCCGATGTGGGACTCGATCCCAGGACGCTGGGATCATGACCTGAGCCACCCAGGCGTCCCTAGATCTACAAACTTCTTAAAGCAAAACTAAAACTGCTAATAAAAATGTAGATAAATGTTTTCATTTAAAACGTATTTCTTTTTAAATATATGTGGCCATATTAGAAATTCAGTTGGGTTTTATTTTCTTTTTGGGTGATACTCTTCAGTTTGGTACAGAAGAAATAGCAAAAATGTCTCTCTAGGCATTAAGCATTTCAAAACAAGCTTATTCTAATTTCCTTAAATCAGTTTAACTTAGTCAATGTTAATTTTAGTATGTTCTCTTCTAAAAGCATTCTTTTCTCTGTTACTCCTTTTAACTCATAGATGTTATTTCTTTTTTTAGGAGATAAATGAGAAAATACAATTTGTAATTATTTTCTCTGAAACTGAGTATAAGAAAAGGTCACCTGACATTATTTGGAGGCGTAGAGAGCAAGCAATTTTGGTGCTCTATTAAAAAAAAAAATTAATTATTTTGAGACAAGGAACTAAGGACCACATATTTTAAAACATATATACACCTGTGGTCAATGTTACAGAAATGTGTTTTGTTTTTAATGTTTAAAAAAAAAATTAAACTATATGTAATTACAAGAAAAGCCTGTCTTTTTCATTTTAACTTTTTGATTCCAAGTTCTTAATTGAAAAATTAATGGGATTCTATCAGCTAGCTCTGACAGGAACTTAATATTGTAATATGCTGGGATGCCTGGGTGGTTCAGTGGGTTAAGCCTCTGCCTTTGGCTCAGGTTGTGGTCTCAGCGTCCTGGGATCAAGCCCCACATTGGGCTCTCTGGGGAGGGCCCTCTTTCTCAGCAGGGATCCTGCTTCCCCCTCTCTCTGCCTGCCTCTCTCCCTACTTGTGATGTCTCTCTCTCTCTCTCTCTGTCAAATAAATAAATAAAATCTTTTTAAAAATTGTAATATGCTGTTTCTCAAGTATGAAGCACTGCTATTTCTTTTAAAAAATTTTTACTGATTATACAGAAAGTATGGAAAATATAGAAAAGTATTTTAAATAAAATGAAAGTCACAATTTGCACTGCTCAGAAACAATAGTGATTAAACACTTTGTTATATTTCACTCCAAGATTTTGATGTGCATGTGTATATATATATATATATTATTGATTGATTGATTGATTAGCACATGTGTAACTATGAGACCCTGGGCAAATCAGCAGGTTGTTGGTACAGATGTTTCTTCATCTGTACAAAGAGGATAATAGTATTACCTTCATTATAGGATGATAAGGAGGATAAATTGAGAAAGTTCCTGTAAGGCTACCACAAAATGATGATGATCATGTTGTCTTCATTATAGTTATTACAACATTTGGTTTTGCATCTTTTAAAAAAATTAATATGCTATTATGAACATTAAGCCCAAACTGTAAATATTCTGTGAAAATATGACTTTGGATGGCTGTGTCATATTTTATCTTCTATATGCTGTAATTTAACCATCCCCCCTTTTTTGAAAAATCTTTTCAGGGGGCTTGGGAAAAGGGAGATGGGGTTATGGACATTGGGGGGGGGTGTGCTGTGGGGTGTGTGGACCTGGCGATTCACGGACCTGTAACCCTGGGGGTAAAAATATATGTTTATAAAAAATAAAAAATTTTAAAATTAAAAAGAAAAAATCTTTTCACATTAAAGGAGAAAAAGAAAAGTCCTTGCTTTTTTCATTTGCAAAATGAGAATACAATTCTTCAAAATTCAATTCTTTCTTACTTTAGAATCTAACTCTTATCTCCTCCTCACTGGTTTCTGGTTATTTTATGCAATAAATGATTTGTATAATTCATTCTTCACTTTCTTTTTAAAATCACTGAGAAATGTAATTTAATGGTTTGCCCTAAGCCCTGAGATTCTTTATATTTGGGGTGATGGCTTGATGTGCATATTATTTTTTAAATTTTTTTTAAGAATAAGGATTACTCTTAATACTAGTTACAAAGAATAATGACTTAAGTTTAACAAGTAGGTGACTTGTTTTGTGGACTTTTTTAAATAAACTTTTTAATTTATTTTTTTAATTAACATGTAATGTATTTGTTTCAGGGCTACAGTTGAATAAATTTTCTAAACTGATTTCTTATCAGTATAATTAGCAAATTTATAATATCTATTCCAGGGTGTCTTTGAATTTTGATATTTTATTAAAACCATCTTTATTTTAAAATTGTTGCTTTTAAAATCTTCTCTAACTTGTAAAACCCACTAAATGGCAATTATGTTTTTAAATTTTCCCTCCTAAGATTCCACCATCAAAGAAGAGGCATATGAAAAAGAATTCTTCTAATTTTATCTTCTGATTTTTAAAATTGTTAGGATTTTTAATATAAAGTACATATAAATATGCTAAAAATGAAACTTGATTTGGCCAAGGAAGAAATACATTAAAAAGTAGAGAAGTCTGATTAAGGTTCATTACTGCATTCATTTAGAGGGTATGGAAAAGACGTGGAAAAATGTCAGTGTTAAATAATTAAAACACTGAATTATTAGTACAGCTAGGTCTCTTGCAAGCACTTCATCAGTAACATGTGACTTACATTTTATTCCAGTTTGTCTGTATAGCCCAGCAAGATTACTGCCGTATCCTCAACCAAGTAGAAAAGAACATGCAAAAAGTTGAGGAGGAAGGAGAAATTGTTATGGTAAAAGAACACCGAGAACTCGATAGAACCGGAACAAGAAAGGGGCACATCGTCATCAAGGTAAGACTGAAATGCCTCCATCTTGTGAGAGGATTTTTTTGGGTAGTATCAGTTAGTTTTGACCACTCAAGATTCCACATGCCACATTTTTGTGTATAATTTCTCTTAAAAGTTATCAGTTGTTAAGAAAAATCTTTATACTGCCTGATGAACAGCAGTTTTATAAATTGTGGTATATATTACTACCCAGTTCATCTTATGTTGAAAATTTGGAATTAAGGTACCATATAGATGGTATTTATGCAGGATAGTGATTAAATCTTTTATTTGTTACAGGGCACCTCAGAGAGATTAACAATGCATTTAGTGGAAGAGCATTCGGTGGTGGACCCAACATTCATAGAGGACTTCCTGTTGACCTATAGGACTTTTCTTTCTAGCCCAATGGAAGTGGGCAAAAAGTTATTGGAGTGGTTTAATGACCCGAGCCTCAGGGATAAGGTTAGAAAATATATTCTGGTTTGGCTTCTAAATATGAAATATTCAGATATAAACTTAAGGATACTTTAATATTTGTCACACCAATAATGTTCAAATTATTTTAATGGAATAAGAGAATGTACTTTTTAACCCCCCAAAATGATGCAACCCCCAAACTCCTGAGTTCCATTGGAATCTGCATTCTTTACTTAGGCAAATGGTCCGTGTATGCTGGGTGAAAGTTACAATTTTTAAATTGGCACCCAAGCAGCATTTTATTATAAGCACTGCTGGTCGGTAGGCCCCAGGAAAACAATTCTGAACAGATTCCTGTATAAGCTCCTGAGAGCTCTGTCAAGACCAGATTAGATTATAAACTACATACTTTTATGAGGTGTGAGAGTTAATTTTTGCCTGTACTCAATGTTTCCTTTCCTTGTGAGTCTAACTTACATGAGACAGACTGGGGAAGACAGGTGGGAAGATCCAGAACAGGAGACCAACAGTGAAAAGCACCCAAGTTCTCCTGCCGGTTCTGCCACTAACTAGTTCTGTGGCCTTAGAGAAATCATTAGGACAGCGAAGCTTTTCATTTCATATCCCGAGAGTCCTAAGCTTACAACTGAGCCAAACTCTCCAGCTGTCAAAACTTAGTTTGAGTGTTAACTCTGCCATGTACTTTATGTGTCATCTGACCTTCCTGAGAATCACTTATTTACTTTGAAATGAATAATTAGCAGCCTTTTGGGGTTATTGTGAATAGGAATAATAGAAGTAAAGTTCTTTTTGTAGTCCTTGACTCAATTCACTTAATACCTCTTAACACATACTACATCTTAAAAGTTATTTGTTGGTGGTGGTATTTGGTAGTATTCAACTTATGATTTATGAATCTCCATTTTCTAACCTCTGATAGGCTAGTAAGACCTTTAAATTGGCTTCTTAGCTGCAAAATTTTAATTTTATGAAAAGGTTTTATCTTAGATACAGTTTCAAGAGAGGTAATCTTCTGGGTTTCCTAAACTTGAAAAACGGACAACAGCGATAGTAAATGAGCAAAAATTAATATAAATATCAAAACTTGACTCCTAAGTATATATTAACTATAAATAGTATTTTAACTGTAGTTAAAAAATTAACTATATACCAGGGTCCCTGTTTGGCTTAGTCAGAAGAGCATGTGACTCTTGAGCTTGTAAGTTTGAGCCCCACAATGTGTGTAGAGATTCCTTAAAAATAATATCTTTTAAAAAATTAACTGTGGGCACCTGGGTGGCTCAGTCAGTGAAATGTCTGCCTTTGGCTCAGTGAAGTATCTGCCTAGGGTTCTGGGGTCAAGCCCTCTGTTGGACTGCCTGCTCAGCAGGGAGTCTGCTTCTCCCTCTACCTGTTCCCTCCCCTGTCCATGCTCTCACCTCTCTCTCTTAAATAAATAAAATCTTTTAAAAAAAAATTAACTATATACCATCACTTTTGTTTCTCTACTGCTGAAAGAATACCATGCTTAATTTTCTCACTCTAATTAAAAAGTTAAGATGTTTGAAAGCAATTCTATGGAAAATTTCTTTTATGTTATTTAAAATTTAGAAAATTAAACTCATAAGTAAAACAAATACTCTTATATTTAAAGTCACAATTAGGGGTGCCTGGGTTGCTTAGTCAGTTAAGCAGCTGCCTTCAGCCCAGGTCATTATCCCAGGGTCCTGGGATCGAGTGCCGCTTCGGGCTCCCTGCTTAGCAGAGAGAGCTTGCTTCTCCTTCTCCCTCTGCTTGCTGCTCTACTTGTGCTCTCTCTATATCTGTCAAATAAATAAATAAAATCTTCTTTAAAAAGTCACAGTTGTACTTTTCTTTTAAGGGAGAATGCACCAGTGGGGAGCAGAGGAGGAGGAGAGAGAGAGAGAGAGAGAGAGAATCTTAAGCAGGCTCCATGCCCAGCACTGACCCAGGCATCCCCATTTAGTAAACTTTTGTTGAGAATTCACTCTATTCCAGGCTTTGTAGTGAGTCTTAAGGATGTCTTTAGAACATAACAGATAAAGCTGTCCACGTGGAACTTAATCTAATGAATGTCACATACTTCTCACTGGGTACAACACAAATATTCTATAACTGTGCATTTGTATAAAGGAGGTATAGGGCTCTGTGAAAACAAGTGTGAAAGTGTGAGAAAGGCTACATATTTTTCCCGAAGAATTATAGATATTAAAAGTCTCCGAGATCTTTTTTTTTTTTTAAGATCTTATTTATTTATTTGACAGAGATCACAAGTAGGCAGAGAGGCAGGCAGAGGGGGTGGGGGAAGTAGGCTCCCTGCTGAACAGAGACACCAGTGTGGGGCTCGATCCCAGGACCCTGGATCATGACCTGAGCCAAAGGCAGAGGCTTTAACCCACTGAGCCACCCAGGTACCAAAAAGTCTCCTAAATTTAATGTCAGCAAGTAAGATGTAATTCCCAGTAACTCCCAGCTAGTTCCTTCCTTTTACAGTTTGTTCCCTTATAGCTCTTTGTAGGCCTAATACTATTCATTCCTTTTATCTATTCTGCCCTCTGCTGTTATTTTATAGTTTCTGTTTTCTTTTGTATTAATTTATTTTGGTTTTATTATAGCTTTATTTTTATTATGACCAATTTCAAGTATGTTTTGAGAGTAAATAAGATACAAGTACAACCCTTCACAGATACAAAACCCTTCTTGGCAAAATAACAAAAAGTCTGTATTCATAATCTATATGTTTTCAGAAGATGATTTTCTTATGAGTAAAATCCTTGCTGTGAAGAGTTTTATTTTTAGTTTATTGTCCATTGTTATTAAGTAAATTGTTTGTTAGATATCTTTTTTGAAATGACTTTAATTGAACATTTTTAGTACTGAGAAGAAGAAAACCTATTGAAAACAATTGATTTTTCAGGTTACACGGGTAGTATTATTGTGGGTGAATAATCACTTCAATGACTTTGAAGGAGATCCTGCAATGACTCGATTTCTAGAAGAATTTGAAAATAACCTGGAAAGAGAGGTAATATTTGTGATTTTAAAAAGTGATCAATTTTAAGTTCATTGAATTCAGCCTATTTTTGAAACCACTCTTTCTGAACTTTTATAGAAAATGGGTGGACATCTAAGGCTGTTAAATATTGCATGTGCGGCTAAAGCAAAAAGAAGATTGATGACATTAACAAAACCATCCCGAGAAGCTCCTTTGCCTTTTATCTTACTTGGCGGCTCAGAGAAGGGATTTGGAATCTTTGTTGACAGTGTAGATTCAGGTAGCAAAGCAACTGAAGCAGGCTTGAAACGAGGGGATCAGGTATAGTATTTCTAAATCCAAACTTAAGGGTGAATATTGGTGTCTTTTTTCCTTCAATTAATTGGGATACTGAAATAAATTTCATAATTTTATTTTTAGATATTAGAAGTAAATGGTCAAAACTTTGAAAATATTCAGCTGTCAAAAGCCATGGAAATTCTTCGAAATAACACGCACTTATCGATCACTGTGAAAACCAATTTATTTGGTAAGTAGTTTTGCATACTTTCATTTTTCTCCTTTTGGTCTTTATCACATTTAGGTCTTAATCATGAAAAAAAGACATTTTTATAAGTAATATTTCAAATATAAGAATCAAAATATAGTAAAATAAATACATATGTATATATGCATATAATTCATTCTAAATCACAATCTGACTTGAGGACCATAAAAATTATTATTGATAAATGTTTTAAACATCCATTATGTTAAATACCTATAAATACCACTGCATTTTAACTTATTCTGAATGGAAGTGGTAGAGCAACCTAACAAAGCAGATTTTTGGTGTCATTCATTCATTGGAGCAGTATTTTTCAGTAGGATTATAGTTTTTGAGAGCTGAAGTGTCTATTTCTTACCTATTTCCAAATCCTACAATTTCCTTTGAATTGCTTACATTTCTTATAATGGGCATTTTTTTGTGTGTGTTTCTTTTCATTTTAGTATTTAAAGAACTTCTAACAAGATTGTCAGAAGAGAAAAGAAATGGTGCCCCTCACCTTCCTAAAATTGGAGACATCAAAAAGGCCAGTCGCTACTCCATTCCAGATCTCGCTGTAGATGTAGAACAGGTGATAGGACTTGAAAAAGTAAATAAAAAAAGTAAAGCCAATACTGTTGGAGGGAGGAACAAGCTAAAAAAGATACTTGACAAGACTCGGATCAGTATCTTACCACAGAAACCATATAAGTAAGTGTCTATGAATTTTCTGTTATTTTATTGTGTTAAAATGATATGTAAAGATAGTGATATAGTTAATGTTTACACATGAGTCTAAAAAATGTTCTAAGCTTTATAGCTGAGCTTTCTTAGAAGCAATATTAAATAACCACATTGATTTTAATCTCCTATATTTGCCACTTACTTGTCTAACGCAAGCTTCATTAGCACTTTCTCATTTGGACTTTTTTTTTTAATTTCTTGAATATAAAAAAATTAAGAATATGTGTTTGCTCCTGTTTCACTCATGGTTTGGAGTTATTTTTGCTACTTTTTCTTTGTTTCTGGATTTCTTCTCTACCATCAGTATCTGCTTTTTGACAACCAAATCTCTGCTGCTTTTGTTGCTACTCTTCATCCTTGCCATTCTCTTTTTTCCTGTTTTCAGTTATTTAATTGTTGCCAGGATAACACTAACCAAGCACAAAACTCCTTTCTCTCAGTGGGCTCTACAGTCCATAATGTGAGGTATATTCTTGAATCTCTCCTTGGGTGCTTAATTTATGCCAGGAGCTCAGACTAGACAAAGTTGTAGGTGTCACACTTTTTAAGTCTTGTTTGCCTGTTTGCTTGCTTATTTCTTCATTGTAGCTTCTTCTGAGTCTTGAAATCTTTTATAAAACTCAGTTACCATTAGCAAAGGTTTTTGTTTTTAATGTTAAATAACCTGGATGTAATACTCCTGGGTAACTTAGTTGGTTCAGCCTCCACCTCTTGATTTTTTGTTCAGGTTTTGGCCTCAGAGTCCTGGGATTGGCAGTATCTGGTTCTACGCCCAGCAAGGCGTCTGCTTCTCTCCCTGTCTGTCTGTCTGTTTGTTTCTCTCTCTCTGCCCCTTCCCTCACGCACATCACTTGTGCACGTGCTAATAACTTATAAATAAATAAGTAAATAATATGTATACACCAAATGCATTTATTTTATATTCCTCGAACTACAGTGATATAAGAGATCAGTTCAAAGCATGTAGGTTATATTTCTTTCTTTGATAAAATAATGGGTCTTCCTAGAGAAGCAGTAGATACAGACATTCAGAACTATATCAAACATTTCTTAAATTCCAATTCAGATAAAATTTTATCCACAGATTAGAGAGACATGGCCCAAAATATAATATTGATGGGAGTGTCAAACCTGTGTTGTCCCCACTGAACTATAAGGATTGGTGGATTTGTATCAGCTAAAAAGATTTCTACAGCAGAGTCCTAAGGATAAGCAATGAGTATAATGGTTTTATTTGTACACTTGAGAGCATGTTTATATTGAGTAAGTTTCTAATAAATGATGGATTAGGCCTGTTAACATTACAGAAAATAGAAACTGATTTTTAAAGTGACCATTCTAGATTAAAAAAACAAAACAAATTTTTAAGTGGACAAAAAAAAATTACTTAAATGTAGAGTTATTAGCAGCACAATAACTAAAACATCCTCCAGTCATATTTGACCATGAGTTAAATATGAACCTTAAAAAAAGTTAAATAAAAGTCAGCATGACCGTGGCAAGTATTAATAGAAACATGACACGTAAGAACTGGGATATAAGCCATCCACAGTACAGGATATTGGCAAAGAACACAATATGAGAATACTGTGTATAATTTTGTTCTATGTGTATTTAAAAAAGATATTCAAAATCTGGAGAAGGAAAAGAAGGTAATCAAGATGTGTAATTTTGAAACACTGAGGAAACATCTTAATTTGTATTTATGTGCATGTATGCCTCTTAAGTGCTCTGTGCTCTTGGTTTTATTATGAAAATTATTTGAAATAATTCATACATATATAAAGCAACTGAAATTTTAAAAAATTATATTTAAAAGATGGCTCAATAAAGTGTAGGATCTATTTATTATATGGTGTGATAGACTTGTTTAATACTAGTTACTACTTAAACTTTGCTCTTCTAGAAATTAGCATGTGTTCACAAAGATTTCTTTTTAAACAAAGTCACTAGTCAGTTACACAAATCTTCTAGATATACTGTGGTTCCTTTCCCCACCAAACACTGTCAGTATTACAGCAGCTAAGATGCTGGATGATGCAAGGGGGTATAGCTCAGGGGTAGAGCATTCGACTGTAGCTAAGATGCTGGATGATGCGAATTGGCAAGGATAGGCATGGTGGAGTGGGGGAACAAAAAGGCGGAAGAAAAGGGTGAGGAAAGAGGAATATAGGATTCAGATCTGGTTGTAAGGTAAGTAAAGAAAGACTGATGAATCCTGAGAAAAGAGGGACTAAATCAACAAACTATAAAATCAACAAAGGCCAAAAAACAGCTTCGGTAACTGAGAGAGTTGGAGAGAGGAAACAGAAGATATGCTCAGAGAGGGACGTTTCTGAATTAAGTCTTGAATATAAAGTAGTTTCAATCCAAGAGTAGCCTCGTGTCTGTGGAAAAGAGAGAGAGAGGCAAGAGTTAGATCTTCATTTTCAGTGTTAAAATGTTGCTGAGAAACATTTCTTAAGAAGGTAGCTCTGGTATTTTTAGCTATTTGCGGTAGTAGTAGTCCAATTGGCTATATCTTTGGCCTGAGCCCACAGTAGTTGTCTCATGTCATGGATTCTATCTGAGATTTTTTGGCAGAAAAGGTGGTTTATATGGATGAAAAACAAAACTTTACTAATAATGTGAAGGTTTTAATGTTTCACAGAGCATTAATATTTGTCTTTATATGCATGCCAATATGTGTTTAAATTGAAATTGAATTTTGTCATTGTACTTACCTATGAATTTGGAAGAATTTACACTAAAATCTTTTTTATGTTGACTTGAAAAGAAAAAAATTTATCCTTGCTTATTTAACTACAGAATTTCTATTCTTTCCCCTCTCAAAATAAAGAATGCAGCTAGATTTTTTTTAATCACAGCCATTAAGATAGTTGGTACTATGATCAAGCTCTAGTGTCTAAAAACCTAATTGATACTAAATATAACATTATCTAATGTTACTTTGGACACCTAACCTTAGTACAGTTTTCTTTCTCCTCGTTTTAAGGTATTTCTAGAAATTAGTTGCTTATGATCTAGTTATTTCGTGTGTGTCCAATGCTTATTATTTTAATGTTTTGTTCTGAAAACGGCTGACCCTTCAATTCTAGAAATAATTTTTACATGTTATTAAATCACTTTTTAAGAATTGTCCACAGTAACAGACTTTTTACAAATGGCACTAGTTTCGTAGCTATCAATAATAAGCAGTATTTCTCTGGAGAACATAAATGTCTTACTAGAAATTTTGAGTAGAGAATTAAAAGTGAGTCATTGGATTTCCATTTCCTCTTCTTTGATGCTAAGAAATATCACCATGCATCTTTGCTTTTTTATGCTTTGTGTAATTAAGAAATAGTGTCAGTGTCAGGGTTTCTTTACATCTCACTCCATAGAGATCTCTTTTATTTCTCTGAAACATTGGAGAATGAAATTAGGACAGTTTGGATTTCTTTTCCCCTCTGTTAATTTTATTCTGTTTCTTCAGTTTTTAAAAATTAGATTTTAAAATAATTTATCATTCTGATGCATAAATTATCAATTGAATGAGACTGAATACACTCATTTCTATGTGCTTTTTCTTAAGTCTATTTCCAGGAGTAAATAGAGATTATCTTCTCTTGAATATACTGATAAACTACTAGTATTTGTTATGCATTGTCTAGTGAAAAAGACAGATTTTGGAGTAATATATGCTTAAGGAACAACATGATAAGTTGAGTTAGATACACTTAAGCCATACTTGCTTTTGCTGTTTTCAACCAGATTTATTAATGGTACTTTTAAATGAACTGCAAGTCTTAGGAAATACGGTTTATTTATGGTTTGCATCTATTACGTATTGATGAGTGTTATAGCCTTTTCACTTGTAGATCACTGATTTTCTGATTTTTCCTCTTTGTTCAGTGATATTGGGATTGGTCAGTCTCAGGACGACAGCATAGTGGGGTTAAGGCAGACGAAGCACATCCCCACTGCACTGCCCGTCAGCGGAACCTTGTCATCCAGCAATCCCGACTTGTTGCAGTCACATCACCGCATTTTAGACTTCAGTACGACTCCGGGTGAGCCCCCCGCCGCTTTTGTTTTCTTATAGCAATCTGTTTGCTTCTAACATAATGGTAATGCTCTATGCTCTTGGTTTGGCATGGATTATGTCAAATGCTGAAAGTCAGAATGAACCCTAAATTTCAAACAACCAGAATCAGTTCTTTTTTATTCTTCAGACTAATTTGATACGGCAATGGCAAATCAATCTCTCTGAATTTGTTTTCTCGTTCATAAAATGAAGATAACACATACCATGCAGATTATTACTAGGTCATACTAAAATAAATGGAGGGAAAGGAATATTTTAGGCTAGCTTAATGGGATTTTCAGTATAATAAAGAAGAATTTGATTTAAATTTTTTTTTTTTTTTTTTTTTTTTTTTTGCTATCAACCTGACAATCTTGAATTTAGTATGTTGACTGCTCAAGTCTTTGAAGAAGGATTGTAAGGGAGAGATGAAAGTTCAGTGTTATCTTTTCTCAGGAGGTTTTTCAGATTACTTCACTTAACTGTATTACCATATACTAAAATCTGTTCTACTTATATATGGCCTTTATTTCCCCCAGACTTGCCAGATCAAGTGTTAAGGGTTTTTAAGGCTGACCAGCAAAGCCGATACATCATGATCAGTAAGGACACCACAGCGAAGGAAGTCGTCATTCAGGCCATCAGGGAGTTTGCTGTGACTGCCACTCCAGATCAATATTCACTGTGCGAGGTCTCCGTCACACCTGAGGGTGTAATCAAACAAAGACGACTTCCAGATCAGCTTTCCAAACTTGCTGATAGAATACAACTGAGTGGAAGGTACACAGTATCTCTTCTGTTGGATTTCTTTAACCCCTCATCTGGCCCATGTGGACATCTAAAAGACGAACAAAGGGCTTTTCAAAGCGTTTTTAAAATGAATTAAGTACCCCTGCAAAGTAGAAAGAAGTATTTATTTCTCTGTCCTCCAAGAATTGCTATATCAAAGTAAAATACCCCATAGATTGTTGACCCTCACAAGGATCTCTTTAGAACCTTTTCCAAAGCACGGCATTGTGACCTGAATGTTCTTGTGGCCTGTCTGGGCACCAGCAGTCACCTCTTAGACTCGTCCTTAAGGACACCAGACCGGCAGAACAGTGGAGTATACCTCATGTAAAGTCACAGAGTTAACCCTGATGCGCTCTTCTTGGATGTATACATTCACAGACATATTCTTGAAGAACAGTCTAGTGTCAGTTGCTCCTGCCTGCCTAACTTTCCTAGGAGCTTCATTTGTTTAGATGACACTACCTAGGACTATGTGGTTGCCAGTGCTTGCCTGTGATTGTGCATTACATTAGGAAAAATACCTCACTCTAGAACTAAACTTGTAGTTGGTCTCCTGCTACCTGTTTATCTCACATATTACCTGTGAGAAAACATTGTACCTGGTTTTGTGAGTCTAGTGAATGTTACTTCCCTTATATATATAATTTGTATCCTCAAACCACAAATTAGTGACAGTTGAAAAAGTGGTTAAGTTTTGGCTCTCATTCAATGACCAGATTCTGAACTGATGGAATAGTAAATAGTTCCATAAATCACATTTTTTTCCCTCTCTTGCCAGATGGTGTTTTATTGTCCTTGACTTTTCCATAATCTATGTCTAAACCTGATTTAATTCATTCAGAACTTCATTTTTCTTGTTATCAACTGTAACTTTCACACTCTCCTTCACCCTCCTTTATTTCCACCCTGACACTAGCAGTTAGTTTCGTTAGAATGTACACTGAGTTATCTGTAACCATGATGGAGTTCTACAAGTCTCCGCTGAGGTGCAGATTCGTGATTCACATTCAAGAAAATTATAGACGAATACGGGTCATGGGTTTCATGAGTGATGAAAACTGGGAACGTTGAGTCTGTGAATGTAAAGACCTCAAGGTATGTGTTTCCTGTCCTGGTTGCTTTGGTGAAATATGTAACAGGCCAGTTTGGCAGGACTCCCACTGTGCTTATTCTGTTTCCTTCTTTATGGAATTTGGCCTAGGAAAAGCATCTGTCTACAAACCCCACCCTTCTTCCTCCCCGCCTCCCACCAAAAAAAAAACACAGGGCAAACATCTGGATTCTGTTTACAGCAAGTTGTTTACAGAGAGAAAGGGGTATTAATGAGTCTCATCTGTCACCGATATTAATGATTCATTAATATTTGGGAGGCTCTGTTTCCTCATCTGGTAAGAATAATACCTGCCTCACTTGTAGGGTTTTTATGAAAATCAGATATTTAAAAGTTAAAAATCTGTTTTAGGATTGTTGTACTCATAGTATCAAACAGGGGGGAATGGCTTATAGGTTTCTTTCTTTCTTTGGTATTTGAAGAAATAGGTAAACTTGGACTAATCCAGTTTGGATCCATCAATAGTGACAGATCCTCTCTGGAAAAATAGGGAGATGACCTGTGTCTGATCTCTCCCACTGCCTTCTAACTTTAGAGCCCGTTTTCTTATTTACACAAATTTCAAGTTTAGGTCATTTCTGTCATTTTTAGCAAAAACAGAAAAAATAATCTAGAAAGCAGAGAAAGGCAAGAGAAAAATACATTACAACTCGTACAAGTGAAATGACTTGGGACTCATTAGCTTCCATCAGTGGCTTTTGGAGGTGATTCTGTCAGTTGGTGACTGGGGCAGCAGCTGCATTCTCTGTCCTTATAGAGAATTCTTCCATCCTTCAAGTGAACGTCTTTGTTCATGTTGTCTGCAGAGGAGCATTACTCTTTCAAGTAATGTCATGAGAGTACTGCTTAGGCTTTGAATTCTGTGTTTTTCATAGGTATTACTTGAAAAACAACATGGAGACAGAAACTCTTTGTTCAGATGAAGATGCTCAGGAGCTGTTGAGGGAGAGTCAAATCTCCCTCCTGCAGCTTAGTACTGTTGAAGTTGCCACACAGCTCTCCATGCGGAATTTTGAACTTTTCCGTAACATTGAACCTACTGAATATATAGATGATTTATTTAAACTCAAATCCAAAACCAGCTGTGCCAACCTGAAGAAATTTGAAGAAGTAATTAACCAAGAAACATTTTGGGTAGCATCTGAAATTCTGAGAGAGACAAACCAGCTGAAGAGGATGAAGATCATTAAGCATTTCATCAAGATAGCACTACACTGCAGGGAATGCAAGAATTTTAACTCAATGTTTGCAATCATCAGGTAAGAAAGCATACTGGTCCTAAGACTCATTTCAGTTTGTAGATCAAAAATAAATATCAATCCAGGAACACCATATAATTTGTGTAAGTATAGCGGTTTTTAATTGAATCATATTCAATGATTCTTTTTCTCTGAATCCAATCATTCTTAAAATCTCCTGTAAGCTACATGTAGAGCCCAGGAAAGCTATATTCACTACCTTTTTTTTAGTTCTACAAACTAAAAAAATGGCCAAATTACTTGAATTTCTCCAAACACCAGTTTATTTCTCTGTAAAATAACAGTGCCCCGGAGAGTGACTGAATAGATTAAATGGTATTATGTGTATGGAGTTCTATCAGCTAGCACAAAGCAGATGCCCAAATGTTCATTTTCTTCCCTTTTAAATGCTTAGATTGAGGCTGGAAGAAAATATAAACTGAAACAATTAACAGTATTGATATTCATGATTATTATTGGTCATCCTCTCTCACTAGGAATTTGATCATACTCTCATTACTATTATGACTTTCATTTTATTACTACAGGATAGTTGGCTAGTCTGTTTTATCAAATACCCGCCCACTATGTGCCAAGTGCTTCTCTATGTATGGAGACAAAGCTGCAAACAAAATGCTACCTTCATGATATTTCACATTCTGGTTGTTTGTTCCCAAAAAACAGACTAGAAAGGTACAAAGGGAAGACGAGTAATAATCCTTGGCCTTGACCCTGCTTCTGTCTTCAATTCTCATTACCCAGAATTATTCATAGTTTCTTATGAGTCCTGTAAATTGCTATGTATATACAGTATAAACACAGAGGTGTTTTATTAATGGGTAATTTGATTTTATGTCACTTTTTTTTCCTTCCAGTGGTCTAAACTTGGCACCAGTGGCAAGACTACGAACCACCTGGGAAAAACTTCCCAATAAATATGAAAAGCTGTTTCAAGATCTCCAAGACCTGTTTGATCCCTCCAGAAACATGGCAAAATATCGCAATGTCCTCAACAGTCAAAACCTACAGCCTCCCATAATCCCCCT
Organism: Mustela nigripes; assembly: GCF_022355385.1. Classification (NCBI taxonomy): domain Eukaryota; kingdom Metazoa; phylum Chordata; class Mammalia; order Carnivora; family Mustelidae; genus Mustela; species Mustela nigripes. The sequence continues at coordinate 142,249,929 of NC_081557.1, read as the reverse complement.
GTTCCCTGTTATCAAGAAGGATCTCACGTTCCTTCATGAAGGTTAATATAATGTAGATTTTCTGTCTGCACTTGTGGAAACACAGAATAAATGAATCCAACCTGATCCCCCCTTTTCTTCTTTGCCAATTATAGGAAATGACTCAAAAGTCGATGGGCTAGTCAATTTTGAGAAGCTAAGGATGATTGCAAAAGAAATTCGTCATGTCGGCCGTATGGCTTCCGTTAACATGGACCCTGCCCTCATGTTCAGGACTCGGTGAGTGTGTAAAGTTAAGCAGCGCATGTGGGATTAGAGAAGTTTGGGTTTAGTGCTTCTTGATAAAGGAGAAATTTTCATGTATTTGTATTTGTAGCATGGTAGAAATTGTATTAGGTCGTGCCCAGAATCCCCCAGGAGTTCAATTTGAAATAAATGTCTTATTCTGCATCAGGTACACTTCTCAGTAAAAATAGCTTGTCCGCAGAAATTTTTCATTTGACACGAGGAGAACTCCCAATTTGTGGAGCTAAAACTCATAATTGATAGCATGAACAAAAATATGTAAAGAACCCAAACAATATTGTCTCAGTATCTATACAATGGATTTAGTTGTCAGTAGAGTCAAAATGGTTAATACAGTGAAGGAGAGGAGTTTTTAGAACAAAAATTTTAAATATATCTGTCTTTTGAGCCAGAAGAATATTGCCAGTACAGTTGCGTGTGTGAGGTGATTATGCAGTTTAATGTTTGTGAGCTTCTAGTACTGCTTACCCAGAAGTCTAGTCCTTTCTTTCTGAGCTTGTGATCTTTCTGTCTCTCTTTCTACACCCATGCTTCAACCTCCATGGCTCTCAATTACAGGAAGAAGAAATGGAGGAGTTTGGGGTAAGTGGTGGAGACCTTGCAAACCCACACACGATTCTTATTCTGCTCATTGCATTGTTTTCTTACCTGCTGTATTTTCTGGTGCTTTGCATTTTTTCTTAACCCTCTTGCTCTAGCAGAATTTCAGCTGGCAAACTGACTTCAAGTTTAATCTGTTGGGGCTTTTGCTTTTGAGGTCATAATCCATGACAGCCATGAAAAAATTGATGATGGTTTTGGGGAACTGTAGGCCAGGCATACTTTGGAACTTTCAAAAAGATTTTATTTTAATATAATTTGTGTGCTTTGAAATGGAGAAAGCCTAATGCGGGGTTATGGGAGGAAGAACGTTAAAAGGAAAAACTGTGCAATTTAAATACTATAGCACAGATATTTAATTAAATATGTATAATATAAAAAGTGCCCCACGTGTTAAAACTAAATTTTTATGGCTCAACTAACTACTATTTTCATTCTGTAAACCAGTACTTTTTAAACAATCTTAACAATTCATATACTAGTTTCTATATATATATATACACACACGTTTATATTTGCATGATCATTTTATTAACAAATTGACCCATGTTACTTTAAAAACTCATTACATTTAACTCAAGGAATAAAGGAAACAATAGTGAGCAGTGTGGCTAATTTTATTTAAATTTATATAAGACCTCCTCTTTAAGAGAAGTAAATGTAATGTAAATCTGTAAATCTCAACGATTTTCACTATGTATTGCATGAGCTTTTATATATAGCTTTTTTATATATAATCATTATTATTTGCTGGCTTCTGTGAAAGAACTGCCTTGAATACTGTATAGATGAGAAAAGCAGAATTTCCTAGTTGGACTAGAACCAGGTGCCAAGCAAATATATGTTTGTATGTGTGTGTGTATGATTTTTTTTGACTTAAAAAACATTTTAATCTATATTAGCCTATATTTCTCTGTAACAGTTTACTTACCAGAATGAGGCATGTGATCTTTTGAATGTAAAATACTTACGTAAGTCTTGGCATGTTTCAAATAGAGGCTGTAATCCCGTGCTAGAGTGAGCTGCATACCTGCCTTTTCATCTTCCAGGTCTCTCAGCCAGGGTAGTACAAATGCAACAGTGCTAGACGTTGCTCAGACAGGTGGTCATAAAAAGCGGGTACGTCGTAGTTCCTTCCTCAATGCCAAAAAGCTCTATGAAGATGCCCAAATGGCTCGAAAAGTAAAGCAGTACCTATCCAATTTGGAGCTAGAAATGGATGAGGAGAGTCTTCAGACGTTATCACTGCAGTGTGAGCCAGCAACCAACACATGTGAGTTTTTCCCTTAAGTGGCTGTAGAATCTGACTGGAGCGCAAATTCCTGTGCAGTGGGATGGGTCGTGACAAATAGGGCCTCAGCGCAGAGGGGTAATTAGCATCCCGGGGACACACCAGCCTTTCCCTTGAATGCTGGTGTTGATACCGTGCCGTACTGTCCTGGGCTGGGCCTTGTGTCTTGACCAGGTTAGTGTCAGGAGGGCGACTGACTTATGGTGCCTGCTGTTTAGGTTGCATTCCTTTTTCTCACAAAGATGCTTCCAGACTGAAGGGCAGCCCGAGAGGGCTGAGGGGCCTACCTTGTCGGGGGGGGCCTGTCCTGAGGCATGCGGGCTGCCTTTTAGACCCTCAGCCTGGACAGCAGCCAGCACTGAGTTCACCTGCCACATCCCGCCGTAACTCTGCTGCACCATGAGCCACAGCTCAGCCGAAGGTGCAGCTCCACAGCCTTTAAAAATCTGGCCGGGCTGGAAGTGGGGACAGCCCTCCGTTTACTTGCATCTGCATTTTTGTGAGATAGAGGCATTTTTACTTAGGACACTTTTGGGTCTTTTATGGGCAGGTCTGAAGACACCTTTTATAAAGACTTTAACTGTTAGATGACTGGAGAGGATTCAGGTTATTAGATTTTCCCAGGACGCTATGAAACATGGTGTGTCAGGGTGAAGAGTTTGTTCTCTAGAGTCAGAGATTGATTTGAGTTCAAATTCTGTTTGTTCCGCAAAATAGCAGTGTCACCTTGGGCAAACTATTTGAGCTGCCTAATCCTTAGCTTCTTTATGTGTAAAATGGAGGAAGTATATCTATGTCACTGAGTTGTTTCAACTATTAATATATTACACATACAGAATTTCATTGCCCTACTAAATTGGTTTGCCTTCTATATGCCATGGAAGTTTATACTCAGCACAATATTCCAACAGTATTAGTTGCTGCTAGTTATTATAGATCATTCTTCCCAAAGGAGAGAGAATTTGGTAGTAACAAGCTTACAGTTAATACCATTTATTAAATAAAAACTAAGCTCATGTATGTCAAGGAATTCCTAACAATTTTCCTGCCATAGCTTTTATCATTTATTCATGCTCTTTCTGTACATACACAAAACACATTAGACTCCCCATACTTTTCTATTTTTATCTTAATGTGGTAGTATTTAGTAGTATAATCATCCTTTGAGAGCTGGTTTTGTAAAGGATCTTTGTCCTGTCATGCCTTTATGATTTTCTGTAGCTGAGTCCTCCCCCACCCCCATTTCTGTCTCTTATACAGGCAATAGGAAAAAAGATAAGAGATACATTTCATTGTTGTTAAGTGTAGAAGATACTCCTGCAGTTCTAAACTTGTGTATGGTTACTAACCTCTGAAATTTGTTGTTCTGTTTTCAAACCAAACAATGAACAGTGCCTAAGAATCCTGGTGACAAAAAGCCTGTCAAATCTGAGACCTCCCCAGTGGCTCCAAGGGCAGGGTCGCAGCAGAAAGCACAAGTCCAAGCACAGCCCCAGCAGCCACAGCCCCAGCATAAAATCAACCAAGGACTGCAGGTTCCCGCTGTGTCCCTTTATCCTTCACGAAAGAAAGTACCCGTAAAGGATCTCCCACCTTTTGGTAGGTGATTAAAACTATATCTTCTTTTGAGGCTATTCAGTGTCATGTTTTCCAGATTAGGAAAAAACCCTTACCTTGAATAAACTCTGTATCTCTGAGTGTTACCTCTTAAAAAAAATTAGTGTTCACCAGGTGAAACTTTAACTTACAAAGTCCCTTCCACCAGCAAAAGTAAAGAGTTTTACATTTAATCATGCTCATTTGTCATGGGGGGGATGGGAAAATTTTGCTTTTATTAATTTCTGATGAGAACAAAAGTTGCTTTGTCCATATACATTATTTAAACTAGTTTGGCCTTATGATCAATGAATTGCTAGAATTTAGGCAGAATATTTTTAAGTGAAATGATTTGTCTGGACATGAATTCTATTTTGTTGAATCACTGATTCTTGTAACTTGAGGGGGAAATACAGTTAATTCCTGAACGTTAAGTGGCCAAATCATGCTTCATCTTTCCCATTAAAATAGAAGTTTAGTCCCTTTATGTAAATGGTAAAACAGAATTATATTTCATAAAGTGTATGGGTTCTTTTTCAAACATATATGTGAAAAGAAACAATAAAAGGGAAGAAATTTAAGAAAAAACTTAAGAGTTTACTTAGATAAAAAAGGTACTTGGTCACTGATGGATTTCCTGCCCAATGACAACCTATCCTTATGAGGTGAGCAAGAGTCTTAAAGTATGTCCTTCATAATCTGTCTTTGGCCCTTTCTTCCTGATCAGCAAGTATGCCATTTGTTGAATTTGGGGAGGAGTGACAAAAGAACACCTTTACTTGATATTTCCCCTTTGAAATATTTGTATTGCTCTCCTTGTCACAAACCGAGGTACATGTTTATTTGTCCACAATCTTATTGATATTTCTGTATTCCTAAATCCCCTGCAACTGGACTTCTATTTCCTCCTTTACACTGAATTTCTTACATAGGAGTTTATCAGTCTTTCTTTTAGCTACATATAGCCTATTGGCCAAATGTGTAGGTGTGCCTGAGTATAAAGCACTTTTTGAGTCTGTGTATAATGCTGGCCTTGGAATTCTTTCCCAAATCAAAACTATTTATTCATATAGTTTAAGTGTAGCTAACATTTTTGTGCATCTTGGCTATATTAGCATCTATACATGTAAATAAAATATTGCTTTAAAAGTGGCTTTAAAAAACTGTATTAAAACAAGATCAAATGTTTACATGACGTGAAATGGAGGATTGAATCTTTGTTGAATTTTACTGCCTCCTTCTTAATGGATTCTCTTAAGTCTAAGAACATTAAGACTAGCATTGATCAAGGTAGTGTCAGGCTATTATGCCTTTCCAAGTATCTCTTTGTTGTTTAAAATAGGTAATTGAGAGTGCCTCATAGGAATACTAGAGGCTTTGTAAAATATTTTAATGTATCTTATTTCTAAAAATAATTTTTCGGGAGGAAAATCACCTCCTATTGGTATATGTAATCCTCTTCCTTCTACATTCACCTTACTTGATCCTGCACTTGGCACTGGATCACTCCTCTGATTTCTGTGACACGGGGCACTTTCATGTGTCTCCTTCTACCTTCTCTTTCACATACTTATTTGATCAAATATTAACTGTGTGGACTTCCTTAGAATGTTCTTAATTCACTTTTCTTACTGCTTTTGTTTAGGTCTTGGCTCCTTCGTTTTCTCCCATCATTCCCACTTCTCCTGAGCTCACATATCCAGCAGTACCAAAATACCTGTTTGAGTTCAACAAAATACTCAAACTTGAATACTAATAATAAATATTCTTAGCTGTATCACTTTCATCCTAAATTCTAATATTTTCAAATTGTGTTTTTTCCCTCTTCATTATTTAATATATTGTTGAATAAAGATGGTGATTACTTTTAAGATTTAGAATCTAGAGTAAAATACCAAAAACAGTCTATTTCTAGCTCTCCAGCAGATAGCAATCAGAAACCACATTACAGGTATCATGTGCCTTCTGCAAGCTTACTGTTTATACCATGGTAAGTACAAAGACTGTTGAGGTGATAAATACATTGAAACTGAATCTAATGTTAAATCTTAAAAAAGATTTTAGTTATTAATGTTATTTCTTTTTTGCCTTGAAAATACATATTTCTTTCTTTTATAGGCATAAACTCTCCACAAGCTTTAAAGAAAATTCTTTCTTTGTCTGAAGAAGGAAGTCTGGAGCGTCATAAAAAACAAGCAGAAGATACTATATCAAATGCGTCTTCACAGCTTTCTTCTCCTCCCACTTCTCCACAAAGTTCTCCAAGGAAAGGTAGAACTGAATTACTTACTGTTTTCCTGAATAGTGATCTATAACATTTCAGCTATAATAAATGCCAGAGTTACATATTCCAACGTTTTTGATGTTAGAGTCCTTTAAAATGATCTACTATGTAATGTCCAAGGAGCTTTTTTCCCCTCATTGTATAAATTTAGAAGAAGTTTGGTGTTTTTTAATATCATATTTCTAGTAAGTAGTGTTAAAGTATACAAGGCCTTTTAAAACATACATTTAAGATTTTTATTGTTAGTATGGAAGTAATTCTTTTTATGCCAAAAGTTGTTCTAACCAAATATGATTATATAACAATAATTACAGTGTAGAGGGCTTTAAACATATAAGAAAAACCAGTATCTTCCTGATTTATTTTTTCATCGTATTAACACGGGTCTTGATTATCTTTTTTTGGGGGTCACTATTTTAAAAGAGATTAAATTTTAGGCCAACTCTCTCCGTTACGTTAATGTTTTCTGAGATTACAATAACAGTCACTTTCTGCTGCATAACCCCCGAGTTACTCTCTCCTCCTCCCCTGGAACTGAATGGGGGGAAGTCAGTCAGAAATGGCCAAGACAGTTTTCTCTGGAGGAAGGCCAAAAAGATTAATAAATTATTAGATTTCACTGACATGACAAATACCTTTTCAGCTTTGCTTTTTAGATATTTCAGACATCTGTGCGTTTTGTGTGGGTATCAGTCTCTACTGTCCTTGTTCAATGGATACATCTAAATTCTTTTCTCATCCTGTTGTTAGGTGGCAGTGGCAATCAGCTGAGATCTTTTGGCTCCGGGCAGCTGGACTTAACCAGTTCCTCCTCTTCTCTTGGAAGTGAGAACAGTAACAAGAATAACAATGCACCACGGACCTATGGGATAGGTGGGGTTAATAGAACCAAAAACTGGGTGGGAAAGAGAGGAATTTCCTCATTATTAGTTAAGGAAAGTGGGAGAATTCCTCCAAATGTCAAGTGCTCCATCCGAGTGATGATTTTTCTTGAGATGTTTTTTAGCGAAGGCTTTACATCTTGTCTGTCAGAACTTCCAGTGTGGTTTATAAAAAGACTTCTCATAGATGAACACATTAAACCTTATCAAGACCTGTGCAACCTTTAAAAAATAAATCAGGAATTACCAAGCTACTGAAAGGATGGGAAGTACTATTTAGAGAGTAAATTAGCAGCCTTTATGTGTTCTAGATTTAATTGTATTAAGTAAGTGGCACTGAAAAATTCGCACTGCATCCATATAATCATATGAAACCAGCATTTTAAGGTAACATGAGATCTATAGTAATGTTTAAAAAAATGAGTACTGAGAAAGAAGACTTGAATTTTTTTTCATTAAAAATATCAAGACAAGTGTCTCTTCCTTTGTGACTTCCAAGATTATTTTTAGCAACAAAGGAGAGTTAAGGTTCCTTTGGGCCAAAAAATGTCCTTTGGGACATCTGTTTAGACATTGTGATGATCTAGGGAGAAAAATGGAGATTTTGCACATTACATCCTTCAAAACAATTGGCTTTTATGTGATTCATCTAATATATTAATACTGAAAAACCAAAATTTTTTTTGCAAACCAAAGAGGTTTTCTTCAGGTATTATTCTTATGTGTCACCACCTTAAAATTCTAATATAGATACTTCCAGTTGACTTACTCCAAAGTTCAGAAAATTTATAACTTCATCGAAGGTTTTCCCAAACTGACTTTGCAGTTTGGGGGGAAAAAAAACTTTTAAATTTGATCATAGTTATTCCTCAGTTTCTTTTTATATAGACAAATGGTAGTGTAATTTATACTTAAAGCAACTAAGAATGGTCAGGTAGTGCCCTGATTTCTGCAACATTTCCTGGCTCACATAACACTGTTTCTCTTTTTTCCTCCTTAATCTTCTAATAAGTATGTTAAAATTTCATTTGAATAGAAGTTTACCTTATATCGGTCGCCTGGTCTCCACAAGTCAAGTGTTGTCCCCCCCACCCCCCCCACACACATACTTCAACGGTGCTATCTTTGACTATATTTTGGTTTTGCTTCTGTTTAGTAGACTTCAGTTTTATGTTGTAAACCCACAGTGTCTAACCAATATGGTTGTATTTCCCATGCAGGCTACACGTTGGCTCCCAGTGGTACTGTGGATAATTTTTCAGATTCTGGTCACAGTGAAATTTCTTCCCGATCCAGTATTGTCAGCAACTCTTCCTTTGACTCCGTGCACGATGAGCGGCGCCAGAGGCATTCTGTCAGCATCGTGGAAACAAACCTCGGTGTGGGTAGGATGGAAAGGCGGACGCTGATCGAACCAGATCAGTACAGCTTAGGGTAAGCAGCTTTTCTTTCGTATTCTTGTACATTTCTTCTTCCATCCTTTAAAAATGGGTCCTTTACTCCTGATGTAAATTTCTATTATTTTACAAAGTGCCTAAGAAATGCTCCCATCCCAGTTCTAATTTTCACAATTTCTAGATTACTAAATGCCATGCTATTTCTGTTGTACACACAGCCTTTCAAATTAGGTTTATTTATTTATTTTTTTAAGATTTATTTATTTAACAGAGATCAGAGAGAGAGAGAGGGAGAGAGAAGAGGAAGCAGGCTCCCTGCTGAGCAGAGAGCCCGATGCGGGGCTCGATCCCAGGGTCATGACCTGAGCTGAAGGCAGAGGCTTTAACCCACTGAGCCACCCAGATGCCCCCAAATTAGGTTTATTCTTTATTAGAAGACCATTGTTCTCTGCTAAAGACAGAGGGTGGCTTTAGGACATATCCCAGATCCTTTGTAGAAGCTGCCTCCCTGAAGTCAGGGTATGTTGAGCCAGCCTTTAACCCCATAAGAAAGTGTTCCTTTATTATAAGCAGGTGGTTCTTTTCCCACCGGATTTAATTTTTGGTAATGACAAGGTGAGTAAAGTGGATATAGCATCCTCTTCCTAGGATGAAAAAAGTGACCTTTCTAGGGGGAAGAAAAAGTACTTTGGTTTTATATCCTAGCTTTCTTAGTTAACAATCTTGTACTTTTTCTTCCTTTTTATTTCTTTCGACCACTTAGGTCCTATGCACCAATGTCCGAGAACCGAGGCTTATATGCTACAGCTACAGTAATTTCTTCTCCAAGCACAGAGGAACTTTCCCAAGACCAAGGTGACCGTGCTTCACTTGATGCTGCCGACAGTGGCCGTGGGAGCTGGACGTCGTGCTCCAGTGGCTCACATGATAACATACAGACCATCCAGCACCAGAGAAGCTGGGAGACACTTCCATTCGGGCACACTCACTTTGATTATTCAGGGGATCCTGCAGGGTTATGGGCCTCAAGCAGCCATATGGACCAAATTATGTTTTCCGATCATAGCACAAAGTACAACAGGCAAAGTCAAAGTAGAGAGAGTCTTGAACAAGCCCAATCCCGGGCAAGCTGGGCATCTTCCACAGGATACTGGGGAGAAGACTCGGAAGGTGACACAGGCACGATCAAGCGAAGGGGCGGGAAAGATGTTTCCATTGAGGCTGAAAGCAGCAGCATGACCTCTGTGACCACAGAAGAAACCAAACCTGTTCCCATGCCGGCCCACATTGCTGTGACATCGAGTACCGCAAAGGGACTCATTGGTAAGCTCATTAGAGAACTCTGTCAAATCTACCTTGTTTCCAAAGTAAAGTTATGTGTACGTGCTGCTTTTCCTCATTTTGCCCCACCCCTTGTATAGAGCTTCTGAATTAGCGGTGTGTTCAGGATTTTGAAATGAAGAGTAGTTAAGAGCCCAGCTTCTGTGGTTAAGTACATACAGATCTATTCCAACATTCTAAAAATTCAGTAAGTTCTGTCAATCAAGATCAGTAGATTATCATTATGGATATTCTCTTGTCCTTTAAGCCCAATTTATGAGGAAGGATGCCCATTCTTTCTAAAGGAAGAATTTTCTTCCCTTGAACCTGTTTTAAATGTTTTATTATTCTGTATTGTTCCCTCGAAATGTATTTAGAACTTTACACTTTGCATATATAAATCTTCCACTGTTGGTTATGCAGACTAATTGGGCACTAAGCAAATCCTCTCTGCATGCTGTAGAACAAGGGAGAGGGCCCTGAGAGATAACAGGATGCAGAAGAGCCTCGGCCTAGGGATCTGGCAGGTTGGGGTTTGCACTGTACGAAGTTTGTGACATTCCGAAAAATTGAGTCTGTGAAGTTCAAGAAAATAAAACTTTTTATTTACTTGCCTTTACAGGTCTCGTGTTCTAGGTCATGAACATTAATAAAAGGATTTTAAGAGAAATACATACTGTATAAAGTTTTTAAAATTTGCATCTTTTTTGGTACTACTTTTCCAAATTTAGTTCTCTGTTTTTCAAAGTGAGGTCCAAGACCTGAAAGTAACCTAAGATTGGTTTTCTGCAATTCTGCTTCAAGATAACAGATTGCTTAGTTGCTTCTCTCACTGATCATTTCACCACATAGAGATAACCATGGTGAATATTTGGTCCCGTTAATACCCGTTCCCTCGCCTACCATATCCCCCACCGCTATCTCATACCACACAAGATCACATCTGTGATTCCACTGTGTTTGCTGTCTCAGTAATTACTTGTACACGTCATCATAAACATCAGGGGCATGAACTGTTCTCCACAAAATGTTTAATGGCTGGCACCCTGTCTTTACCACAGTGCGGAAGGAGGGCAGGTATCGAGAGCCCCCACCCACCCCTCCCGGCTACATTGGAATCCCCATCACTGACTTTCCAGAAGGCCATTCCCATCCAGCCAGGAAACCTCCAGACTACAATGTGGCACTTCAGAGATCTCGGATGGTTGCCCGACCCACGGACACAGCCGGGCCTTCGCCGGTCCCGCAGGCACATGGGCACCCGGCCGGCGGCAGGCCCGTGAGCAAACCGCAGTGGCATAAACCCAACGAGTGTGACCCACGCCTCGCCCCGTATCAGTCTCCAGGGTTTTCCACCGAGGAGGATGGTACATATGCATTCTTAAAACCATAACGTTAGCTGTGGTCCTTACGCTGCCTGCTATAAGCTTTCCAAGGCACTGGTTTTCTTAATACACAAAGAACAGTTTATATTGAGAGGTCCAAATTTAGGGTCAAAGCTTTCAAGTGTTTGAGGGTTTTATGTTTGTTTATAAATGTCTTAAGAAATACCAGAGATTGCAGAGGGGAGCACTTTTCATGAAGTGTGTACATGACTAGATTTCTTTACTGACAGTCAAGAGTTCTATGTGGAAATGTTATATTTGGGCTTTTAATGAGTTCAGATGGGAGTCCATGAAGAAACAGACATTCTCTAAAAGGTTTTTGTCTTCCATTGACCTACCTGATCATGCTGGAATGAGGATGACCAAGATCATCACCTCCCGTTATTTTTTTAAGTTTAACTTATTTTATGCAAATAATCATTCTGGAAAAAGACAAAAGACAAAAGAAAATTAATTCTAATCCTACCACATGCAGCTATTATTTACATTTTATTATATATCCTTCTAGACGTGAGTGTATATTGTTTAAAGTCACATGCTGCTATTACGTAATTTTCAATAAATTTAATCAAGAATGTTCCTATTCTATATTGTGTGTATATATTTAAAGGTATGAATCCTATGTATTTTTTAAGTCTATTATTAATCATTGCTTAGGTGAGTTATACTAAAGAAAGAGCTGCAGTATTTTTATTTAACCTATCAGTGAATGTGTTCTCTCCAGCACAAGGAATGACTCGCTTGCTCACTGATGCTTCTTTCTCTCTTTCCTGGTTATGTTTGCAGAAGATGAACAGGTATCTGCTGTTTGAGGCACAGGCTTTTTCTGGATCCAGAGTTAGCCACCTTTAAAAGGAGAGCACAAGAAGACGTCCCTAGCAGCGGAGCCTTGGAACTCACATTCTGAGGCCAGTGGACCAGTTTGCCTCCTTCCCTGCCTTAAAAGCAGCATGGGGCTTCTTCTCCCCTTCTTCCTTTCCCCTTTGCATGTGAAATACTGTGAAGAAATTGCCCTGGCACTTTTCAGACTTTGTTGCTTGAAATGCACAGTGCAGCAGTCTTCGAGCTCCCACTGTTGCTGCCTGCCACATCACACAGTATCATTCCCAATTCCAAGATCATCACAACAAGATGATTCACTCTGGCTGTACTTCTCAATGCCTGGAAGGATTTTTTTTAAACTTCCTTTTAGATTTCAATCCAGTCCTAGCACTTGGTCTCATTGGGATAATGAGAAAAGCTAGCCATTGAACTACTTGGGGCCTTTAACCCATTAAGGAAGACAAAGAAAAACAATGAAATCCTTTGAGTACAGTGCTTTGTCCACTTGTTTACAATGTCTTTTTTTTTTTTTTTTTAAGAAATGGATTTAAAGATTTTGTTCAGAGAGTAAATGTTATATCCATTTAATGATTACAGTATTATTTTGAACCTTTGAGTAGGGTTGCCAGCCTGGGTTTCTGAAAAACCAAATATGCCGGACAGGGTGTGGTCCCAGCAAGAAGAGGGAAGACCTGGCTTGCGACCCTGACTTCCTGTGTCCTTCTGGCCTCACCCATGAAGTGCCCTATCCTGGAAGTATAAGATGTTAGCCAATTACTTAGATACCAAGACACCTCATCCACTCCTTCCCCAGTGGGTGGGGTTCTTCTGTAAAACTGTTTGCACATGGCCAGGGGAGGGAAATGGGACTCTTGTGTCCTGTGTCTGAGCCTTATGGAGTGCAGGATGGTGTCATGTGAGGGCGTGTCCTGCTCCATTGAGATGGATGGCAAACCCCGTTGTTTTAAGTTATGTTTCTTTGATTTCTGTTAAATTAGTTCTAGGGATTTTGTTGTTGTTCGTTCGTTTTTAAAAAGAGAAACGTTCATAACTGGATAGCATTGCAGTGAAAGCAGCTTGGGATATTGGAGCTGATGCCAGCTGTTCATACTGCTCTTTCAAGACAGCCTCCCTTCAATGAATTGGCATTAGGGAATAAACAAGCCTTTACCATGACAAAAGAACAAAAGATCAACCTGATGAGATATGCCAGCCTTTGCAAGGCCGGTTAGTCACCAAGGACTAACCTGTAAGTGGCTTTATGGACGCAGATAGAGAAGGCCTACGTGTAGCAACCACCTGCTCACAGCTGCTATTAACCCTATAATGACTGAAATGACCCCTCCACTCTATTTTTGTGTTGTTTTTGCACAGACTCCGGAAAAGTGAAGGCTGCCAATCCGAGTAGTACTCAAATGTGAGGAACTGCTGGTCTTGGATTTTTTTTCCATTAAATTCAGCTGATCATATTGATCAGTAGATAAACGTAAATAGCTTCAAATTTTAAAAAGTCAAATTGCAGTGTTTTTTCACTGTATCAACTGATGTCAGTGCTTTATTTAATAAATCTTCTGTATCATGGCATTTGTCTACTTGCTTATATATTACATTGTCAATTATGCATTTGTAATTTTACATGTAATATGCATCATTTGCCAGTTTTCTTATATAGGCTATGGACCTCATGTGCAGATAGAAAGACAGAAATCTAGCTCTACCACAAGTTGCACAAATGTTATCTAAGCATTAAGTAATTGTAGAACATAGGACTGCTAATCTCAGTTCGCTCTGTGATGTCAAGTGCAGAATGTACAATTAACTGGTGATTTCCTCATACTTTTGATACTACTTGTACCTGTATGTCTTTTAGAAAGACATTGGTGGAGTCTGTATCCCTTTTGTATTTTTAATACAATAATTGTACATATTGGTTATATTTTTGTTGAAGATGGTAGAAATGTACTATGTTTATGCTTCTACATCCAGTTTATACAAGCTGGAAAATAAATAAATATAACATAAAGCCTTGTCTACATCCTTAAAGAATCGTGCATGCTTTTTATTATTGAAGTGTAATAAGGTTCTTCGGTCTTACTGTAGGAGCAAGTTCTCAGGAGGCCAAGGAGATTTTGCCCATTTAGCATAAAAACTGACCAATGGCCTATTCTTTTAGGTAGCTGTCTGTTGATTCAGAGAAATTAATTTCACAAACCCAACTATGTTCAGAATTCAGTGTTTCTTGAGATACAGTGAAAAATGATGATGATCATTCTGTATTTACAGAGCTTTTGTCTCTTCTCAACCCTTTTCCAATAAAAAAAAAAAATCTGTGGGACATAACATTTTAATTCCCAGTATACATACTGAGGACCTCAGAGAACTTAAACTGTCCTCCAAGATCATGACCACTAGGTTAAAGGTACAATTTAGCTAATGATTTCAGACTTCGAATGAGTACATAAAATATCATTGTTACATCTAAGTTCTATTGTTTGGTAAGTTGAATAATATTTCAACCTATCAGAAGGGCATTATACTTAAAAAGGTAAAAATCAGTTAAGCAGCAGCGAACCTATTTAAGCACACTAGAAATCAAGAACTCGTTTCTTATCCTCAAGCAGGCATAAATAAAAGCAGTATCCACCACTCACTGAGAAGCCTCAGAAGGTGGAGTGGAAACATACAGGGGCACATGTGCAAAATATGAGAAAGTCTAAAAAAGAGTCTGGAGTTTAGTTCTGATACGCACGTGGCCACTGGCCAAACCTAAAAATCTTTCTGAGGCATTTGTGCTATCTTGGTGAGTACAATTCGAAACTCTCTGAAAATAATTGGAGAATTAAAACCAATTGCTTCAACCACACCTTCTTTTAAAAAATGAAGGTATGGTGTATACATGTGTTATGTGTTTGCCTCCATCTTTTCACTATAAAACCCATTACTCAGGGGGCCCCGGGTGGCTCAGATGGTTAAGTGTCTGCCTGCAGCTCAGGTCATGATCCCAGGGTCCTGGAATCGAGACCCACGTTGTGCTTCCTGCTCACCAGAGTGTCTGCTTTCCCCTCTGCCTCTCTCCCCTGCTCATGCTCTCTCTCTCAAATGAATAAATAAAATCTTAAAAAAAAAAAAAAACCATTACTCAGGAATACTCTTATCAAAACAACCACCTATGCTTTATTTAATGCAAAGCTCTATTTAAATTTGTCACTCAAAAAGCTTAATTTTCTCAAATCTGGTTCAAAAAAAATCTGATGTTAATAAGCTCTTCACCACTTTTTGTATTCTGCTAAAAATGTAGAAAATGACAAATCGGCCACTGTGCCCATTATTAACACTTTGATGTTTTAGGTTACCTTTAAGTAGCTGAAGACTGATCTCTGCTTCAGGGCTTCAAGAAGTATTTGTTCCTCAGATGTCATTGATAGTACTGACAGATTTAATCTATGTCATGTTAATAACAGAATCTGGCCAAATTTTAGGGATGTCATACAAAGTACTTTGTTGGCAAACATGTGATGCTCTATTACCTAATCTAAAAAGCCACACAGGCCCATACATCCCAGTTAAAGCCCTCCAAATATTCTCCTCAGCTTAAATCCGTTTTCATCAATTGGGAAGTATAGAGTACATGCTCATTTATGCTTTAACCTATCTTATCTCCAGGTCACTGATAATATCTTCCCAAATGTTCCTTAATGATTCAAGCTTCTGAGCATGCGTATAGCAACAACACCTGTTAGGTCTGTGTACTGATGTATTTTTTTTTTTTTTAAAGATTTTATTTATTTATTTGACAGAGATCACAAGCAGGCAGAGAGGCAGGCAGAGAGGGAGAGGAGGAAGCAGGCTCCCTGCTGAGCAGAGAGTCCGATGTGGGGCTCGATCCCAGGACCCTGAGATCATGACCTGAGCAGAAGGCAGCGGCTTAACCCACTGAGCCACCCAGGCGCCCCGTGTACTAATGTATTAACGCATTCCTGCACTCCTGTTTTTGTCAAAGCAAAATAGGAATCTCTCTGGGTCTTTGATTCCATGATATAATTCTCTTTTAAAAATAGCTTACTCAGAGGTGCCTGGGTGGCTCAGTGGGTTGAGGCCTCTGCCTTCGGCTCAGGTCATGATCCCGGGGTCCTGGGATGGAGCCCCGCATCAGGCTCTCTGCTCTGCAGGGAGCCTGCTTCCTCCTCTCTCTCTTGCCTGCTTCTCCGCCTACTTGTGATTTCTGTCAAGTAAATAAAATATTTTTTTAAAAAAATTGCTTACTCAAAGAAAAAGTGAAGCAACTGAGGGTGAAATTGTCAATGGAGAGGGAAATGATTTTGTGAATATTCACTCAGTAACATCAAGGAGAATGTTGGAAAGGGTGATAATGCGATGGAAATGAGTAGGACAGGCTGCAACCAATATGACAGGATTTTGAAGAAATATTTTAAAGTGAATGAGAGCTTACCCCTCTGAAAGTGAGACAGAAACACTGACTGGAAGTGAAAAATAATTGCGAATTGCACTTTTTTGACATTCACATTTCTTTGCAAGCACAATACAATTTCTATGTTTGAAAGTATACTTAACGCCCAATAAGTTTTACAATGCAATGGCTGTATAACAGGCAAATTTATAGAGGTGGTCAAAACATTGCATGCAAGATTAAAAGAATCTTAGAATAATCTTTATTTCATGGGCAATCAATAAGATCATAACAATTTTCATAACAGTTTATGGGAAAAATTGGGCTTTGAATATAATATCAAACTAAATTCAGAGTCAAATGACCAATTTTATAGAGGAAGGGAAATAATGAAGTAATTCTAGTACAGGGTATTCAAAACCTCAGAAATAAAAGCTAGTTATATTCTATAAATAGTTTCATAAAATTTAAGGAACTTTATTAATAACATTGACTGTATGGCCTAACACAGTAGCTGCCATGCAGTATGGTTTTATGGAAACCAATGAAGTAATAGTATATCAAAATATTTGAGTTTTTCCTTAATTTATATAAATTTGTAATTTATATAAAAGTTTTTCAAATAAGACTATAAAATTGATAAAAGATCAAGTCTGTCACATGTAGCATTAAGATGAAAATATGTGCAGTGCCTCCTGATGTAAAGAGCTGATTGCTTCATATTGTGTACTTACTATGGTCAATGCACTTTTTTAGATGCTAGATATTTATAGATTTTAATAAAATGAACTGAGGTGCTTTTTAATTACAGTGTTTTTTGCAAGGAGTCTCCTATTTCTCAGGCCTTAGAGGGAAAACTTACTGAGTGAATCCTAAGATAGTAAGTGAATATCTTATCAAGTAGTCTTAATTAGAACAGAATGGAAGGAGATACCTGGCTCAAGAGTTAACCCATGTAGACTGGCCAGCAATGTATAAGAGGGTCATGGCATAAGCACTGTGACGAGTAGGGAATGCAACAGCCAAACTGAACTCACCACATTCACTTGAGGGTATTTCTGGGTGAAGGAAAAACAACAACAACAACAACAACAACAACAACCAGCAAAAGCTGTACTCAAATCAATATGCAGAAGCCCGGAGACAAGAAGTGATGAGCATGCAGAAATTATGAATAAAAAGAGTCTCTGAAGTCAAGAAAGAGATTAATCAAAGACAAGAGTTGGGGGGAAAGCTTAGCACAAGACATGCCTGTTATTTTGAAAGCAACCAAATGATACGTCTTCAACATACCTGAATAGATTTCTGGTCTCAGAACAGCTCCCTGGCAGCCTGGCTCTGTGAATTGTTCTTATTCTTCCTGAAACCAGGATGAAAAGCATTCCTGTTCTTTGTGTTTCCCCTTCTGATATGATAACTGTTCTTCTCAGCATCTAAAACAGTGCCTGGAACATTGCAAAGGTTTTTAATAAATGAATATCTTACCAAGCACCCCAAAGGGCCCAAATTACACCAAAACAAAGACTTAAAATTCCTAGTGTGAGCACTTTCTTAAAGGAAGTGACAATGACAACGGTAAGGAAGCTGCGGGACATACTGATTTTTAAAACCAAGTCAAAAAGGATTTTTGTCCAGGGGACTCAAAGTTCCACTTTATCCCCATCATTCCTTCTGTACTCACAAGGAAAGACTGGATATGGTTGAGGAAGGGGTGTTCTACCCCACTTTGGTACTATTACTGGTGAGTTCTCATGGCTTTTTCACTACATTTTGCAAAACATATTTGATTCCTTCTTTTATATCACTGCTTGGCTTCAAATCTTTGAAGGCAGGCCACTAAACCTAGCCAAACTATTTCTAGCATGATGTACCCTATGGTTATGCTTCAATGATAGAATTTGTGTGATCTTGGATCAGCTGGTTAGTTTTTTTATAGCACTTCAAAAGAACAAAATATAAAAGAAACAAAAGAGCCAAGCAGAATGTGAATAAATAGAATGAAAAGAGCCAAACAGAGAATTTGAGTGGGTAAGAGGTTAGGCCACAGCCACACAAAATTATAATTATTGATTCTCATGAATAGCTAGGCCCAGAGAAGGAGGTTTACAATATGCAGTTTCCGAGACTCACTTTTAAAAAGGGACTCCCCAGAAGACTAGCAGAAATGAAAACATAGTCTTAATTCTTTGAGTGTTTCTTCTCCCATGAACTTGCCTGACAAGGGAAGAGACTGGTGACTTGACATTCCTCTGTGTCTGCTGTCAGGCAGGCCCTTCACTACCCAGAGGTGGGAACAGAAGTCCTTTGCTAAGATTCTTCATGAAGAGTCCTGGGACATGACCAAATCTAGGATTCAAGTCTCTGTTTAAAACACACACACAGACACACACACACATACACACACACAAACAAACAAAAAACGTGAAATGAAGAGATGCCAAGGTTTCCTCTTACAATCTTACTAACATTCTTTTTTGGTCCAAACATTTGAATCTTGGAGTTGAACTGCTTGATTTTGATTTCTTAACTGTGTGACTCTGGGAAAGAACCTGAATTCTTCACCTCAGTTTCCTCATATGTAAAATAGATAAAATAATGGTATCTACCTCAATGGTAACAGCAAAGGTAAAGTAAAATGTCACATACTAAACATTTTACACAGTGTGTGGCACATAGCAGGTAATAAAAAAAAAAAGTTGGCTGTTAGATTTTCTAAAATGCAAAATATTTCCCCTATAGCATGTACATACTAATAACCTTTATATGTATTTGTAATTAAAGTATGCTTTTAAGCATACAATGTAACGCAATTAAGCAAAGTGTTTATCATTTCAGGAGGACGTAAGTCAGCCACACTGAGATATCACTGCATCTCCACTACAATAGCTACCATCAACAGAACAGGAAATAACAAATGCTGGTGAAGCACTGTTGGTGGCAATGCAAAATGGGGCAGCCACTGTGGGAAGCAATATAAACAGTTCCTCAAGAAATTAAAAATAGGCACCTTTGGGTGTCTCAGTTAGTTTAGCATCCAACTTTTGGTTTTGGCTCGTCATGATCTCAGGATCATGAGCTTGAGTCCCGTGTTGGGCTCCATGCTCAGCAGGGAGTCTGCCTGAGATTCTTTCTCTCCCTCCCCACCACATGCTCTTCCTCTCTTTCTCTCTAAAATAAATGAATACACCTTTAAAAAAAAAATAGAATTACCGTATGATCCAGAAATTTCATTTCTGGGCGTATACCCATAAGAGTTGAAAACAAGAACCAGAAGGGTTATTGGTACACTTGTGTTCACAGGCACATTATTCACAATAACTAAAAGATGGAAACAAAACCTTAGTGTCTATTGACCAATGAGTGGACAAACAAAAGAAAGCATACATCCATAATGGAAGCCTTCAAAAGGAAGGTGATTCTGACACATGCTACAAAATGGCGGGACATTATGTTAATGCAAAATAAGCCAATCACAAAAGAACGTATACTGTATGATTCCACTTATGTGAGGTATGCATATTAGAGCTGTCACATTCATGGAGACAGAAAGTAGGATGGTGGTGGTCAGGGGCTGGAGGAATGGGGAGCTACCATTTAAAAGGTTCTGAGTTTCGATTTTGTGGATGAGAAGACGTCTGTGGATGGATAGTGATGATAATTTATGCCACTTAATGGCACACTTAAAAATGGTTAAGATGGCAAATTTTTATGTGTATTTTACTACCATAAAATTTATTCTTAAAGTTTATCATTAGCCCACAGTAGTCTCATATACATGTGTGCCTCTACACTTCTTGCTCCTTATAGCTATTTTCCAGAGATGGAAACAAAATTGTACAATTCTCTCTTTGAAAATATGAAATCAGGGTGCCTGGGTGGCTCAGTGGGTTAAGCCGCTGCCTTTCGCTCAGGTCATGATCTCAGGGTCCTGGGATCGAGTCCTGCATCGGGCTCTCTGCTCAGCAGGGAACCTGCTTCCTCCTCCTCTCTCTCTCTCTCTGCCTGCCTCTCTGCCTACTTGTGATCTCTCTCTGTCAAATAAATAAATAAAATCTTTAAAAAAAAAAAGAAATAAAATATGAAATCAGGGGTAAGTTTCCCTTTAAAAGGCAAATCAGTTTCAATTAAAAGGATACTAGGAATCAAAACATTTGTAGCTAAATTAACCTTGCTTACATCCTATGTCCAATACATTGTATTGATGCTTTAGGAAAAGAGAATTTTACTATATATTTATGATGCAGGAAATTAAACAGAAAACGATTTGCTAACTAATCAGGTTGAGGGCAGATCATCAGGTAGGATTCAATATAACCTCTGCTCTATTCTTTAACATTAGAAGTAGGGGTTCCAATTCTGGTAATGGAAGGATAGCTTTGGATTGAACTAAACCCCCTACTGATAACAATTATAATATTAGACAAAATACAAAAACAATAGTTTGAAAGCATTGGAGAGCAACCAAAAGCAGTATTGGTAGGGACACTGTCCTCAAAGGAAGGAAAACACACCAGGTGAGCTCTACATTGAACTGACTATTCCCTTGAGGGGATCTTCCAGTCACACGGCCCATCTGGGACAGAGGTCAAAATCAGTGGTACTGGGGTCAGGAAAATCAGAGTTCTGTCCTGAGAGGTTGAGAGAGTAACAGTTTCAGAGGAGAGAGTGTCAAATCTGCAAAACAATTCCCTCAAGTCTCTGGAGGACTCTAGGATTGTTCACATGCCAAGTGATGGTCCAAAGAACCCAGCAGAAAGCAGCTGCTGGGAGGCTAGAGAGCTAAACAAAGATTTAAGCCACTGTCTGAAATCTGGGGAGATTGGAGTTAGAATAATCACCTTGGGCTTTCTACTGAAAACCCAAAAGGGCCATTACTAGGAGTAAAAATCATGTCCCCAAACTGAGGGTTATGTCCTCTGACTAAGGCAAACTAAAAGAGACTCATCCCAACAAAGCCTATAGCTAAGATCCTAGGATCAAAGTGATCTGTTTGTAATTTAATTATAAGAGAACACAATGCAATACTCTTCAGAGAAAAGTAACATAAATCCAGATTCTCTACATTATTATAGGATGTGAGGAGTAGAACTAAGTATGACTATGTATGAAAAAGCTCAGGAAAGTCATTAAGTAGTGGTAAAGGAGATGAAAGGGAAAGGGAAAGACAGAAAGAGCAGGGGAAGAAACAACAATCACGCGGGAGAAATCAATAGCATTTTCAAGAGAGGAAAATCTTCACAGTGGTTCATATCCATTTCAAATAACTCAAGATATATACGTGTATTAACCATAATATGTGAAAAATATTACCACTTTACTGATATGATTATCATCATCATAAAGAAAAAAAATGAAAGAAAGAGACAGATTCTTCGTTTGGTTTTACTTCCTGGCATCCAATAGAAAGAATGAAAAGGATGTTTATATTCACATTTCTTTGCTAAAACAGTAACTACGGTTATTCATATTTGGATATATGGCAAACGTTGTTTCCGAAACTGAAATGTACAGACCTGGCACAGGGCAGAACTCTTGTGCAACAAAAACACCAGTCCTTTCACATTATAATAATGGCACTGAGATTTTCCCATTAGTAATAGTTAATGTGGCTCATGTTTTGGATACTTCTGATAAGAGCAAAGGATTGTATCTTTCAATGTCAGATTTTGGTAGTTACCAGATAAGCTCATTTAATTAGTTTAAGATTAAAGTACATAATTTTTCACATGATAGCTGAATCCAGAGTTTCCCTGGTTTACTCTTAGAATGGTTTCCTTCTATGATTTCAAGTATCTTTTGAGGTCAGTCAAGGATGATCGAAATTTCAACAGCCATGTTTCCTTTACCTCCTACAGAGAACGAGATCCTTATAGAGTTCCCCCAGATGAGGCCATCTTTACGGGAAGGGTGGGGTAGGCTTAAGCATGTTCACTTCATTTGAAATTTCAGTTGACCCGGTCAGCTCAGGAGGAAGCAAATTATTAGTGGCCTTATACAGATAACACTATTAAGAGACAAAACAGTAATAAGTGCTTTCAATTTTTTCAAGACCCAGAAGGGAACCCAGAATTTATCCGCTTCGCACATTAAAAGCCTTGAACTTTTGAGTTACTCTTTGAGCAAGGACTGGAAGTTGAGACTTTTCCTTTCCTCCCCTGGCTCTCCAGGAGGTTGCCCCTTTGCACTCCACATCAATCAAGGATTCCTGCGGGAGGTCATGTTAGGGCAGCAGAGTCTTTGAGGAACTAATTCTCGTGACAATGGAATGTCACCGCCTTCCTGACTCCAAATGCTGGGGAGGGTTCACTGTGTCTCCAAATCATGCATTGTCCACCCAGACAGGAAGACTCCGCCCCATGGTGACAGCCACACTGAGGGGTTTAGTGAGTTTAAAGTTAGAGGTGTCCGTGAACTTTAAGTGATTTTCAAACCACTTTCAGTATGTCTCTGAACAAAGTAAACAATATCTATTAGCGACTGTGGTGCTTTTCTCTTCTCTGAATATTTTATTAACTTATATCTATCATAAAATATTTCCCCTCCTTCCCTGTCCGCCCCTACACCCCTCACCTCTACCCGCCCTGTCTTAGCAAGGCAGGGGCTTTCACTGAGCATTCTGCTATCTTGACCCACACCTGCCTGAAGAGTGGTTCTCATTAGAGAAATTTTAAATGCATTCATCCACATCCTCAGGCTGCTTGTGAATCCTCCACTGCCAAATCTTGAGGATCTTTTAATGCACCCTTTACAACTTCCACCACCAAGCTTGCTGGTGTTCCTTCTTGCCTGAGACTTCCTCTCATCAGACTCTGCACAAAAGCCCAGACAATGGGGGCACCTGGATGGCTCAGTCGGTTAAGTGTCTGCCTTCAGCTCAGGTCATAATTCCAGAGTCCTGGAATCAAGCCCCACTTCGGGGTCCCTGCTGAACAGAGGGCCTGCTTCTCCCTCTCCCTTCCGCTCTGCCTACTTGTGCTCTTTCCCTATCTCTCTGTCAAATAAATAAAATCTTAAAAAATAAAAAAGCCCAATGTTCATTTCCATCTCATGAAAAAAAAATAAGCTTTTGTTCCTCCCCCTTTAAAAACATTAGTCAGAGGCAGTGAGCGTCACCATTTCACTAAGCTAATTAATTTCTTCCATCAGGATGGGCTTTGTCTTCTGAGAAGCTCTTGGCAATGCAAGATGAACAGTTATGTGTTTGACAGGACGTAAGAGGTGTGAAGGGAGAAGATGTGGGGTGTGTGTGTGTGTGTGAGCTCACGTGGGGAAGGATGGGTATAAATATGGTGGAGGAGGATAAGAAGACACATTAAATGGAAAAGAGGAAACAGTAAGTGCACATAGTGAGTACAGTTTTATAGCTTAAAACTTTTTTTTTAATGTAGCTTAGCTATTTAAGCTGAGAGGCCAAGAAACCTGAAGGCATTAAGAAAATATTCAAACCCTCTTTCAGACATTGCAAACCATTTTTCTTGGCTAATTTCTACATAACAACAAACTTTTATCTTTGAAAATAAAATAAACTGTAAGCGTCATGAAGAGAGATGATTTCTCTTCCCGAGAACTCTTCCAGATATAAGAAGGTAAACAACTCAAAAGTTTTCATTCCTGCTTACTTTTCCTGTGGTGTGTGTATAAAAACCTATATATGAATGTCCTTCCAGAAGCTCTCTTCCAAGACAATAGATTGGCCTATATATGAGATAACACATACACACACATTTATACATATATGTATGTGTATACTTTTTTTTCTAATGTGACACAAAGTCTGTGCATATCTTGGGCTTTTTTCCCTGGTAAGTGCAGAGCTAGTTCTCAGTTGCCAGAGAGTGCTCTGAAGCCAAGCTCCTTTCCACCCCAGGATGGCCTTCTGGCATCTCCTATTATGGCCTATGGACCTAATAAATTTCCCAAGATGTCCAATGGATGCACCTTAGTCCTGGTCAGGCTGGCTTCCTTCTATGACCGAAACGAGGTCTCCAAATCACCTCTTGGGAATGCGTGAGCCCCAAGAGGTGAATTCAAATACAAATATAGTAGCAAACTCCCATTCCTTATTTTATTCTTAAAAAGTATCATTATGACAGGAATACAGAGCGCACACTGCATGGACGTTGGCCATAAGGGAGAGGTTTGTGTCTGTCCTGCCCTGTGGAGGAGCAGAGTGACACGTGGACAGGAAATCAGGCAGGCTTACTGGTGAACATGCCGGATTCGAGCGGCTCTGGGGTGGCCACAGGGAGGACAGGCAGTGCTCGGGATGAGGAAGCAAAGGTCTCTTGGGTTTATCCTGGATTACCTTCTTTCCTTTATGCTCCCTGAATTAGTTTGTTAGGGCTGTCATAATGCTATGGAAAGGTAATGTCTCATAGTTCTGGGACTGGAAGTCCAAAATCAATAGGCCTCTCCCGAGGCCTCTTTCCTTGGCTTACAGATGGCTGATTTATTCCTTCCTTCCTTCCTTCCTTCCTTCCTTCCTTCCTTCCTTCCTTCCTTTCTTTCTTTCTTTCTTAAGATTTTATTTATTTGTCAGAGAGAGAGAGAGGGAGAGAGAGTGAGCACAGGCAGACAGAATGGCAGGCAGAGGCAGAGAGAGAAGCAGGCTCCCCGCCGAGCAAGGAGCCCGATGTGGGACTCGATCCCAGGATGCTGGGATCATGACCTGAGCCAAAGGTAGCTGCTTAACCAACTGAGCCACCCAGGCGTCCCCAGATGGCTTATTTCTTAATGAAATCTCCCATGGCCTTTTTGCCCTGAATATATATTCCTAGTGTGTCTCCTAAGTACAGTGGTCCTATTATTCCAGGTTTCACTCTTATGATCTCATTTAACCTTAATTATCCCTTTAAATTAGGAGTTGTATTGGATATTAGGGCGTTAACACGTGAATTTTGAGGGAACACAGTTCAATCCATAATAGGTAGTCACTGAGCCAGCAGGGGGCTAAGACCAAGGTCTCAGATTCACAAAAGCAATATTCCTCATGCTGCTCAAAGGGACACCCAAAAAACTCCTCACCAGTGATGAACCTCCAGTGACTGTCTATATACATGCCATGAGTGAGATCACTTAAAGGTAACTTATGGCCCTATCGGTCTCTCGTAACAATCCTCAGTCCCCGTTTCCTCCTAGAATATGTTCTGTTGAGTCCAAGGTCTTACAGTTTTTAGTATCAAGTAACTTTTCCTAAGTAGCAGACTTTTTGCATACTTTGGGGGCAATTTTTCTCAGCAAAGGCACAGATGCGCACATTTTAACAATGTAAATCTGCAAGCGATAGTGAAGTTGGATGGCTGATAATAATCAGGGAAGTGTTCATCTCATGGCCCCGAACTAGAGGTGTGGCAGCTGTGTCCAAGCCTTGATTGGAAAGTCCAGCCTCTCCTATGGGAAATACTGATGATGCAGAGCAGAGCGCTTGTAAAGGTCCAGAATAGACCGGAACAGCGGGAGATTTAGCCAGTTCTTTGGCCCTTAGATTGGGCATATGGTGAACTGACACGGTCTGCCTGACACAGGATGTGGTTGGAAATATTATCAGGGCCGGGTTTGGGGTGTTGAGCCCAGGTCAAGGACTCAGGCAACATGATTAAGGAAAATGTCTCAAGAAATCCTAAGAAAAAAAAACAAAACAAAACAAAACAAAAACCTCAAGTTAAAATTTTCAACTTATCAGAGTCTAATGACTGTAGCAATTTAAAACCAGGTGTTCTCAAAACACTCTCAAGAAGGTGTATGTGGGTCGAAACTTTATCAGCTTCATTATCATGGAAATAATGAATGAATGAACAAATCATTTGCTTTCTTCTCTGTGTTGGCAGCTACACTGGTGATGCAAAAGCAATGGTGGCTAAACTCTTGGTACCTTAACACAAACTCAAGCAGGGGCATCAAACTGAACTAGCCATCATCATTTTCATTGTCATATAGTTCCGGAAAAAAAAAAAAAAAGAAAGAAAAGAAACACACCCTCCTCAATGAGGCAGTAAAAACTTTTAAGGTTTTATTAAATCTTGTCCCTTGAGTGCTCAACTCTCTAACATTCTTGATGAAGAAATGTAAATACCAATAAAGCACTTCTGCATACCAAGTACAATAATTGCCTCAGGAAAAAGCACTGTATTGTTGGCAATCATATCTCTTAAAGTGGTTTTTAAAAAAAGAAAATGCACTTTTTTGATTGAGTGTAAACTTAAGTAGCTGCTTTTTTTCATGGAATAATGGGAACATCATTTTTTCCAAAAGAATGACTGTGATTACTTGAATTTGGGTATTTGGTGTTAATGGACTGCATGTCGTGTTGTATCCCTACAGAAATTCATATGTTGAAGCCCTACTTCCCCATCAGGTATTAGGAGAAAGGGCCTTTGAGAAATATTAATATTAGGTGAAGTCACTATGGTGGAACCCTCATGCATGGCAATTAGTTCCCTTGGAAGATTCACAAGCAAGTTGACTTCCTTTTTCTGTTCCTCTGCCATGCGAGGATATGAGAAGTCAGCAGTTTGCAACCCAGAAGAGGGCTTTCTCTCTCTGGGAACCTAACAATGATGGCACCCTGAGCTCAGACTTTCAGTCTCCAGGACTGTGGGAAATAAATTTCTGTTGTTTGTAAGCACCCAATCTATGGTAATTTGTTATAGCAGCCCAAACTGACTACTACATTTGGTAGACTTTTTCTTCAAAAATAAAAAAGTGAGCCCACCAGTTCAAGGAAAAATAACTGATGGTATTTATTGCCAATGATAAAATTCAAGCTTTCACATGAAAATTAAAATTTTGGAAAACCTGTATCTGCCATTGTACGCTCAAAAATTTCCCAACAGTTAAAGACTTTTCTCATGAAACCAGTAGCGCTATCTTAGAGAATGTGATTTGTGGATATTATATAATGAAATGTGTCAACAAAAGAGGTGGAGAATCACTACCTTAAAATTTAGGTTGGGCTCCTGTTATCCAAACCATTTTGATCTTTCCTTCCTAAAACCAAACAGACATAAATCACATACATACACATTATAAATGAAAGAGTTTCTCTACTTGAAAATGATGAACGGCTAAGCTGTTAGGCTGAACTTTGAAAAGTGTTTGGGGATGTCCGGGGACACTGAAAATAAAGTAAGACCTATTTATCTGTTAAAAATATAGATATGAAACTCCTAGAAAGGTTAGTCTATTTTTCTTATAGTTAATTCAAAGAGAAAGATCTAAAACATTTGTAATCTACATTCCATCTCAGCTTGAATATACAATAAAGAGAACGGTTTCTGGAGTCACATAGATCTTGGTTTGATATACAGATCTTCCTTTCAGTTATGTGACTTGGAGCTTCTCTGAGCTTCTCTGAGCTTCCAAAGTAGTCCTCAATGATCTCTGGTCTTTTATACCTTTTATATCCTGGTCTTTATACCCTTGTGCCCCTTCCAGGATGGATATTGGTCTTTCTGACCGATAGAATATAGCAGAAGTCATGGTATGTAACTTTCAAGATAGGTTATAAAAGGATTCAACTAACATCTTGAGTTCTTGCTTCTTTTTTGGATCACAACTTTGAGAGAAAGCCATCTGCCATGAGGTCACTCAGGCAGCCCATGGAAAGCCTGTGTGGTGAAGAATGGAGGTACCAACAATTATATGGGTGAGCTTAGAACATGTTTCAGCCCCAGTCAAGCCTTGAGATGCTCGGTGCTCTGCTTGACAACTTGTCTGCAACATCATGAGAGCTGGTGAACTAGTACCATCCAGCTCAGTGGCTCCCAAATTCCCGACCACACAAACTCTTTGTTGTTTTAAGTTACTAGTTTTAGGGGTAATTTATTAGCCAGCAATACTTTCTGTGCCCTTTCTGCACTGATGCGTAAAGGATATATTTTTTCCCCCGTGAAAAGCTATAGTTTTGTTAGAATTAGAAATCTTGCACTGTCTGTTGTTGGCTACTACCTCATGCAAGCAGGGGGCACATTCAATAAACAGTTTCACATCTTTCCTAAAGAAAATTTTACTGAATTTCAGATTTCAGCATTTGTTTCAATTATTTTGGTTTTCCTCTTCAAAAGGTTGCCCATAATCCATGTTGGATCCTGTTTTGTTGACGTTCACAGCTACCACTTTCAATCAAATCTTTATCTCTTTCTTCATTTCCTTTTGATGTTTAAGTTTCCTTCTTTGCCATCTTCTATTTCTTTTAGAGCATGTTGTGTTGGCTTTGTTAGTGTTTCATTTTCTGAGTTCTTTCACTTCTCATCTAAAGCTTTTTCTCTACTCATTTACGAAATTTTTTTTAAAAATTCTGATTTTTGATGCTGTATCACAGCTTATGATACTTTCCTTTATGTTACTTTAACATATTTCAAGATACTAGGTTACAGTTTTCATTCATTTTCTGAATTGGATTATTGGTATTATTTCGTAGTATGTGAAGGATTTATTTTAATATACCCCCATTTTGTCTTTTTTTTTTCTAATAACATAATCTTGGCTTGAAATTTGATAAATCCTTTTCTGCAATTCTTTTTTTAAGTGAAATGAGTAATCCTGTCTTCTCAAGAGGAATGAATGAGCCACAGATCACAGGGAGTGGGGGGGGGGGAAGGGGTTTCATTTCTCTGGGTCTTTCCCTTCAGAATCAGTG
The DNA here is from genome assembly GCF_022355385.1 of Mustela nigripes. NCBI lineage: Eukaryota > Metazoa > Chordata > Mammalia > Carnivora > Mustelidae > Mustela > Mustela nigripes. Next base: position 142,221,023 of record NC_081557.1, on the reverse strand, counting down.
CAAATCAGTAGCCTCCCTCCACTGAAGACCACAGTCCTGACCAGGCCCTCTCGGGGCCAAGGGTGGTCATGGCCCACACTGCTCTCCCTTGTGGTTTCCCCAACACCGCACCCCCCCCCTTCGTCCATACCTGGGTAAACAGACCCTTCATTAAATTCTCGAAAAAAAAAAACCAAAAAAAAAAAAACCAAAAAACTAACTAACTTCACAGCCCTAGATCTCTCTCTTTTGTTGTTTTTACAAAGTGATAAAAAATATAGCAGTAAAATTCCCAAGATTTTCCTCTTCGGGTCTTCTCCACCAATTTTATTTAAATTTCCTCTCCTTTGCCTCTATCGTATCTGGCCTACTCAAACAGGATTCTACTTTCAGCGTTTTCTCCCTGGTGCAGGGCTCTGCCATAGAAAGCTGGCTTGGTTTGTTCCTTTCGAGAATTTTTTAGGCCCAAATTCCTGGACAGATCCTGCATCCTCAACTTCCTGAAATCCCACTGAAGTCATTGGCACAAGCAGGTTCTGCAACTATTCTCAGAATCGTCCACCATCCTTTCCAGTGAGTCACTGAGAATCGTTTAGTAGATTTCTGCATTTGGTTTTGTTCTCTTAGTTGCTCTGATTGCTTTAACAGGGAAATCCAGAGAGATTCAAAAACTGCATTGCCATTACTACCTAATTCCTAGAATGGTATGCTCTTGCTTTTCTTATGAACAAAATTTTCTTAGAAATGCTTTTTACAAACTTGTGTATTTGTTTAATCTTTTAGTTAGTCCAAAAAATGTGTCCCTGGGACACCTGGGTGGCTCAGTGGATTAAGTGCCTTCAGCTCAGGTCATGATCCCAGGGTCTTGGGATTGAGCCCCACAAGGGGCTCTCTGCTCAGTGGGGAGCCTGCTTCTTCCTCTGCCCTTCCCCCCATCTGTGCTCTCTCTACAAATATATAACTAAAATCCTAAAAAAAAATGTGCTCCTTATGCAAATTTTAAAGGTAGAGAACGGAGAGAATAGTTTACTGCCACCCCTCTGTGCACTCATTTTCAGCACTTATTAACATAGAGCTAATCTTATTTCTTTTTTAGCCCTGTTTACTCCTGCTCCCTCAATAGATTATTCTGAAGCAAATTCAAAATACCATGTCTTTCAACATAAAATACTTTCATTTTTAAATTAATTTGAAATGCTAAATTTTATGCACACACACGAGACTGAGATGATTTACAACTTCACAGAAGTTATAAGTACATAATAGATCCTTGTACATACAAGGACATAATCAAAATTAGTAAGAGGTCAATTCTAGGAGATTTCTTTCTTTCTTTCTTTCTTTTTTTTCTAAAGATTTTACTTATTTATTTGACAGACGGAGATCTCAAGTAGGTGGACAGGCAGGCAGAGGAAGAGAGAGAGAGAGAGAGAGAGAGAGGAGGAGGAAGCAGGCTTCCCACTGAGCAAAGAGCCCAATGCGGAGCTCCATCCCAGGACCCTGGGATCATGACCTGAGCTGAAGGCAGAGGCGCCCACTGAGCCCAGGCGCCCCAATTCTTAGAGATTTCTGAAAAGACAACACTAAAAACAATACTTAAAACCATCTACCCAGTTTTGTATGCCAGAAAATCTAAACGTAATCCTTAATTCCTCTTTCCCTTCCTCCAAAAAAACCAGCCCAAAGTTCTATCCATTCAACATCTTCCATATCTTTATTCCCACAGCCAGTGTCTTAGTTCAGGACTTCTTTCTTCCTTTCCTGCACTATGGTAACAGGTTTCTAATTATCTCTTGACCTCTAGTCTCACCCACTTCAATTGCTCCTCCAAAAACCATTAGCCAAGATCTTACATGTATATTGATTCATTTGGCTATTATGTTTAGAAGCACTTACTGGCCCCCTATCACTTAAAGAAAACATCTCTTTTGAAATAAACTAGGCTGCTCAGGATCCAGATCCTGTTTATTCCTCCAATCTCTCCACTTAACTTTTGTCTATATAAACACCCCTCCTGTTTCCTTCAGTGCTCTAAATCATTTTAGACAATTGTGTTTTCTTTCAAATGTGTTGTTCTATTTTTTTCCCACAACCCTTCCCCCATACTGCCAGAAAATTCTGATTTACTTTCAAGCTTCAGCAATGTGTCTCCCAGCTTTGGGGGGGGGGGGGGGATAGCTTTACGGAGTAAAATGACTGTATTTCATTCACAAAGAAAACTTTAGTATTTTGGATTTCCAATAACTTGCTCACATTTCTTATTTCATTTGTTCCTCAAAAATCTCTGGGAAAAGGGTGCCTGGGTGGCTCAGTGGGTTAAAGCCTCTGCCTTTGGCTCAGGTCATGATCTCAGGGTCCTGGGATCGAGCCCCGTGTTGGGCTCTCTGCTCAGCAGGGAGCCTGCTCTGCCTACTTGTGATCTCTGTCTGTCAAATAAATAAATAAAATCTTTAAAAAAAAAAAAATCTCTGTGAACTATATGAGGCAGGTATTGGTTCCTATGGATGAATAAAGTGGGTAGGGGTAGCAGTCAGTAGGTGGTAGAGGTAAGAGAAGGCCCTGGAAAACCCCACCAGGCAGCATTCCTGATCCTACTCTCCCCACACCCCCAGCGCTGCAGCAAGCAAATCTGCCTTGGTTTCACATATATCACTTTCAGAATGCACAGCCCGGGATGTCATTCATTATGCGGATTTTTGACCTTTTTTCTTTCTTTCTTTCTTTTTTTTTTTTAAGCTGTCATGACCAGTAATTCTAAACAACAGGCAACTGAAAAAGCTTTCCATTGGAAGAAAGTTAGTTCTTTCCTTACCTTCTTTAATCACAAATGCACCCAGGTCAAAAGTTTAGGGAAGCTTGGTTTGAAATGGTATCCATGTTTTCTTATGGTAATTTTTGACTTCTAAATACTGAAGTGATTTAGAGTAAAATCCTGCTGGTCCAGTTAGAGGTCATGGGAATGCCTTCAACTGAGTATAAAGAATTGGTTTTAAACTACCAGTTACCCAAAGGCTTATAGAAAGCAAGGTTAGAGAAGCAGTTTATGACCTTTACCTACACTTGAACTGGAATGGTAATCTACATTTCCAAAGACACTAAGAATTTCTATTTGAATTTCTGCGGTAACACTTGGAAAAACTAATCCTTCTGTTCTGAAAGATGAGAGAATGTAGGTGAGAGGTTAAGAGCAAACAACACTGCCAATAAAACTAACAATCAACTAGAAAATAGCCTCAAGAATTTTCCATTTTTCCAGATGCAGTATTTAACTCTCTCTTTCTTTGGTTTACATTTGGTAAACAAACATTTAGAAACCCAAGTGTTGTAACACTCGCTGTCCCACTCCAGCTACCAGATTGGCTAAAATAGAAAGATTTTTTATTGTAAATTGCTTTTCTCCAGGATGTGGGAACAACTTCTGATTTTCAATAAATGCTTTTCATTAAAGATATATGAGTAGTAAAAGTATTTTCAAAATCCTGACTTCTTAAGTTTTACTTTTTAGTTTTAGACTGCAGTTGATGTGTTCCCTTCAAAGGCTTTACTGGATATAACATGTCAAAAGTAAACTGATCAATGTGGACAAATAATAATAATGCCACAGTTTACTCATACCTGTAGCTCCTCCCATTGAATAATGTAATCTTAAGAAAATAATTAGATAAAGCTGGCTTTTTTAAAAAATGAAATTTGGATATTTAGGAATTGAAAATTAATTAAAACAGCAATTTAATCCCTCATTTATGTTTGAGAATGCTGAAAATTAGTCTTCCTTTAAAAAAAAAAAAAGAAAAAAGAAAAAAAAGTGTGTTAGAAGAGACCTCTAGTGTTTATAGTAGCTTACTGCAGTTTTATTTTCAAAAAACTGTAGATGGGAAGATGGAATAAATGTACTTTCCCTATTCCTTACACTAAAGTACAACTAAAACCTCTGACATTATATAGAAAACAAACATAAGATGACCCTGAAAGGTGGAGAGAAGAAGACAGACTAACTAGAGACCTCAGGACCAGAGGTAAGTTGTTCACTGGGTTTCGTTTTTGCCTTATGTATCTCAGACTTGGAGCTAAAAGTTGGCAACCCAGAAATGTCAGTGAATGGAAAGCAAACAAAACAAGCCAGCTCTCTAGCAAAAGAACTAAGAAATGGGCAACTAGCAAGACAGAAAACTGTTAGGTAATAACTCTTCTGCTCCAGTGAAACAGCACAGAAAAAACTGTAGCCTCATCCTACCCATGCCAGCAAAGGTTGAGATGGAAAGCCTACTGTTCCCAGACTGTAATAGCAGTGGCACCAATTTCCCCTTAAAACTTCTGCTGGGCCAGTGACAAAGAAAGCTGACCAGAGAGCTAGGATTTTCATCTCTCCCAGGCAGTATCACTCAACACCATATAGATTTTCATACCTATGCAGAAGCAATGAGAGATAATGAAGTGCCTTTGCCCCTCCTTGCTGGGTTTCAGAGGAGACATACTGAAGAGTCAGGACTTTTAATGCCACCCAGCAATAATGAGGCCAATCCACTCCCATAATGTCAGTCAATGCCATGAGCAGAGCAATAACAACCCCCTGGACGCCTCCCAGTCCAATGGTAGCTGAGTGTGAAGCAGGAACTCCTACTCCCATCTCACAGTAATGATTAGCTCCTCCCTCCAGATGTCAATGAAGGCCAAGTGGGAACCTGAAATTCTTTTTTTTTTTTTTTAAGATTTTATTTATTTATTTGACAGAGAGAGATCACAAGTAGGCAGAGAGGCAGGCAGAGAGAGGAAGGGAAGCAGGCTCTCTACTGAGCAGACAGCCCTATGTGGGGCTCGATCCCAGGACCCTGGGATCATGACCTGAGCTGAAGGCAGAGGCTTTAACCCACTGAGCCACCCAGGCACCCCGGGAACCTGAAATTCTGTACTACCAGGCAGTAATGAGACAGTATGGCAGTATACCTCCCACTTCTGTTTTCCTTTCCTAGAAGAAACTAGCTAAAACAAGATTTAAGCAAAACCCAAAATCTCATTATATAATGTCTAGGTTTTGACAGAAAATCATTCATACCAAGAAAGAGGGAGATCTCAAACTAAACAAAAAAAGACTAAAACTAAACAAACAAAAAATAGATATAATATTAAGATGACAACAATACTAGAATCATCTAATAAAGTTCTTAAAGAATTCATCATTTAAATGATTCACAAACATTACAAATGTGCTTGAAACAAATAAGAAGTAGAAAACATCAATGAAGAAATGGAAAGTATAAAAAGAGAAATGCAAAGGTCAGAACTGAAAAGCATAATAACAGTAACAAAAAGACTCAATAGATAAGCTCAATAGCAGAATAGAGGAGATAGAGGAAAGAAACAGTGTATTTGAAGATAGAACAATAGAAATTACCCAATCGGGGAAGAAGGGAAGATGGTGGCAGAGTAGGAGGAACCTAAGCTCACCTGGTCCCACGAATACAACTAGGTAACAGTCAAATCATCCTAAATACCCCAGAAATTGACTTGAAGACTGGCAGACTCCACAACTAAAGATAGAGAAGAGGCTGTTCAAAGAAGGTAGGAGGGCAGAGATGAAGTTTGGGAGAGAAATGGATCATGGCCATTGTGCTGGGGAGGGAGATGTGGTCTTGGAGGGTGAGAGATTAGCTTATAGGGGATTGCATAGGGAAAATGAATCCCCATAGCAACTGACTTGGAACATGAGAGGGGCCAAATTTCATGAGTTTTTACAACCAGTGGGGCATAAAGCCTGGAGTTCTAAAGGTCAGCAGGCTTGGCTCAAGGAGAGCCCAGAAGCATTTGGGGCTGCTCTTGGAGAAAAGGCAGGACAAACAACCCAAAAACCTACAGTGGGAACAGCAATCTAAAGAGTGTATGGGGTATACAGTGCAGAGGTTATTTGGTCATCTCAGAGAGGAAGCATTCATGGAGAGACTCCTCCAGGAATAAAGGAACCAGCGGGTGCCATTTCTTTCTCCTGGCCCTCACCATAAGCTCAGCATCACCACTTCCTACATAACCTGCTTACACAAAGTCCCTAGTGCTTCAGGGGAACTGTACTCCCAAGTCATGTTTGCCTTCGTCCCAGTGCAGTGAACACCTTACCCCAGAAGACCAGTCCAAACCCCTGCCAACACTGTGTCTTCTGACATGGGAGTTTTGTGAAGCCCAAGTTCTAGCAATAATGATGATAGGTCTCATTTCACAAGCAGACCAGAGCAGACCTACCTAATACATGCCACATTCAGGCCAGGGACCAAACATTGCCCATAAAAGGGTAAAGAGAAGTTCTGCAGACAATTGGCTTGAAGGATAAAACAGCCAGACAAAATAGCAGAGGACACGTAGTACACACTGGAGACACTCCCAGAAGAGCCAGGCCCTTGGGAACAGGGGACACTACACAGCAGGACACCACAGGACCATTATTTCATAAGGCCATTACCCTTAAGAACAGGAGATGTAGCTGACTTTCCTAACACAGAGAATAGGCATAGAGACTTAGATAAAATGAGAAGACAGAGAAATTTGTACCAGATGAAAGAATAAGAAAAAGCCACAGCCAGAGACCTAAGTAAAACAAATATAAGGCAACATGCCTGATGGAGTATTTAAAACAGTAATCATAAGGATACTCAGTGGACTTAAGAGTGGAAGACTTTAGTGAAACCCTTAACACAGTGATAGAAAAGAATCAGAGCGCAATAAACAAGATTAGAAAAACTCTTGATACTATCAACAGCAGGCTGGAAAAAGCAGAAAAGCAGAGGAATGAATTAATGACCTAGAAGACAGAGTAATGGAAAGTAACCAAGATGAACAAAAGAGAAAAGGAATTATGCAAAATAAGAGTAGACTTAGGAAACTCTGTGACTCCATCAAATATAATAACATTTGCATTATAAGAGTCCTAGAAGAAGAGAGAGAAAAGGCGGGGGCAGAAAACTTGTTTGAAGAGATAATATCTTCCCTAAAATGCAGAAGGAAAAAGGTATCCAGGAGACAGGGAAAACCCCCAACAAAATCAATAAATCAGATCCACATAAATACACATTATAATTAAAATGGCAAAATGGGGCACCCGGGTCGCTTAGTTGGTTAAGTGTCTGACTTTGGCTCGTGTTATGGTCTCAGGGTCCTGGGATTGAACCCTACGTTGGGCTCTCCACTCATCCACGAGTCTACTTCTCCCTCTCCCTTTCCCTCTGTGAACTCTCCCACTTTCTTTCTTTCTCTCTCTCTCTCAAATAAATAAAATCTTTTTTAAAAATGGCAAAATATAGTAAAAATAAATTTAAAAGCAGCCAGATAAAAGAAGACAGTTATATACATTAGAAACACCATAAGGCTATCACAAAAGAAAGTCAGACAAGAAAAGATCAGAGAGTTGCACTTGGTGGCTCAGTTAAGTGACTGCTTTCAGCTCAGGTCATAATCCTGGAGTCCTAGGATCAAGTCCCATATGGGGATACTTGCTCAGTGGGGAATCTGCTTCTCCCTCTGGCCCTCCCCCCTTCTCGTGCTCTCTCTGTCTCACTCTCTCAAATAAATAAATTTTCCAAAAATCTTAAAAAAAGAGAAAGGATCAGAGAAAATTTTCAGGAATAACTAAAAATCAGGTAATAAAAAGGTGATAAATACATATCTATCAATAATTAATTTGAATGTAAATGGACTAAATTTTCCAATTAAACTACATATAGTGACAGAATGGGTAAAAAACAAGACCTATCTATATGCTGCTTACAAGAGACTGATTTTAGACTTAAAGTTGCTTGGAGATCAAAAGTGAGATGGAGAAATATTTATCATACAAATGGATGTTAAAAGAAAGCCAGAGTAGCAATACTTAAATTATACAAAATAGACATTAAAACAAAGACTGTAACAAGAGACAAAAAAAGATACTATATGGGTGTGTGGGTGGCTCAGTTGGTTAAGAGACTGCCTTCAGCTCGGGTCATGATCTTGGAGTCCTGGGACTAAGTCCCACATGGGACTCCCTGTTTGGTGGGAAGTCTGCTTCTGCCCCGACCCTCCACTCTCTCATACTCTCTCTCTCTCATCCTCTCTCTGTCAAATAAATAAATAATTAAATCTTAAAAAAAAAAAAGATACTATATAATAATGAGGCAGACAATCCAACAAGAAGATATAACAACTGCAAATATTTATGTACCCATCATGGAAGCACCCAAATACATAAAGCTGGTAATAACAAACATAAAGGGGACACCTGGGTAACTCACGTTGGTTAAGCATTTGCCTTTGGCTCAGGTCATGATCCCAGGGTCCTGGGATCAAGTGCCACATCGGGCTCCCTGCTCAGTGGGGAGACTGCTTCTCCCTCTCCTCCCTGCTTGTATTCTCTCTCGTTATCTCTGTTGCTATCTCTCTTTCAAATAAATAAAATCTTAAAAAAAAAAAAAAAGGAGGGGTATCTGGGTGGTGCAGTCAGTTAAGCATCCGACTCTTGGTTTCAGCTCAGGTCGTGATCACCGAGTTTTGAGAACATGCCCTGGGTCCACTCCATGTTCCGTGCAGAGTCTGCTTGGGATTCTCTCTCCCTCTCTCTCTTCCCCTTCCACTCATGCTCTCTGTCTCAAAATAAATAAATAAATCTTTAAAAAAAAATAACAGACAAGGGGGGGGCCGCCTGGGTGGCTCAGTGGGTTAAAAGCCTCTGCCTTTGGCTTGGGTCATGATCTCAGGGTCCTGGGATTGAGCCCCACATCGGGGTCTCTGCTCAGCAGGGAGCCTGCTTCCCCCTCTCTCTCTGCCTGCCTCTCTGCCTACTTGTCAAATAAATAAAATCTTTAAAAATAAAATAAAATAGCAGACAAGGAACTAATCAATAATAATAATACAAAAATAGGAGGGGAGTGTAACACCCCATTTATATCAATGGACAGATCATCTAAGTAGAAAATAAACAAGGAAACAATGGCTTTGAGTGACACACTGGACCAGATGGATTTAACAGACATATTCAGAACACTCTATCCTAAAAGAGCAGAATACACATTCTCAAGAGGTGCATGTGGAACACTCCCCAGAACTGGTCACATATTAGGCCACAAGACAAGCCTCAACAAATTAAAAAAAGATCAAAGTCATACCATACATCTTTTCTGCCCACAATGCTATGAAACTGAAAAAAATGAAACAAGAAAAAAATCTGGAAAGACCACAAATACATGGAGGTTAAATATGCAACTAAACAATAATGGGACAACCAGAAAATAAAAGAAATAAAAATGTATGTGGAAACAAAAGAAAATGAAAACATAATGGTTCAAAACCTTTGGGATGCAACAAAAGCAGTTCTAAGAGGAAAATTTAATGCTACCTCAAGAAGCAAGAAAAATCTTGAATAAAGAAGCTAGAAACAAAACAACAAAACCCAACAGAAGGAAGGAAATAATAAATAATAGAACAGAAATAAATGATATAGAAACTAAAAAACAGTAGAACAGATCAAGGAAAGCCAGAGCTGGCTCTTTGAAAAATCAATTAAATCAGTAAAATTCTAGCCAGATTTACCAAGAAAAAAAGGAGAAAGGACTCAAATAAGTAAAATAAAATAAGTAAAAAAGACTCAAATAAATAAAATCACAAATGAGAGAACAGAAATAACAACCAACACCACAGAAATACAAATAATTATAAGAGAATATTATGAAAAACTATATGCCACCAAAATGGACAACCTAGAAGGAATGGGTAAGTTCCTAGAAACATATAACTTGCCAAAGCTGAAACAGGAAGGATTAGAAAATCTAGTGGACCGATTACCAGCAAAGAAATTGACTCAGTGGGGCGCCTGGGTGGCTCAGTGGGTTAAAGCCTCTGTCTTTGGCTCGGGTCATGATCTCAGGGTCCTGGGATGGAGCTCCATGTCGGGCTCTCTGCTCAGTGGGGAGCCTGCTTCCCTTCCTCTCTTTCTGCCTACTTGTGATCTCTATCTGTCAAATAAATAAAATCTTTAAAAAAAAAAAAAGAAAGAAAAGAAAAGAAATTGACTCTAATAAACAACAACAACAACAGAACCCCCAAAACTCCCAAAAAACAAAAGTCCAGGAGCAGATGGGTTCACAGGCAAATTCTACCAAACATATAACGAAGACTTAATACCTATTCTTCTCAAACTATTTCAAAAAATAGAAGAGGAAGGAAAACTTCCAAATCTATCCTATGAGACCAGCCTCATCCTATACTAAAACCAGATAGATACCACACAAAAAAAGAGAACTATAGGCCATTATCGATGATGAACATACATGCAAAAATCCTCATCAAAATACTAGCAAATCAAATCCAATAATACATTAAAAAAAATCATTCACCATCATCAAGTGGGATTTATTCCTGGGTCACAAGAATGATTCAACATTCACAAATTAATCAAGTTGATGTATCACATCAATAAGAGCATAAGAACCAAATGATTATTTCAGTAGATGCAGAGAAAGTATGATAAAGCACAACATCCTCTCATAATAAAAACCTTCAAAAAATAGGTTTAGAGAGAACATACCTCAACATAATAAAGGCCATATATGAAAAACCCACAGATAACACAACCCTTAATGGGTAAAAATTGAGAGATTTTTCCCTAAGGTCAGGACTGAGATAAGGATGTCCACTATCACCATTTTTATTGAACATAGTACTAGAAGTCCATTCTCATAGCAAAAAGAGATAAAAGAAATCCAAATCAGTAAGGAATATATAAAACTTTGATAGCTTGCAGAAGACATGAGATAGAAAACCTGAAAGATTCCGCCAAGAAACTGGTGGAACTGATAAATGAATTCAGCAAAGTGGCAGAATATAAAATTAATCTACAGAAATATGTTGCATTTCAAAAAAAAAAAGATCTGTTGCATTTCTTTCTTTTTTTTTTTTTTTAAGATTCATTTTTTTGTTTCAGAGAGAGATAGAGATAAAGAGAGCATAGAGGGAGAAGAATGAAGTAGACTCTCCACTGAGCAGGGAGCCTGATGTGGGGCTCGATCCCAAGACCCTGAGATCATGACCTGAGCTGAAGGCAGATGTTTAACCAACTGAGCCACCCAGGTACCCCAAATTTGTTGTATTTCTATACACCAATAATGAAGCAGCAGAAAAAGAAATTAAGAAAACAATCCCATTTATTATTGCACTCAAAACAATAAGATACCCAGGAATAAATCTAACAAAAGATGTGAAAGACCTGTACTCTGAAAACTATAAAATACTGATTAAAGAAATTTAAGATGACACAAAAAAATGGATGCTCATGGGTTGGGAGAACAAATACTGTTAAAATGTCTACACTACCTAAAGCAATCCACACATTTAATGCAATCCATATAAAAATAAAAACAGCATTTTTGACAGCACTAGAATAAACAATACTAAAATTTATATAGAACCACAGAAGACTGCAGAGAGCCAAAGCAACCTTGAAAAAGGAAAAAGAAACGACATCTTAATTACAAAGAAAATATAATTTGAATAACAAATAGTGGAAGAAGAAAATTTGTCACATTTGAAAAGAAGGAATGATGGAAAGAATAAGTATTTTGTAAATGCAGAACATTTTCTTTCTCTTCCTGGATTTCCTAACTTATGTTTGAGTTGAAGCAAAAATTATAATACTGCTAAATATAGTTTTTAACATATGTAGGAGAAATATTTAAGCCAATTGTTATAAATGGGAGAAAGGAAAGGTCATAATGAAAGATAAAGTTTTCATATTTCTCTCATACTGGTGAAATGGGTAAAACGTTGACACCAGGAGACAGCACAAGTTATGTATATATTATATACCACCTAAATTAGTAAAAAAAACTATATAAAAACATACACTCAGAAACACTGCAGATAAACCAAAATAGAATACTAAAAGATGTTCAAGAAACCAGCAGGTAGGCAGGAAAAAGAAAACAGAGATGAGAAAAACAGAGAACAGAAAATAAAATGGAAGGCTTAAACTCTAACACTCCAGTAATTACATTAAATATAAATGGCTTAAATACATCAATTAAAAGATAAAGATTGGCACTATGCATTAAAAATGTGTGATCTATATTTTATTTAAAATCTACAATCCCTCCTATATGCTCTCCATAAGAAACTCACTTTAAACATAACAATGCAGGCAAGTTGAAAGGAGAAAGATGGAATAAATTATATCATGTAAACATTAATCAAAAGAAAGCAGGAATACCTATATAAATATCGGGTAAACAGATTTCAGAGCAAAAAAAAAAAAAAAATGGTCAGAGACAGAGAAAGATATTACATAATGATAAAATGATCGATCCATCAAGAACAGTCTTTTACTTATACTGTTTTTTACTTAAAACAACCCTGAATGAGTATATACCACACAGCAGACCTTTAACATACATGAAGAAAAAACTGGTAGAACTGAAAGAAAAAACTGACAAATCCAGACTGATAGTTGGAGTTTACAACACTCCTTTCTCAACAAGTAGATAGAATAAGCAGGCTGAAATTCAACGACAGTATAAAAGTATAACAGTATAAAAGCACTGAACAACCTAAACCAACAGGAGGTAGTCAACATTTATAGAGCAGCCCACCCAACAACAGAATACACATTCTTTTAAATACCTATGGAACATATACCAATATAGACCATATCCTAAATTAAAAATCAAACTTTACCATATTAACAGAAAACAATAACAAATTTGCATGATAATTTTAATAAATGCAGAAAAGCATTTGACAAAATGTGAAATTTTGTTAACCTAGGTGTTAATCTATTTATGATAAAAACTCTCAGAATAATAGTAAGAAACATGAAAGTCCTCACCTTGACAGGTGGGGATACTCACCACTATACTAACAGGGATGGCAGCAAGTCTTCACCTTGACAAAGAGAAGGAAACACATATGCTTTCAGAGCTGGATCAAATATTAAATAAGAAAGCTTATTTAAAATGATTTAAAATGTTAAATAACTTCGAAAAGTGGCCTTTCAAAAAGTGGCCATTTAAAAAAAAATACCTCTTTCATCTACCCATAATTAGTAATGGTCCTGAAACCCATTATTAAGCTTGTAACAGTTACAGATTTAGGAATACCAGACCACTGGCCAACTATATGTCTGTCAAATGGTAAATTAAATTAAAATGCTCACCCTGGACATAAGCTCTGTGCATGTTAGCCTATCTTTCAGGAAAGGCAGTCTTTTACTTATTTACAGGAGACTCAGAGTTACTGTCATTTTCCAGACTAAATAACACTTTTTGTGAACCCAGAATGTACAACATCATGTGTTTCACAGCTTATAGAAATTTTTCTATGCCATGAATACACTAAAATTACTTTAGCAGACATTATCCTTGTCCCAGATCCATGCGTCTCTGTAACCTATGTGAGAGTGGACACAGATGGCAATAACTGATATATATCGAACCTTTTTTGTGTGCTAGACACTGTTCAAGGCATGTCACCTTTAGTGACAACATGATCTGTCACGACCCTATAAGGTAGATTTCCTCGCCATTGTTTTAGGTTAAGAAACAGGAATAGGAGGTAAGCCACTTGCTGCAGTTGTAGTTAGAAAGTTGTAGAGATAGAATATCTGACCCAGCCAGGCCAGCTCCAGAGCCTGTGGTCTTAACCATTACTATGTAAATGATTAAACAGTAGACATTTGAATTGCTGTGTCCAGAAAGGTCATATAATTGCCTTGAAATTGCCTTGGCATCCATGATTTCTGAGCAACAGGGAATGCTTTTTTGTTCAGACTGAGTTTGGAAGTTATTTTTCTTTATAAAGAGCAGACAACTCTAAAATACCCAGATAGCCTTTCCTTATCCTGATGTGAGTCACACACACTTGAACAAGATGTAAACAGCCAAAGAGTGCTGAACTGCAAGTGCTGGAAGCTGTAGAGACAAAAGGGACAAGCTTCAGTGCTGTGTAATATTCCTTGCCTCTTTCCCCCATTTGCCTATCTCTGGCTTCAGAAGATTTTGTTTTTCCTCTGCAAAGAATCCCCTATCCCTTGCCATGTTTGGATTGCTTCAACTTGGATGAGTTTCCTACTCTTTAGTATTGCTGTCAGTAGAACTGGACTGCTGAGTAGCAGGAAGAAAGGGTAACAACTTACTCAGGCTAAATCTCCAAATACAATACAGAAATTGTGGAGAGAAAAAAACTAGGGGGGTTCAAAAGACATAGCCAGGAGCTCAAATGAGAGCTTTAGGTTGATGAGGGGATTGTGAGTAGTTAGAAGGAGGGGGAGAAATAAAGAGTAAAAAGAGACATTTGAGAAGGTTTTTGTGAATTTAAAATGAGAAGTCTTTCAATATTATTTAGTAATATGCAAGAAAAGATTACAGTCTGTTAAAACTTACCTTGTTTCTTGGGGCGCCTGGGTGGCTCAGTGGGTTAAGCCGCTGCCTTCGGCTCAGGTCATGATCTCAGGGTCCTGGGATTGAGTCCCGCATTGGGCTCTCTGCTCAGCGGGGAGCCTGCTTCCTCCTCTCTCTCTGCCTGCCTCTCTGCCTACTTGTGATCTCTCTCTGTCAAATAAATAAATAAATAAAATCTTAAAAAAAACAAACAAACAACTTACCTTGTTTCTTGAATGGGATGTCTATGAATGCAACTCTGAGCAGAAACCTGGCTACAAAGTCTCTTGCTTTATTAGGGTTTCATATGCTTTGATAGACAAGGAGTACTCCCAGAGGTAGGTAGGTAGTTGAAGGAATTGCACAGAATGTTTTAAAGGAATAAATTTTTCAGAATAACTGAGATTATAAAAATAAAGATTTTGGCATTTAAAATTCTGTCTTCATATAACTGTAAACTAAAACTTGTTTCTAAAATTAGAAACAAACAAAAGAACTCAAAAACAAGAAAGAGAAGATATTAACTCAGAAAAGAGTAAAACACTTTAAACTGTGTTATGAGTTTACCAGTTCCTAGGAAGAACTGGCATTTCAAAATCTCAGAGTTGTTTGTTTATTGTTCATCCTTATGTGGTTGAGTTAATTACTGTTAACTTTTCAGTTGTTTACATAATGTCTTGATCTAAATGACCCCTTTTTTTATTCCCACAGTTAGTCTCACTGGGCAGTGTGATCCCTACTAAAACCTGCAATAACAATTCTGGCACTCAAGATGGGAAAAATCAGATAAGCGGCGCCCCCTGCAGGTTGGTTTCTTGACTCAGCATACACGTGTCATTATACTTACTACCTATTAAAATCATTTAGCAAAGAAACTGAGAAATATTAGGACTATAATTTTATAACAGGAATAACTGATAGCAATATGAAAAATGCATAAACTGTGGTTCTGCATATTCCTTTATCTGTGTAATCTTTGTTTTCTATTTTTCTAGTTCATCTTTTCTAAATAGGAGAAAAATGAAAATCAGACTGAGAATATATATCCACTCTTGGATGGACGGAGAATATACTATCTGGAAATCAGTTCCTAACTTCAAGAATCCAAGGACTAGCTTGTTAAAATAAACTTTAAAAGCCTTTAAAAGCCATGAAATCGAGAACTTTGTTGGTCCCTTTTTACTTCATTTGGTTAGGAGAGTTTTCAAAATTAAGAATTTTTGATTCTGTTACTCTTATTCTGTGTCTTCCTGGAAATGAGAGTATAGGGCTCTAAATATCATGTTTTCATTGTTGTCATTTAACCTTTTAGACAATTGAATTACTTATTTTCTTTTAAATTTCCCCAGGGCTAGCAGATCTGAGTATGGGTTCAGATTTTTGTGATGTGGTTTTACAATCCTGGAGTATTTGGTCATTTTAGAAATAAAATAGTCCTTTCATGATTCAGCCCTAGGCATGAGAAAAGATAATTTCTCCCCTGACTCCTGTGCTATCTGAGACTCCACAAACAACTAATTAACACTGTAGCTCAAGGACAAAAAATAAGGATCTGGCTTTAAGAAAACAATGGTAATTTTGCCTTCAGAGACTGTCTGAGTATACTATTAGATGTTCCATGGGAAAGGTGCCACTTGGGTTCAACACAGGTGTAGTGGACATGTTAATTTTGTTTGACCATTATCCATTATCCATTTCCCCTTCCTCTATTAATTGCACTTTTTTTTTTTTTTTTTTGAGTAAAGGAGTCCATCCCTCTCTATTATATGGCCTAGGTCATATGCTTACACCCTAGGTTTCAAGAAGGGTATATGACTTCAGCCTGGCCAATCAGAACAACATGTCATATCAGTGAGAGGAATTGGGGGAGGGAAGTGCTTGTGGTCTCAGCGGGGTCAAGTCCCTTATTGGGACTTTTGCTGGAACTTTGGGGAAAGATACAGAGTCTTCATCTACATTGCTAAATTGATCGATTGGAAACCTGGCACATCTGGTAGCCTTTTTAAAAAAAATATTTAAATACTTAGAAGCATTAGCCTTTGCCTGAGAAAAAGCCAGCCCAGAAGCTAATCAAAGGGATGGAGCAAGTAAATTCCTGAAGATGTTACTGAGTACTTGCTTCCCTCTGTGTCTGAGCCCATCCATACTCTGGGACTTGTCAGTTTCGTGTGCAAATAATAATAATAATTACTACTATTAATATTTTAAGCCAACTTAAGCTGGCAACTGAAAGAGTTCTGATTAACACAATTAGTTTTCTGTGAATTAGTACTATTGAAGATGACAAGGAATGAAATATTATAAGGAGATCTTGTGGTCCTAGAGGAGAGTGGGAAAATCACAGTTATAGGACAGAACTTCAAAATAGCTATTAAAATTGTGCCGGCTGCCAGACAGAAAATTTGGTTTTATCAATTGGTCCATATTATAATGTATAAAATAAGATCCTGGTTTTCTTTTCCTTTTTTTTTTTTAGAAGTGCAAACTGATACACATTATTCAAAATGAATAAAAGCCATATGTATTAGGCTGAATACCAGTCTCCCAAAGATACCTACTTCCTAACACCCAGAACCTGTGAATGTTACATTATATGGCAAAAAGGACTTTACTGAGGTAATTAAAGATCTTGAGGTGGGGAGATTATACTGGATTATCTGGGTGGGCTCTAAATGTAATCACAAAGGTACATAATGATGTGAGAGCTGCAAGAAGGTCAAAAAAGGAAAAAGATGATGTAAAGATGGAAGCAGGCTTTGGAGTGATGTGGCTATGAACCAAGGATGCCAGGGCAACCTCTGGAGGCTGGAAGAGGCAAGGAACAAATTCTTCCTTGGACCTGCCAGAGGAACCAGTCCTGTCAATGTGAGATGGAATTAATTTAACTTAATTTAATTATTTTTTAAAGATTTTATCTATTTAACACAGAAAGAGAGAAAGAGAAGGAGAGAGAGAGAGAGAGAGAGAGCACCAGAAGGGGCAAAAGGAGAGGAAGAAGCAGACTCCCCACTGAGCAGGGAGCCTGATGCAGAGCTTGATCCCAGGACCCCGGGATCGTGACCTGAGCCAAAGGCAAACACTTAATTGACTGAGCCACCCATGTACCCCTGTAAGATGAATTTTAGCCTTCTGATTCCCAAACTATAACAGAATAAATTTGTGTTGTCTATACCACTAAACCTGTAGTAATTTGTCGCAGCAGCAATAGGAAACTAATACATATGTTAAGTTAAATGGACCTTTTTGACCTCATATAGAAAAATATTTTGCCTCTTGAACCACAAGCACCCTTAAGAGAGAAAAAGATCTCCAAATATACCTGCGCCTTATTCTATGAGCCAATTAAAAGATCACTGCTAATTAAAGGGAAAGATGGGGATTTCACAATAAATTGGATTACTTAAGAAAATCATCAGGTTCAGATAATACGGGCGCTCATGACTGCAACACCTAATTTCCCAAGAGAAAGCACGTTAGGAGGCCTTCAAAGGAAGGTGGGATGATTCGCTAGATGACTTGAAATAGGCAGAGAAAAGAAGTTAAAGTTCCCCTCAAGAGATAGTGTGTCAGTTGGGAAAGTATTTCCGGTCAGTTGAAATATCTTTTTATAGCTGGGAAAAACTTGGGAAATCAACATGTGAGCCACGGAAAAAGGTTTCTTCTGTTTATTTACTTTGGCTATTTGAAATGTTCTTGGACTTGAGCAGATGTTTGACTCCAGGGAAAACAGGCCTAAGGACAATTAAATATGTACCAAGCGGACTCTGCTAGAAGCTAACATTGCCTACTGCTGCACTTGAGAGAGGCCTCAAGAGGGAGCAGAAAAGAAGATAGATGAGCCACTCAGGCCCATATTCCCAAAGGCAGGTCGTATTTCTTGCATCTTTGTGCAGCAGGTGAACGCACCTGAAACCTCTCCAAAAAGAGTGCAAAGGATGCTTTCACCTTGACTTCAAATTAGATACCATGTCCATATTCATTCTGTGCCATTTTGATCAAAGGAACAAAATCTGAGCATATACAGGTAAAGACTCAGAGGAAGGCCACCATTAGAATTTAGGCCTGCAAGTGACCTTTACGCAGGTTTTTCTTTGTTTTAAATTCTCCTGGAGGAAAAAAAAGGACTGACCAAGTTAGCCTAAGCATGATAACAAATTTGGACAAATTTAGGGACATCATTCTCTCCCTAAACACCCAATCTGTAGACTAGCAGTGGCAGAGCCTCCCTCTCAGGCAAGAAGCCCAAGGGAACCAAACTTGTGCATGGAAGGAAGGCGTTATGGTTTTTGGTATTTAACTTTCTGGATTCACTTAGATTCTTCCAGGGTTGGTGATGGTGGTAGGTACAGGAGTGAGACATGTTTTTGTGTGTGTTGTGGAGGGGTGGGGTGAGGTGGGTTAGAGAGGACATTATACTAGAAGATGAACAAAACTTAGGTTTATGACTAGCAGCTGCAAGGAATGGACCAGTAGACCAGGGCTCCAAGTTGGCAAATCAATATTTCTCCATAAAAATAGCTAGTATTTCCTGGGTATTTTCTTTCAGTGAGAAACAGTCTTTTGCATGCTTTCCATATGTTAACCTACAGAACAACCCTGTGATGAGAGTGCTAGTGTTATTTCCATGTAATAACTGGGAAACTGAATGCACAGGGGTTCCAAAACACCTAGCCAGTAAATGGGGGAACCAGGATTGCACTCAGGCCATCTTGATCTAGAGAGCCACAAGGAGAAAAATGGGAGAGGAATAAAACAGGTCACTCAAAACTAGTAATGGTGCCTCTGATGAAGAAAGAGTCTGCATGCTGAGATGTTTTCATTCCTGTGGGCATGTGCTTCCTTGAATGGAAGACAGAGGCAGGCCAGGGTGATTCAGGCCCGGCCCAGGTAGCCCGCTCTCTGGATGGGATGCTTCCTGCCAGCACCCACAGGTGCAGAGGTGGTGGGGAGGGGATACTGAGTTGGGAGATGATAGAGATGCTAGGCTAAAGCTCAGGACAGGACTCTAAAGTCTCTTTCTGCCTGAAATGCGGTTGTTTGACTTCCTGAGGGCATGTGCTTCTGTTTGCAGTCAGACCAATTTGAATTAATTTAGCAAGTGTCAATAGTTTCCTTCTGAACTGTGTCAAATGCTATTCTAAAATTAGACTAGTGAAATCTTCTCACAGACTTTTTTTTTTTTTTAAACAAGATTGTGATAATGTTTCACACAAAGATGGAACTGCATGAGGCAGCCCTTTTTAATCACAGGGAAATTTCCCCTGAGGATTTTGACACCTCTCCCACACCATGGGGATCTGCTGGTGGGATGTGTGCGCTGGGGAGGTTTTGTTTGTTTGTTTGTTTGTTTGTTTTTTACTAGACATAGCTGACCTACCACTCACCCTCTCAGCCTATACCCTTCAGAACTGGTGCTGAACACTGGTTTCACCTTGTCTTTGAGAATAACTAGTGGGCACTTCCATACTTCTACACTTTCGAGAAATAGTTTGGAGTAAAGTGAAGTCTTTGGAGATATCACCATTATTACTATTGGCTGTGAACATGAATTTACAAGGCAGGGAAGCCAACTGAGGAGACAGCTTTGCACCTGACTGAGTGTGGGCTGGGGGCTTGTGATCCAGTCCTATACCTTTGAAAGAACATGGGTGGGGAAAGAGATGCTGAAGAAGGATTTATTTCAGAGTCATGTAAGTCATTTATATGCACGACTTGGGGGTTGGGGGGTAAGCACGGGAGACCTAGATGGGAGACCAAGGGCCATGTGTGTCAGCATGGGAAAAGGTCATTCCGTCTAGGTTGGTGTGCATGGAGACGTGCACCCTGCAGAAGAAGGACGAGTGCTTGGGGACAGTTCAACACCTGGGCACTGACAGTCACTGTGAATCGGTCTGCCAGCCAAGGGCCATCAGTCCACAGAGAGCCCATCTTTTCAAGGTCTCTGAAAACAAAGCAGGGACAGTGAGTCCCTCATCCATCCTCTCTGACTTCCCTCCTTCCTTTCCTGCCCCACCCTCTCTCCTTCCTGCCCTACCCTCTTCTCTTTTCCTGCCTTCTCTGCACTCCTTTTGTCTGCTCTGTTGATTTCGTTTCCTTTTTACCATGCTGACAGTTTCCTTTTGTTAAGAGGCATTGATTCCACTATTCTGTAGTGTTTTTCTCAAGAAAAATACTGTTTGGTTCAAAGTAACAAATCCTGCTCAGTTCCCCACCACCTCCCACGTTAACCTCCTATTTTTCACTCTTCATAGCTGGCAACAAGTCTAGGTTAGGAATGTAGAGGGCTCTGATGACTCTTCAAGCCTGAACCCCACCTACAGCAGGACTAAAGGGAAAGCCGCAGTGATCCAAGGACTCTGATAATCCACTACCCTCCACCCATCATCTTTCCTTGTCTTCACTATAAATTGTCTAAGAGACCAACCCCTGAAAGGGATTGCAATGAGAACTGATTATCTACATCCCCACAGGAGACCATGAGAACAAATCCCTCCAGCACTTACAAGCCTGCTTGCCTTAGTCACCTCCAGAAGTCCAAGTCTTCAAGGTCATCCTTTATATTCTCATTCATTCCCACAATCATCCAGGACATTTTCTCATGGACTCATGTTCCCACCCCTTCCTGACCCCTAGCCATTCCCCTGGCCTGGAACTCAGAGACTGTCCTCACAAGATTTCCTGTCTTCAATCCCATCTGTGAACATATCTCTTTCACCTTCTTGCTCTAACTTTGAGCGGATACAGTAGCTATTATCCACATGTAGCCACTGAGTACTTGAATGTGGTTAATCTAAACTGAGATTGTGTTGTCAGTTCGAAATACATACTGGATTTTGAAGAATCTTGTGGAAAAAAAAAAGAATTTAAAGTATCTTGAAGGCTATTCAGGCAAGAATAGGAATTTGTGTTGACAGTTCTTTTAGCACATCAAAAATGTACCACTTCCTTCTGGCTTCCATGGTTTTTCATGATATTATTTTCACTATTATTGGGTTAAATATATTAAAATTATGTGAATCCAGTTCTTTTTATTATTTCTTTTTTCCCTTTCTTTCTTTCCTTCTTCTTCTTCTTCTTCTTCTTTTTTTTTTTTTTTGAGAGAGAGAGAGAGAGAGAGAGAGAGGGGAGAGGGAGCAAGCAAGAGGAAGGGGGCAGAGAGGGGAGAGAGAATCTCCACAAGACACTCCACTGAGCACAGAGCCCAACTCGAGGCCTGATCTCACAACCCTAAGAACATGACCTGAGCCAAAATCAGGAGTCAGGTGCTTAGCTGACTGAGCCACCCAGGGGCTCCAATTCTTTTCACTTTTTAAAAAATGATTAGTAGAGAATTTAAGTGACATATGTAGTTTACATTGTATTGTAGGACACTACTGCTCAGACCTGATTGTCGCTGGAAGACCCAGCCTCTTCAGAGACATCTCAAATGGTGGCTAATCCTTTTCTGATGCTCAGACTAGGTATGAAGGTGTGGCAGGTAGTTCCTGGCTCCTCATTGCTCTTTCCAAACCATTGTTTATCCTCTTTCCTAACATATTCAAGACCTCTTGAAGCACATGAGCTTGGATTAGATCGTATCTACCCCTTCACACTGCAATTATCTACCATTCTCCTTTACTCTTTTCCCCTTAGTGAAGATCTGGTTCACTGTCCTGGTCATTATTCTGATAACTGGTATCTTCATAGATAATCCATCCATATCTTGACCTCCCTGTTCCTTGATGTCCTTACTTATAACACTTTGCCCTCCATTTCCCCAAGACCCCCTTTTTATGATATCTTTGTCACTGCCTGTAATTTCACAATCTCCAAAATCTTAATTCCAAACATACTACTCTTCGAATGTTGCCTCTTATATTCATAGTTTATTTCCTTTAAGCTCCCCATTTCAATAATTCTTTGACTCCACTTCCAATTAATTGAGTCTACCACCTTTTGCTTATCTAGCTTAGAATCTATGGTTCATCATTGTGATTACTCCCTTGAATATATCTTTAAGTCCTTTATATCCCTACATCGTTCTTGTGCTTTCTGGAAAATCTCTTCACATGATTTGACCCAGCTGTCCCTAATATCCACAGTCGAGACAACTGAATGAGTCTTACTAAATTTGTGAGGCCAAACATCAAGTGGTCCCCAGCACTGCCTGTCAGTCTTGTACATATCCCTTACCAATTTACTCTCTTTCCTCAAACTCCTTCACTGAAATGATATTGCTGCTGAGGTCTTGCTTTCTATTGTAACTGAGAACACAGAAGCAATCAAAAGAAAATCTCTACTTCTTCCCATTACCCAATCAATCTGCCATATATGCCACCGCATATATATTCTCTGTTTTCCTTTCGTGTATGACGGGGGACATTCTCTTGCTCTTATCTAAAGCGGATTTCTTTACTGTGACACCATATCCCATCCTCTCACCTACCAAAGCACTAAATTCCTGCTCTTCACCTTCCTCTGTCTTTTTTCCTCCTCTCTCCTGGAGCACTGTCATCAGCACCTGTCTCTCCTGAACCACTTCTATCAGACTTCAAGCCCACACCAGTCCACAGCTGCTGTCGATGTTAGCCGCTGTGCCACGGAGCCTCTTCTAATGTTCACTCGCAGTCATCGCACTTGAACATTTAGCAGCATTTGATCTGGTTGCGTACTCCCTCTTGTAACAGTGTTCACTAGGCTTCCAGCGCTCCTTTTCGTTTCCCTCCTTGGCTGCTCCCTCTCAGCCTCCATTGCTGACCCTCTTCCTCCTCTTTCTCACCTTTAAAGGTTGGCGTGTCCGCAGCACGTAGACTCTTGTTTTCTTTTTCACACTTCCTTTCTTCTAGACAACGTCATACAACATCTATGGTTTAAAAGACACCGATATGCTGAAAACTTCCAAATTTACCTCCCCAGCCTGCAAATGAATCTCTCTGGATCTCTAAATTCAGAAATCCAACTGCCCATTCTAAGCCTCTATTTGATTTCTAATAGAAATCTTGATTATTACATACCTAACACCAAACTCCATTTTCCTTCCCAAATATTAGTAAATGCCATCATCATTTACCCCCAAATTGGAATGAACTCCTTTATTTCTCTCATGACTTACAAACTATCCGTCATCACATCTGGCAGACTCTAGCTTCACAATACATTCTATCTCCCTATCTAGTCCAAGTCATTAACTCTCCCCGTAATAATCTCCTTGTTTTTGTTCTTACTTCCTTCTCACATTCTCTACACAACTCCCAGACTGATCCTACTGAAATACAACCAGGTCATGTAATGATCTACTTAGAAACCTATAATGACTTATTAGCTAGCTTTTGTGATGGTTACTTTTTTTAAAAAAAAAAAACAGCTTTATTGAGATATAATTTATATGCTACACAGTTCACCCATATATAGTGTATAATTCAAGTTTTTCGTATATTCACAGAGTTGTACAACCATCACCAAAGTCAATTTGAGAACATTTTCATCACCTCAAAAAAAAAACCCCACACCCCTTAGCAGTTACTTTCCTATTTCCCCCTCACTTCTGCCCCCTAGCTCCTGGCCACCCTAAACTGCTTTCTGTCTCTGGATTTGCCTATTCTGGAGATTTCATATAAATGGGATCATATGCTCTGTGGTGTTTTGTGACTGGTTACTCTCTCACCATAATGCTTTCAAGGTTCATTGATATTGTGGCATATATCAATACTTCACTGCTATTTATTTGTGCAAAATATTCCATTATATGGGTATATTGTATTAAGTTTACCTATTTGTCTGCTTATGAACATTTGGATTCTTCCCACTTGTTGACTATCATGACTGTTACTAGGAATATTCGTTTACACATTTCTGTGTAAATATAGTTTTTATTTCTCTTAGGTACCTATTTGGGATTGCGGGGTCATATAGTAATCTGGTGTTAAACTTTTTCAGGAACTGCCAAACTGTTTTCCAAAGTGGTGGAATGCAGCAGTTTAAGTTCCCAGCAACAGCATATGAGGGTTCCTTGTGATGGTTAATTTTATGTGTCAACTGGGTTATGGATTCCCAGACATCTGGTCAAACTGCATCCCACACAGCATTGCTGCTGATCCAGAAGCTCATTTCACAGCATATGAAGTCTGACAATGGGCCCATGCTTATGGAATTCACTAACATTATCATGTTCCCCACTGTTCTGAAACAGCTAGCTTGACAGAAAGATGTACTGGTCTTTTGAAGACTTAGTTACAATGACAGCTAGATGGCATTGCCTTATAAGCCTAGGGCAAGGTTCTCCCGAAGGCTGTACATGTTCTAAATCAGCATCCAATATATGGTGTTGCTTCTTCTATAGCTACGATTCATGGGTCCAAGAATCAAAGAATGAAAAATGAGAGTAGCATCCCTCACTATCATTCTTAGTGACCCACTTGCAAAATTTTTACTTCTTGCTCCCTTATGTTCTTAGTGCTAGAGGTCTAGACTAGAGGTATTAGTGCTAAAGGTCAAGAAACACAATAATTCCATTGAACTGTAAACTAAGACTGCATCCTGGCCACTTTGGATTCCTCATGCCTAAGAACCAACAGGCAAAAAATAAAATAAAATAAAATAAAAATAAAGTTACTGAATTGGCTAGGGTGATTATTCTGACAACCAAAGGGAAATGGACAACAAGAATAGAGTATGTACGGAAGAGTATGTCTAGAAAACAGGAGCTCCCCTAGGGCATCTTTCACTATCACCATGCCCTGCGATTAAGGTCAATGGAAAGCTACAACAACCCAATCCAGGCAGAACACTAATGGTCCCGACCCTTCAGGAATGAAAGTCTGGGTTACCTGACCATGTAAAGAACCATGATCAGCTGAGGTATGTAAAGGCAAAGAGAATATGAAATGGGTAGTAAAAGAAAGTAGTTATATATACCAGCTACAATCATGTGACCAGTTATAGAAGTGAGGACTATAATTTTCATAAGTATTCCCTCTTTGTTTTGTTAAAAATGTTAGTGTGTGTGTGCAGATATAGATATATACATTAAGCAAATATCTTTATTTTCTTCCATTATTCCCTTGTCATGTAACATAATAAGTATTAACTTTGTATCATAGTATTTAAGTATTGTTAACTTTACTTCACGGTATTTAAGTTATGGGAGATCAAGGAGAAAAGTAAACATCATTCAAATACTCTACTGTTTCTCCCTTTCCCCTCTTCCTATATATGCTTTATTTTTTTCCCAAAACATACATACCTATAATAAAGTTTAGTTTGTAAATTATGTACAGTAAGAGATTAATAATAAAACAGAACAATTATAATGTACTGTAATAAAAGTTATGTGAATGTGGCTTCTCACTCTCAAAATATCTTAATGCACTGAAATCACCCATATTCTTGTGAAGTGAGATGAAAAAATGCCTGTGTGAGGAGATGAAGTGAGCTGAATGACAAGAAGCTACTACCGACCTTTTGACAATATGTCAGAAGAGGGATCATCTGCTTGTAGGGTAGCTGATCATGGGTAACTGGAACCACAGAAGGCAAAACCCTGAAAAGGGGGAGACTACTATACGTAAATATGTAGTCTCATGATAACTATACCATATCTATCAATAGTTATCTCCTATTGGTACTGCTTCTCTGGAAAACCTTGACTAATACACTTACAATAAAATGAAATTCTACTCCATGGACTAAAAACTCGCCATGATCAGACTATCCCATATTTCTTTGGCTTCTATATTCTTTCCCTTGCTCACTCTGCTCCCACCACATTGACCTTCTTATTTTTTAGAACATGCTAAGGGCTTTCCCACTTCCAGGTCCTTGTACTTGCTCTTCCCTCAGTTCAGAATGCACTTTTCTCATATATTTTTAGTGCTTTGTTTTTTATTTTCTTGTGGTCTTTATTGAACAGTACCCCCTCAAAGACATTTCCTAACCAATGTATCCTGAATAACACCCAGTATCATTCTATCTATCTGTTTGTTTTCTTCTTCTTAGCACTTATCGCTCCCTTACATGACATTATTTTTTTACATTTGTGTATTTTCTACTAGCATGTAATTCCCACAGAAGAAAAACTTTGTTTTTCCCTTTCCCTTCACCAAAGTGATCCCTTTCAGGCAAGTTTTAAATTCTTGGCAACAGATATTGCTCATGAAAGCTGTAGAAGGAAAAGATCAATTTTTTTTTTATTTTGAGTAACTTTTACAGTAAATCCAATTCAAGCATTTTATAGGAATCACTGCTTCACAACAACACATTTTTAAAAAGCTAATTAAACACTGTTAGATGTTATATAATTTCTTGGGGATTACTACCCCCAACCTACTCCCTTTTAATTTACTAAACTGATTATATTAAATTTTTGAGCAATTTCCTTAATAAGCCACTTTAATTGATGACCCCAAAGTGAGTTCTCTATAATTACCAGGCTAACTGCAAAAGAAGCATGCAAAAATTTACCATTCCTAGAACATAACTATGCTCAAAGAAGACATCCCTCTGTTTTCCTCGTAACTTTTTCATTTATTTTTAGTTTGAATCCTGGATCACTCATTTTGTATTGTGGAAGAGTCACAGACTGTTCCATTAATGACCATGAACCTGAGTCTTGATCTGCCATAGAAGTGCCATGTGATCTGGGCCAGGTATTAAACCCATCTGAGATTCAATTTCCTCATCCCTAAAAACAGATTAACAATAATATCTGGGCACCTGGGTGGCTCAGTCAGTTAAACATCCAACTCTTAATTTGGGCTCAGATCATGATCTCAGGTCATGATCTTAGGGTCAGGAGCTTGAGACCCATGGAGGGCTCTGCACTCAGCGAGTAGTCTGCCTGTCTCTTGTCCCTTTGCCCCGTACCCCACTCATTCTCTCTCTCTCTCCAATAAATAAATAAAATGAATCTTTAAAAAAAGATTAACAATAATATCTACTTCACAAGGATTGTAGGATGATTGCCTGGCATTACACGTAGGAAAACTGAGAAAGCCTAAGGCAGTACAGAAATGTTTGCTGTTACTGATACGTGTCTGGGACATAGTAGGAACACAATATATTTTCCTAATGATGAATGAATGAAGTCATATTGGTTTTGTTCCCTTTGAGGACATGTAGGTGACAGCTGTGCTGATTTAAAGTAGGATTAACGGAGGATAGATACTAGGCTATTTTATTGAAGGACTTTTATCCTTTGTCTATTTTCACTGCTGTTCAATCCCACAGTGACATTTTAAATTATTCAGAGCTAAACCCGAGGTGAGGAGAGATATTTATTTTGCAGAAGACCTGTAAATTATCTAGGTAACAAAGAAAGAACAAAATGAAATACACACACACACACATATGCACACATGTATATACTTACATGCACACATGTTTACATATGATTCAACTTTAATCTCTATTTTTACTGGTTTAAAATATATATACATTATACATTAAATCTATCTATTTATCCACCTTAAACCCATGGACAGCTTAACAGATACAATAACTGGAAAACAAAACAGAAAATAAAAACCCAAAAGTTAAGCTGACTAAAATAGACAGTTCTTAATATGTTGATGCTGGAATTTCAATTATACTACAGGGGCTAAAGGAGTAGACTGTATTGTTGCATTCAGTTTGCTTTTACTGTCAACAAATGTCCCATGCTCCATCCTACATTTCCAGCACCCTTCATTGTTTATTTTACAGCTCTTTTCATTTATTTGCTTCTGTTTTTTGACCTTGCTGTTGTCTATTACTCTAACAGAAAGCATCAGCTCTTTGTTAAGAATCTATACAAGTTATGAAATTCTTTCCCTCCTGAACTTCCTAAAATGCGAACACACTTAGAGCATCAAATATATATTTGGCTCAAGGTTTCTGTACCCCA
Organism: Mustela nigripes; assembly: GCF_022355385.1. NCBI lineage: Eukaryota > Metazoa > Chordata > Mammalia > Carnivora > Mustelidae > Mustela > Mustela nigripes. The sequence goes on along the minus strand of NC_081557.1, from coordinate 142,192,805 downwards.
AAGCACCAAGTCATAGTCCTTTATGACTTACTCTGAACAGATGTAAAACTGCTTTTAAGTTTTACTTGCAAGTCCCAGCAGTTTCTAACATCACTGAAAACAAAACAAAAAACCCCAAAGAGCCAAAGATAGACATCCCCAGGCTAGAAAGACACAAACCACCTGAACACTGGAGGGCTCTTCCTAGCCTACACACAAACATGGAGAAACTAAATAGGGCCTGTCCATGGCATTCATCTCAGTTTTGTAGACAGACATGGTAAAACACTAAAGTCACATTCTGTCTCTAGTCATTAAACGGATCTAAAATATGATGCAATCCTTCGAATAAGGTGGGGATTCTGGACTAACTAGTAATAGGGATTAAACTGCCTCTTCCAAAACCATGTTCCTGGATGAGATACACTGTAACGGAGTAGGCAAAGGTGGATGGCCTTCATGCACTGGAAACCCCTGGCTTCATTTCACTCATTTCCCTTAGCAGCTGGGTGTTAGTATACTGTTTGTCAAGTGGGAAAAACACAGCCTACCTCTGTATTCTAGTCTTTAACTAAGGGAGGATCTGAAGCTTCCAAGGGAGGATCTGAAGCTTCCTTTCTTGGCCAGCAAGGGGGTCCTCTGGGATGGAGTACCGGATACTTGTGTGTCAGCACTGATAGCCCTCTGGGAATATCTTAAAGCAGCTCTCAGAAACTTGGTGAGTTTTCTCTGCTTCGAAAATCTCTCAATTATATAAATGTTCATCTCATGCACCATATTTAGAGTACGCATGCTCCACAAAATAGAAAACAAAATGGAAGCCTTCCCTGCAGAATTATGAAGAGCTCACATCGAATGCTGCCAGTTTCACATTCTGTCATGCTGTCCTCCTTGGGATGCAAGTGTTCGAGAGGAGGTAGCCATCTGGTCCCTGTGATCATGACAGATGAAAACTGAGTACTATGCAAACAGATCTTTTATATTTCTAAACCACAAAGGAAAGAACTTGGTCTTTCTGCTGTTTGATTAGAAAGATCTGGGCTTAGACTGAAGTGATGGCGGAAGTTCTGAATATATAAGACCTGATATTTTAAGACATTCTTTATTCATCAAATCCACAAGTACTCACTGAGTGTCTGCCTTGTGTCAGGACATTAGACTTGGGGGACAAGAAGTTTCCTCTCTCATAAAGCTCACAAAATAATACTGCATAACAGACATATCAAAGGAGATATTCTTGTTTCCTTACTATTATTAGTCTTTTAAACATAATGCAAATTTAGAGATCATAAGACTGAGCTGCTTCTCAGTTATATTTGAAAATTTTAATAACATCCAGTTGACTATTGGAATTTAGATATAAAATGTTAATTGGAAAGCATCTGCTAACTAATCCACTAATTTCCTAGAATTTCTAATGTAGTAGAAGTCTACGGCTGTTGACGAAAAAAAAAAAACATTGTAGTGAATCATTGTTATGGGGTATATAGCTATTAATATAACTCATGAATTATCTTTAGTTAAACCAAAGCTTATAAGGTTTAATTTCTTTGCAGAAAATTCACTTTGGTTCAAAATCTTTTTAAAAATGGTGTAGGGTAAAAATTAATAGACAAGCATAACATGAATGTAACTGTCTCTTCTGTTTCATTTCTCCTAATTTTAGTCTGATTCTCTACACTTCTAATGTGATTTCTGTCTCATTCATTCCCTACAACAAAATTTTATAATTGCTTTGCCAATCACATATTTGTATCTTATCTTCTAAGCTAACGTTAGTCTTCTTTCATTTATAGAATTTCCAGAGCTGAATTCGTGCAGATGGTCTGGAATAAGCAGCTCAGGTGGCTCATAGAATTCAATGCTAAGGGGATTATGGGTGTCTGATGTCTGCAACTGGCCAGAAATCTTTGCAAAGAGACATAATTAGTAATCACTAGTTTGGCAGATTTTAAGAAAATGGACTCAGAATTTATAATAAAACTTGCCATTTACTAAGAATTGCACAGCAGGGAGGGAAAAAAAGCACTAGCCAGTTACAGGGCCAACACTGCATCCTAGTTCTTCATGTATCAAATGCCAGGCTTTTCCTTAGGTTACCAAGACAATCTAAGAGACATTCTGAGATTTGCTTTGTCACCAACAGGGGAGAAAGGGCCTCATAATGCATAGGCTGAAGAGGAGAAGGCTTGTGACAGCATATCTGGAGAAAGTGAACCTTACAAACCCAGTTAAGCAGATTTCAGAAAGCTTATTTGTGGGGAGTACTGAGAATTTGAAAGAGATTATAGCTTTTTTTTTTAATAGCAAAACTATAGTGATATATCACTGTGTTGAGATATCAACTTTCTCTACTGTATGTAGTGTCCTGTTATTATAAAGGGCTTAACTCCTTTATCACTAGGGTTTATTTTTTTTAGATTTTATTTATTTATTTGATAGAGATCACAAGTAGGCAGAGAGGCAGGCAGAGAGAGAGAGAGGAGGAAGCAGGCTCCCTGCTGAACAGAGAGCCCAATGTGGGGCCTAATCCCAGGACCCTGGGATCATGACCTGAGTTGAAGGCAGAGGCTTAAACCCATTGAGTCATCCAGGTGCCCCATCACTAGGCTTTTAAAAAACAAAATCATCTAATTGTACTTGATATCTTATCAGCCTCCTAGTTGTCTCCTGTCCCACAAGCTTCTGTGAATTACTGTTTCTTCTAGTGCTCTAATGAGAAGATCTTGGGCCTTCCTTTCCTGCTTTAGAGACCAAGTTCACATCTGAGCTCCACAGGGACAAAGAGCTGAGAAGCATATGTACTTTAGCTGGTGAAGCAGTATGGACTGGGTAGACTGGAGACAGGAGCAGTAGCTGGCGTGCATGCCCATCACTTCGGGCTGTATTCTAGGGCAGCATTGAGAGATGTAGTTAAGATGGGAGAGGACCTCAGCCTTTGGACTCAGGTTTGTTAAGCCACATGATTAAGGAAGTACCAGCCCCTCCCTGTTGTGATCAGGGCACTCATACAATAACACTATAATGAGGCAAAATCTTGGGTCCAGCCCTGAGAGTTCCGTGTTTGTGACTGAGAAAAAGCAATAGATTCTACTCTGATATAGTCGGGGGCCTGGTGTTCAAGACTTGTAATTATAGCTGTATAAATTGACAAAACAGAAGGAGCACTTGCCACACTGGCTTTTATCTTTAGAGAGACACCTGTTCTCTGCTGGCATCATTGAGGGGTTGGGGTCCAGGTACATGACTGGTGAGAACTGCTTGCCTTCAACCAGGGCTTTAGCTAGATTATATGAAGCTTTGGAGAAAGCCAACTCCTCCTCTGAGCGTCTAGCTGCAGGAAACAATCTGGACAATACTTGAAAGCAGAAGAGGTTGGGTCTACAATTCAGGGAAAAGCAATGTACAGTGAATAAGACTTTCCCATTTGTTCAGTCTTGATCCATCCACATATAACAGTTGTGGAACCCAAACCTGTGATTCAGGTTTGGTCAAACAGGTGAAAACAAAGCCTTAGGTGAATCAACAAGACTGAAGACTGAAGGAAACGGGGTCCATATATAGCCATCTAGAGCAGGGTGCCCTGCTTAACTGGTACTGGACAGGGGAATAATCTTCAATATTTTTCAACCCACTGTATTTCTGGGTCTCTATTAAAACAACTTAGCCTTCATGCCAATCAATTACACATCATTTGACAACAGTGAAACAGTGAGAAACCTGACAGTGTAGGCTGGAAACATATTTGTTTACACCATGGTAAAATGTTGCTAAAACTTTCACCTGACACACTATCTGCTCTAAGGAAAGTGGTTGGAAAAAACAGGAGTATGGGTTCTCTTGGCAAATTTTAGCAAGGAATTCAATAAAGAGTCTAGGTCAGCTAAGATTTAGCTAGTTTGTATCAGAGATGTAAGGAAATGGAAAGAGTCCATATTTTTAGAAGCTCATAAGTTAAAGACCAACTACTTTAGAACTCTTTGAAAATTTTCCTCAAAGACCCATCAAAAATTTCCTGCAAAACAAAGGGAGCCAGGTCTTTGGGTGTGGTTTTCCTACCTAAATCTGTAGTTTGACATAACCTCAAGGTAACATTTACTAAAACGGAGAGATCAAGTTTAAGTTCAGAGGATTAAAAAATAAAGCAGCTTAAAGAAATATGGCTGGAAATGATGGTGAATATGGATATTAGCATATGGAACAGACTATAAAAAAATACACCAGAAGCCTACTAAGATTTGGGGGGAATTGGGTTGCCAAAGAAATGACAAGCCTCTCCTGTAAAAGCTTGTTGTTCAACCCCAAAACAGTTCCTAATAGAGCCAACTTTCTAACATCTACTTTAGATTTGACCCTGGGAGTAATGGATAAGAAAGGATCTCCCATCATGCAAAGTTGAGTCTATAAAGGACATAGGAGTTATATCTAAAGAGAAAATTGGGCTAACCAAACAACTGACTTCACTTCCAGGGTAAAGTTCGATGATTTTCTACCCAGGATTTGATCATGCTTATGCACTAGTGATCTCTGTGTTTCCATTCTCCTCTTTTCCAAGTGGGAGTTTTATCATGGTTATCTTGTTTCTGCTCCATCTGCCTATGGAATGTGGGGGTGAGACGGGGCAGGGAGATTAGACAGATTTTTAAAATCATTTAGTTTATAGGTACCTGAACTACAAAGGTCCCATAAGAACCCTGCCCATAGTCTCTGAAATTTGAGCTGGATTCAGGAATTGGATGGGACAATGAATTTCTCTTCTGAGGAAAGGGTATGCTTTACTTGTGGGAGGTAAGATGCACATGGATATGTAGATGTCCAGAGAGCTGGGCTCTGGCAGAGTGACCAGCTTGCCATCTGCCAAGATCCATTATCCATTTCTCCAGTGTAATAGGGAGATGACTGGCATGATGAGCTGGCTTGCAGAGCACATTTCTTGGGTTTCCTTGTAGTTAACAATGATTATGTAACTATTCTAGCCAAAGGAACATGAGCCGTTTTTGGTTAGGGTCCCTTCTATGTTCTGTTTCTCATTCCCATTTTCTGGAATCTAGTATGAAGGTTGATTCCGCTCAGGCTGTGCCCATGATGACAAAGGCCCAAGGACTGATGGAGCGGATAAGACTGAAGGAAACCGGGTTGCTAAGTGATTCTCCCTAAGTTGGATGGCTCATGCTGGGGTTAGTAGCTGAGAAAAGAATGAACTTAGTTGCCCTGAAAGCCAGTGGAGTCTTTGTTGTAATAGTTTAGCCTGCACAAATACAACCCCACATTCCCCTGAGGGCAGCAGAATAAGCCACCCTAAAATATAATACTTCGGCATAATGATTCTTTTCAATTGAAGGCAACTGAGATGCAGATAAGGAAAACTCTCTGCTCTCCCTCTATTTTGGCCAAATATAGAACAAATTCGTAAAGGGGCTCCCTGCCCCCCACCTCCTACCACCACTAACAGGAAGGATAGATGTTAATCAATACAGACAGCTCTATACCCTTCTCAGCCCAGAGATGGCACCAGAGGAATCTACATAACAAATTTTGCTAAAGCTAGCCCTTATCTCCCACCAGTTTCCCTCATATATTTACCTGTCCATAATTTGGCACCTCAAAACTCAAAGTCCTTTTCCTTTGTCTTCTCACTTCTCTAAAAATGTGTTTTTTTGTTAAGATGCTATACAAGTCGGGGTTCTATCTACTCATTTCTGAGTGCTCCCTTGTGTATACATGGTGCACACGCCAATCAACTTCTGTTTTTTCTCTCTTGTTAACCAGTCTTTCGTCAGTGTAACTTACGGGGCGCCAGGCAGAGAGCTTAAAAGGATGGAGGGAAAGATGTTTCTCCTTTCCTATACGCCACTCATATGGAACTTGGCTTATTAGCATTTTGCTGAAGAAGATACGGAAACAATGGTCAAGTGTAACTTTGTAGCAAAGGATGAGCATACAATATAGCTATAAACAGAAAGCTAGATTTATTTATTTATTTTTGTCAATGTTCCTTGTCCAGGGCTCTCATGGGAACTTTCACTGGCCTTTTTCACTTAGTCCCCAAACTCCTACCAAAAACCATAATATCCGAATCTCCAAGTCCAATATCTTAGCACTCATATTATTTTTTAATTAAGCAATTTCAACTTTATTTTTTTCATTTTTTAATTTAAATTTAGTTAATTAACATATAGTATGTTACTAGTTTCAGAGATAGAGTTCCGTGATTCATCAGTTTTGTATAATACCCGGTACTCATTACATCATGAGTGCCCTCCTTAATGTCCATTACCCTGTTACCCCATCTCCCCAACCCTCTCCACTCCAGGAACCCTCAGTTTTTTTCCTGTAGTTAAGCCTCATGGTTTGTCTCCCTCTCTGGTTTCCCTGTTTTGTTTCTTAAATTCCACATATGAGTGAGACCATATGATAATTGTCTTTCTCTGCTTGACTTACTTCACTTAGCATAATATCCTCTAGTTCTACCCACATCATTGCAAATGGCAAGATTTCATTTTTTGACGGCAGCATAGTATTCTATTGTATATACACAACACATTTTCTTTATCCACTCATCCGTCAATGGACGTCTGGGCTCTTTCCATAATTTGACTATTGTGGACATTGCTGCTCTAAACATTGGGGGTGCAGGTGCACCTTTGGATCACTACATTAGTATCTTAGGGGCAAATACCCAGTAGTTGAATTGCTGGTTCAAAAGGAAGCTCCATTTTCAACTCCCTGAGGAACCTCCATGCTGTCTTCCAGTGGTTGCACCGGCTTGCATTCCCACCAACAGCATAGGAGGGTTCCCCTTTCTCCGCATCCTCATCAACATCTGTCTTTTCCTGATTTGTTAATTTTAGCCATTCTAACTGGTGTGAGTTAGAATCTCATTGTCAGCACTTAAAGTCTGTGCTTCTTCATGTGTTTGACTCTCCTGACCACCTTTTCCTTTCTGAAACTTTTCACTCCTCCTTTTGTGTTATTTTGGTCTTCTGACAAAACTACATAGCAGTCTCTATGCTGGACTTTCTGTCCAGCCCTTCAACGAAGATACTTCTCAAAGGTTAGTTCTTAACTCTCTCCTCTATCCTTATACCATATGTTCCCTGGAGAATCATGTTTGAATTTTCCCTCCAGAGACACCAGTTCTCAAGTTCATCCCCAAATCTGTTTCTCTGACTCTGACATCACTTTTGGGCACAATCTTGCATTTTAGACTGCCTAGCCTAAACTGCCATAGAGGTGTTTTTCCAGAAGATCAAACATACAAACTTATACATTCAAAAGATCATCCATTAAATATTAAGCACTGTGCTATGCGATATGACTATAATGACAAGTAAAAAGGATAAGCTCCTCTATTCAAGTTTATATTCTATTGAATATAATATTCCTGTGTGTGTGTGTATCATTCATATATATATATATACACACATATACATGAGAGATATATCCATTCATCTATCCAGGGACACTAAGGTTGCTTTCTATTGAGTAAGGGTCAACTAAATGGTATGGGTTTGTAGGAAGAGCTGCAAGAGCATAAACTTAAACAAAGGCCCTGTGGTAGAAGGGATGGAAATTTCAAGGCACTAAACAACAGGATGGTTTTAGCAGAAGGGAGAAAATAATGTAGTTTTTAAAAATATATATATATTCAAGTATAATCAACATACACTATTATTATTAGTAACAGGTGTACAATATAATGATTCAACAATTCTATACATTACTCAGTGCTTATCATGATAAGTGTACTCTGAATTCCCTTCACCTATTTCACCCATCCCCTAATCCACCTCCCATTTGACAACCACCAACCCCCTGCATTTAAGAGTTTGCTTTTTGATCTCTTCTTTAGTTTATTCGTTTATCCCTTAAATTCCACATGAGTGAAATCATGTGGTATTTTTCTTTCTCTGACTGACTTATTTATCATAGCATAATACACTCCAGCTCCATCCACATTATTGCAAATGGCAAGATTTCATTCTTTTTTTATGGTTGAGTAATATTCCTGTGTGTGTGTGTATCATTCATATATATATATATACACACATATACATGAGAGATATATCCATTCATCTATCCAGGGACACTAAGGTTGCTTTCATATTTTGACTATTGTAAATAATGCTGCAATAACATAGGTGCATGTACCCTTTCAAATTAGTGTTTTATTTTCTTTAGGTAAATACTCAGCAGTGGGATTACTGAGGAACTTCCATACTGTTTTCCATAATGGCTGTACCACTTTGCATTCCCACCAACAGAGCCAAGAAATATAAGGTTTAAGAAGCAAATACAGGACTGATCATGCAGGGCTTGCAAACTATGTTAAGAAGAAAAAGATTTGCTCTTCATATTGAAAAAGTAACAGAAGTTGCTTGAGATGCTTTATACAGACTTGATCATGTATAAAGTGATCATGTATAAAGTGATTAAGAAGATCATCACTCTGACTCTGAGGAATGAATCAGGTGTTTGAAGAGAAGCAGTTTCTTTTTAATTTACCAGTTAACTGGTAAGTTAAAAAGAAATGCTATGAGGGATATTTAGTAGGTAAAATACACAGGATTTGGTGAGAATTGACTAGGGGGTATTATTGCTAGGTTTCTGAGCTGGATAATTGAACAGATGGTGGTACTATTCACTGAGACAGGGAGTGTTGGAAGGGGAGCAGGCTTAAGAGGGAAGATAGGTGTTAAACAGGCAGTTGGATACATAGGTTTATACCTTCCAGTGGAGGTCTGGGCTGGAGGTGTGAATTTGTAATTTTATATGGTAATTAAAATAAGGATGTGCATGAGATTTCCTAGAATAAGAGTATATAAGAGAGAAGGACAGAGGCCAAGAGAAAAATCCAAAATTTAATGGTTAATTAGAGAAGACTGAACTAGCAAATATGACTTAGGAGTGGCCAGAATAATAGGATGAAAATAAGGAGAAAACAATATTTTAAGAAAGACTATATTATGAACTAAATGTTTGTGTCACCCCAAAATTCATACGTTGATATCCTAATCCCTAATGTCATATTACTGGGCTGTGGGGTCTTTGGGAAGTGAGCAGGATGTGAGGGTGAAGTCCTCATGAATGAGATAAGTGGCCTTATAAGAAGGACACCAAAGAACTCTCTCGCTTTATGTGAAGACACAGTGAGATGATGACCATCTGCAAAACAGGAAGAGAGCTTGGTACCGGGACCCAAATCTGACAGCACCTGGGTTGGTTTGGGTTTCCCAGCCTCCAACACTCTGAGAAACGTCTGTTTCTTAAGCCACCTAATGTAGGATATTCTGTTGTAGCAGCCCGAAACAAGAGAAAACAAAGAGAACGCTCAACATTGCTGTATGCAGCTGAAGAGATCAAGTACAAGGTTCAAAATAGTCACTGGATTTAGTGAAGCAGAGGTTTCTTATGATAGAATTGTTTAAATGAAATATTGGGCTGGGGGCGCCTGGGTAGCTCAATGGGTTAAGCCTCTGCTTTCAGGTCAGGTCATGATCTCAGAGTCCTGGGATAGAGCCCCACATTGGGCTCTCTGCTTCCCCCTCTTCCTGCCTACCTCTCTGCCTACTTGTGACTCTTTTTCAAATAAATAAATAAAATATTAAAAAAAAAAAGAAAAAAAAAAGAATTGTTTAAATGAAATAATGGGGTCATGGGGTGGAAGCCAGATTATAGGCCTGAAAAGTGGGTCAAAGAGAATGAAAGAGGATGTTTAGTATATACGACTCTGCGGAAGAAGAACAGATAGGGCAGAGGCTAGAGAGAAGAAAGGAGATGTAGGGTTCAGGGACATTCTGTTTTAATGAGAATTAGTTGAACATATTTAAATAAGAATGGAAAGTTTCAATTAGGAGAGAAAGGTTGAATTCATGATAAAGCATGTTTTATAAGCTGGCTATGCTTTCAATCCCTGCCCTCTATTCTCCCTTCGGATTCTCATATTACCTTAGAAAAGAGCTTTCCTTTTATAACAGAAGCATGGCTACAATTGAAGGTAATGTGATATGCTTGTAGAAGTAGACTGAGAGGGTTCTAATTTGATGGTTTTATTTTTATGTAAAGTAAGAAATAAAGCTATTTCCTGAGAAAAAAGAAATTCTGTAAATGTGTGTGTATGTATGTTTGGGGAGAGGGGAGTTGGTTGGAGGATTCAAGAGACTAGGGAAATGCAGAAAATTATTTCAGTTATCTACCATTGCGTAACAAAACAACTCAAAATTTATGGTTTATTATACTCATAAACTCCATGGACAGAACACAGTGGGGATACCTTGTCTCTATTCCCTGATGTTGGGGGCTTCAACCAGAAATACATGAAGGCTGAGGGTAACTCAAAGTCTAGCACCTTTATCATCTGGAAGATAATATATTTACATGATCTGGTAGTTGATACCGGCCTTTTGCAGAGATCTCAGCTGAGTATGTAAACTGCAACACCCACATGGGCCCATTTCACAGGCCTGATTACAATATGGCGGCTGGATTCTAAGAATGTCTTGAAAGACAAGACATGGAAGCTGCTGGTTTCAAAGGCCTGGCTCTGGAAACTGGCACTGCATCACTCCTATTACATTCTGTTGGTCAAGGAGTGCATATACAAAGAGAAGAAATATAGACTTCACCTCTCATTGAGAGAAGTATCAAAGAATTTGGGAGCTATTTAAAAAAATGGAAATAGGAAAGTCTGGAATAGGTGTTTTGGTGATTAGAAGATGGGGTACAAGGCAGAAGTGCAGAATAGCCTTATTGAATAGCCTTATTTTTCATGGCCTTTTCCTATTTTTCAACCTCATATTGAACCCTTGGTGTTTCTTCCCTTCTAGATAGCTGCTTTTGTTAAAACTGCTTTTATGGTAACAGGATTCATAAAGTCAGACTCAATGCTCATTCACAGAAATCATGTTAAATACTTATAACTGTCATATTTGCTTGTCTTCTTTGAATTCCAGTCCTCTCTTTACAGTGTTTTATTTATTTTTTTGTTGTAGAGTACTGCTACTTTCCTTTAAGGGACAGAGGTTCAAACAAATATATAATATACACTTTCCCTTCACTATAGAATTGCCTTATCTCCAACCATGTTTGCTGAAAAGCTTCCAAATTTCAGCTCAAATAAATCACTTCTATGAAGCTTAACTTATTTTATTCTTTGTTGGTGCTTCCAAATTACTTGGTTTGTGTTTTTAATTACCTGGACCAACTGTCCCCAAAGTGTTTATGCAATATAATTAGCTATGGATAATTTAAAAAAATGCACCCCCCTCAATGCACACTCCCAAACCTACTGAAACATATCTCGGGGATATGTTTAATAATTGGTGATCACCAATTATTTAATCATTGATCAATTGACTGACATTTGTATTTATGTCTTTAGATCCATTAGGTTCTCGAGTCCTTACAGTCAGAGACCATGTTTTATTTCATATCCTCTCTAGTGTTTAGCATAGTGCTTGGCACATGGGGGATGTTCAACAGATTTTTAAGAGTTTGTCTCTATCTTCTCTTGGGATTATTGACATCTAGAGACTTCCAAGGTGCTGTTCTTTTTCTCTTGGATTTCTACCAGATGCCACCTGATGCTGTTCTTGTTTTTCTAACCAGCCATCTGGAGCCTGACAATCACAAACAATAACAACAATAAACAATCTGTTTGAATGTACATTCGAGTTAGTAAAACCGACTATAAAAACAGGTTGGTATTTGGTTTGCATTTGTGTGAACTCTTATATAGTCAGAGGATCAAAGAAATTTCATATTTTTTAAATGTTAAAGGTACTATTTTTTAAATGTCTTTAAGATAACAGTGGCATGTATCATGAGACTAAATGAAATTTCCAGGGATTACGTGGAATGTGTTGCTTAGTTTTCTCTTTTTTTATGGTGCAGCGGAAAAGGAAACAGAAAGGTCTTATAATCTCAGAAAGGCAGTTTAAGCACCTAGTCTTCTGAGACTCTGTTCAATCTGCTTTGTGGAGAGAGTTTAACACTGGCCCTGGCTGAGAAACAGACAGTATGGAATTGAACATTTTTTTCCCCCAGTTGCAATACAGTAACCACTAAACAACTGCACTGATTTCAATGCAGTAGTTTGAAATAATTGATTTAATAGGGCAATAGTTGACTACCTTGCTAAGTATGTGTGTTATATGTGGGAAGCAGTTCTTCTCTCACTGCATACCTGTCTAATATGGCTTACAATTATAGCTGCAGTCCTTCATCTTTCCCCCTTAAGGCTTTGTTTGCAGTTCCTTTAAATGCCAGGCACTTGTGCTAAAAATAGCTGTTCCATTTTCTTGTGACTCCTCCTAGGTTAGTCTGCCTGCTTCCCTTGCTTCCCAGGAGGCCATATCCACATTACGGTTTTGTTAGCAAGTCTTTGTATTATTTCTTCTCCCCTCCAACTGCAGATGACCCACATTGCACTTCCTCTACAGGGCTGCATGCCGTGCTCCTGAATAGCATCCTGTAGAGTGGATGGCGGCGGTAGCGTTCAGCTGCAGTGTTAGGGACTCCGAGGGAGTGGGCACTAGAGTAAACATTTCAAGTGGAAAAGGTCAGCTGAGGGAAGTAGTCTCTTCTAATCTTTTTACAAGATTGAGGGACCTTGCTAGAGAGATCAGTGTGCAACACCAGGTGAAAAGGAAGCCAAAACAATGGAAGGTTACCGGACAAAGGGACAGGAAGAGGCTTGGAAGAAATGGTCCTGATTCTAGGATGTCTGTGTTTTTTCATATTTCAATATTGCAGATGTTCAGATGTATCTTAAAATTGCTAGGGACTTTAATAGAGTGGTGGTGTTTCTTCTCTCCTGTGGATATCCCACCCCCATGAAACAAGACAATATGGTGAAGGTGTGACTGACTCTTGCAATGAATGGCATCTAGAATTGAGGAAACAATATATTCACCAAGGTAAATTTACCCAATTCCAGGGTTTACCCCCAATCTTGTGAACTAAGATTCCTAATTTGCAAGCACACAAAAGCACATTTTCTAAGGAAAAGTCTAATATTTATTTGGCTTAAAAAGACTGAAGAATAAATTTAGACTGTCCACTAAACAAACAGACACAAAGGGAGGAATAGAGGAATGTTCTTATCTGCATGATCATCCAGCTCCCCTCCAACAGATGGAGTCTCACTCAGAAGACTCATTTTAATCAAAGACTGCTTGTTTGGCCCCAGTAGTTTGAAAAGTTCTTGTCCACGATAGGGATAACCTTGCCAACAGGCCCGAAATATTCATTTTTCTTTGTGATTTTTTTTTCTTTTTGTAATGTTCCTTTGCAGGTACCTCTAGTATCCCGTTCTGATGATTCTGGTTTTTCGGTTTTTTGTTTTTTCTGTTTTCTCTTGGAAATCTTGGTAAGTGATATTTTTAAAATACCTCCCCCTTATTTTATTATTTATTTATTTTTTAAAGATTTTATTTACTTATTTAACAGACAGAGATCACAAGTAGGCAGAGAGGCAGGCAGAGAGAGAGGAGGAAGCAGGCTCCCTGCTGAGCAGAGAGCCCAATACGGGGCTCGATCCCAGGACCCTGGGATCAGGACCTGAGCCGAAGGCAGAGGCTTAACCCACTGAGCCACCCAGGTGCCCCATACCCACCCCTCTTTTTTAAAAGAATTTTATTTTTTTATTTTTTAAAGATTTTATTTATTTATTCATGAGAGACAGAGAAAGAGGCAGAGGCAGAGGGAGAAGCAGGCTCCCCAAGGAGCAGAGAGCATTATGTAGGACTTGATCCCAGGACCCCAGGATCCTGATCTGAGCTGAAGGCAGATGCTTAACCATCTGAACACTCTGCACCCTTATGGAGAATTTAAAAATCTCTGGGTAGAATGACTCTACGCTTAGTTATTAACTTTCTTAAAGCATGCTCTAAGAAGGACTTGGAAAGCTGCAATAGATACATACCTATAAGCCTATATCTGTATCTATCCATATCTATATGGAATACATTTTCACTTTATACTTAGAATTACAGGCTTGCGAGGTACTTGGTCTCTTTGGGGCATCAACTGTATTACATTACTGATTCTCAATCTTGGCTTCAAATGACCTGGCCACAGAACACTCTCCCCTCACTCCCTTTTCAGCCGGAGAGTTATTTTTGTACATTAAATGTTACTGGCCATATAGACCATTTTGTGCCACTTTTATCTAGATAAAATTTATAAGATTCACCAATGTTTTTGAAGATGCGTGTAGATTGCTAAATCTCATTGTTGTTTAAGGTACCATTATATGAATATACCACAATTTATTTAACCATTCTACTGTTCGTGGACGTTTGAGTGGTTTCCAGTTTTTGGCTACTGTGAATGCTGTTATGAACGGTCTCATACACACCTTTTGGAGATCACATGGACACACTTCTGTTAGGTATATACTAAAGAATATATAGCTGGTGGGTTATAAGTTATGCCTGTATTCAGGCTAAGTGTTTACAGAGTATTTTCTGTAAAGGAACATCAGACCACATGACTCACCTGTTGAACCCCTCACTGGGTTTCTTTAATGCTGTGAAAAAACTGTGCTCTACACTATAAAGCCTATATGACTACCTTATAACTAATTCTCTAGCTTTAACTCGTGCCACTCTCTCTCAACTCATCTGTTTGCTCCCATTCATTTATTTTTCTAGATGTATGTTTCCTGCTTTTCTCTCTGTTTGAAATATTCTTATTATCCATGCCGCCTGCCCACACACCCACAAGTCCACACAGCTCAGCTCCTAGTAGGGAGCTCTTTCTCATTCTTCAAATGTCACCTTCTTGGAGAAGCCTTCTCTGATTACGTTTATCTAAGTAAGTAGCTCTACTTTATCTCAGCAAGTATCTCCATTTAATTTTAATTCTATCAAATGTCTTCATAGCATTTATGATAAATTTGAAAGTATATACAAATTTTCATTTCTTGTTCATCTGTTTCTTCTTTTAGCCTTGTGGTACTTAAAAAAAAAAGAAAAAAAAGTCCATCGGGAACCTGGGTAGCTCAGTTAGTTAAGTGCCTGAGTCCAGCTCAGGTCATGATCCCAATATCTTATTGAGGGTCCTGAGATCAAGTCCCAGGTCAGACTCCCTGCTCAGTGGGGAATCTGCTTCTCCCTCTCCTTCTATGCCTCCTTCCTTCTCATGACCAATCTCTCTCTCAAAAATAAAATCCTTTTAGCACATTGTGTTCGCTTTGGCAGCACATGAGTAAAATCTTTTAAAAAATCAATTTTTATGCCCTATTTTCATATTTCCTGGTTATTAGGTTGATTGGGATCCTGATCTTGGTATTTTTTAAAAGTCTCTCACACTGGCCATTGTTTTCTAGAGTATGTAATATGTAACATGTACATTATTATAAATATTAGAAGTAGGATATAACAACTTTTATGGATCGATATATGCAATCCAAAATATTCAGAGGCCCCAGGACCAGCCCATATAACACTTCATTTTACAAGTTAAGGAACTATGTTACAGAGAATCTCTGAATTATGTGCAGTATTATACAATTGGTTACTGCTATAGCTAGGACTACTCCAATTTCCAATTCCATTGCACTTCTACTGCAATGCAAACTCTGGGTGTTGCATATTGTAATTATTTGTGTGTTTCTGTCTCCCTCACTGGACTCCAACAACTGGGACTGTGTCCTCTTGTCTTCACAGTACCTATTACAAACAATTCCTTGCTTATAGCAGATTGTCAATAAATGTGTTGAGAGCAAATAATATAACCATTTCAATCATTTATAGAACACCAATATAATATGCTTCACTGAGCTGTTTCTGACATTTTGTCCTTGAGCACTGACACTTCATTATTTCAGAATCTTTTTTCTTTGCACAATAAAGGGCTGGATCAATTTTAGAGCCTTGAAGCCAGAGGTTTGAAGTTCCTTGAAAGTACATTACCCTTTCTGGAGAATTAAAATCAGTAAAGGCAGAGATTATCTTGGTCTATGATTGGACTTATTATCAGTCACTGTCAGTGTTCTCAATCAGGAAGAATTTCTGGTTATTTCAATAACCATGTTACTATGTATTCATTGTATAGTGCAATAGTTTCTGGTGATCTGTGTTTTATAAAAAAACACAATAAATTGAAATGATCAAAATGCTGTCAAATTAATGAGGTAGTTCTAGATGGTAGAAATTTTTGATCTGGGCTCTTTCCCAAAAAAGTAAAAATACTGTCAAGAAAATCCAATTTTGTGGCTGAGAATATATAATGAACTACCTTCTCTTATCTGGTATAGAGGTTGTGTTTCTAAGAAGTAATTTTTATCTGGCAAGATTAAGCTCTCTCAGAAAATAAAAGGTTGGGAAAATAACTAAATTAACATTTAGAAGCTTTTAAAAAAATTCCTAGTAAAAAAATTTCAAGAAAGAACCCATTTCATCAGTACAATAATCTCTTACAGAATCATCATCATCTTTAATTGATCATGAAGCACTGATGTTGGCTTGATGATCTGCTGAGGCTATAGGTTTTGTTTTATATGAAATGTGCTTCCTTTACAATTTTCCAAGCCAGCTGTTGCTGGCTTGAAATGCAATATCTTATGCTCTTATATTCTTGTTTTGTTCTTGCAAGTCTTGGCAGAATGCTAAACTCCTCACAAATTATCGTGCTGTTCAAAGGCATGCTTTCTCGGCTTGGTCTTCTGGCCATATATTGAAGGACTTAATTATAAACAAATGTCCCTGTACTACTACTCAGACTTGCTCTCCTGAGAAGCAGGGGTGGGGTTGGGTATGTAGTGTGCACTGAGGAGAAACTTTAAACATGTGGAATGACAATAATAAAACCAAATGCCTCAAAACCACTATTGCAAAGGGATTAGGATACTTATGTAGTTATATAGTAACATGTTTCCCTTTGTATACTTAAGGTTCTTAAAGTCAGTATTTTTTTTATCTTTATATTCTTAGCTTTTTCTTTTCAGAGTGTTAAGTGACGAGTCAGGTAATGCTTATCATGCATTTGTTGAATGAATTGTGAATATGACATTGTGGGGTTTATCATATAGTAATAGCCCCTTTACAAATCACTTCTTCTCTGTAGTTTTTACAGAGTAATATCAGAAAGCAAATTTATTTTTCCCCCTATTAGTTGGAATTTACTTGGTATAACTAGTTTATCCACTGAATGAAATTTATGCCAAGTCCCACAACTTCTTTGCTGTGTGCAGGTACTAAAATGTTCTTTGGTCAGTAATTTAAATACTCAGGTATAATCATAGTTAAAACTTCAATTTCAATTACATTTAAAAAGGTCTTCCTATTGAGGGAAGGGGTGGTCAGGAGAGAGGGAATGAGGAAAGATCTAGATTCTGATCTAGTGTTAGTGTCTTTCAGTTCTGGCTCAAGTTTAAAGCTGATTCTTTTTTTCATGGTCCCTTTCCTGGATCTTCAGAGGCCCTTGTTGACTCAATCTCTTAGAATTTCTCACTAGTACTTTCCTTGACCCAGACTAATGCTTCTTTGCTACTGCTGGTCACTTCATGGTAAACCATTTCATGTCCTATGCCTCATGTGTTTTTGTAAGACATGTCATGCTTTGCAGCCACTCCTCCTTCATTTTATCAATCTTCATATTTTCCAAGTCAGATACTGAATTATCAAGTATCCTAAATGAGATTTTTAAAAAAGATTTATTTATTTGAGAGAAAGAGAACCAGTGAGCATACACAGGAGGGAGGGACAAAGGGAGAGGGAGAGAGAGTCTGCAGTAGACTCCCCACCGAGCCTAGAATCCAACATGGGGCTCCATCTCACAACCCTGAGATCATGATCTGAGCCAACACCAAGAGTCAGTTGCTTAACTGACTGAGCCATCCAGGTGCCCCTCAATATTCTTTGAAGTTCCTCTTCACCCGAGGTAAAAAGGGAAGTTCTGAGGGTAAACAACTAGTTTACCCACAATTTTTCTGATTATAGCATGGTAATTCCTGATTCCCTGGAAACCTCACCTGGGAGGCAAAAAGTCCTGGTTTTCCGCAGTGGATATGGAAGTTTCAGGGAAAAGCACAAAAGTCACATGGTAGCTCCCAAATAGGGGGGTACTAAACACAACATTGTTTTCAGTGTTACAGATTTTTCATCTTCCATGACTGCTGTCACTATCACGATTTGTGGTGCATTAAAATGCATTATCTATCACTGCATCCCTCCAAGGGATATAGCTTAAGTGTTGACAAAGACTCTCTCCTTTTTTTTTTTTTTTTAAAGATTTTATTTATTTATTTGGCAGAGAGAGAGTGAGAGAGCTAGAGCGTGTACGCATAAGCAGGGGGAGTGGCAGGCAAAGGGAGAGGAAGAAGAGAGCTCTCCGCTGAGAACAGCCTGACGCGGGGCTCAACCCCAGGACCCTGGGATCATGACCCAAGCCAAAGAAGTTGGTTAATCAACTGAGTGACTCAGGTGCCCCACAAAAACTCTCTCCGTGACCAAACTTTAATCAGCCTCCCACTGAACCTACTTCTGAGTAGGCCTCAACTATAACTGGGCTGCAGACTCAACACAGGTGATTTCATCTACATCCCAAACTAAGAGATTTAAACAACACTAGCATAGTTCCTGAAAGCTGAAGGCCATGTCCTTAAGATGATGACTCCAGCCCCTGAAAAACCTGCAAGAGAAAGCTCAGCACTGCCAGAAGACTTTACTTCCATTCTGCCAACACCTGACTTCAAAGCATTTACTTTTTAAAAACTTGCATTTGTAGGCCATTTCTCTGTCTCTTCAAGATGTAACTTTTACAACCCAAGAATGTCGTTCTCAAGGACCTGAGGATCATTCCTTTGAAATGTAATAATCATAAAAGACCTCAATGTGAGGCAGGAATCTATCAAAATCCTAGAGGAGAACATAGGCAGTAACCTCTTCGACACTGGCCACAACAACTTCTTTCAAGACCTGTCTCCAAAGGCAAAGGAAACAAAAGCAAAAATGAACTTCTGGGACTTCATCAAGATCAAAAGCTTCTGCACAGCAAAGGAAACAGTCAACAAGACAAAGAGGCAACCCACAAAATGCAGGAAGATATTTGCCAATGACACTATAGACAAAGGGCTGATATCCAAGATCTATAAAGAACTCAAATTCAACACTCAAAAAACAGATAATCACGTCAAAAAATGGGCAGAAGACATGAATAGACAATTCTCCAAAGAAGACATACAAATGGCTAACAGACATGAAAAAATGTTCATCATTAGCCATCAGGGAGATTCAAATCAGAAGAACATTGAGATACCACCTTACACAGTTAGAATGGCCAAAATTAACAAGACAGTAAACAACAAGTGTTGGAGTGGATACGGAGAAAGGGGAACCCTCTTACAGTGTTGGTGGGAATGCAAGTTGGTACAGCCACTTTGGAAAACAGTGTGGAGATTCCTTAATAAATTAAAAATAGAGCTACCCTATGACCCTGCAATTGCACTACTGGGTATTCACCCCCAAAGATAGAGATGTAGTGGAAAGAAGGGCCATCTTTACTTTAATGTTCATAGTGGCAATGGCCACAGTCGCCAAACTGTGGAAAGAACCAAGATGCCCTTCAATGAATGAATGGATAAAGAAGATATGGTCTATATATACAAAGTAATATTATGTCTCCATCAGAAGGGATGAATACCCACTTTTGTATCAACATGGATGGGACTAGAGGAGATTATGCTGAGTCAAATAAGCAGAGAGAGTCAATTATCATATGGTTCTACCTACTTGTGAAGCATAAGGAATAACATGGAGGACATTAGGAGAAGGAAAGGAAAAGTGAATTGGGGGAAATCGGAGGGGGAGATGAACCATGAGAGACTGTGGACTCTGAGAAACAAACTGAGGGTTTTGGAGGGGGTAGATGGGGGTGGTATTGAGCCTGGTGGTGGGTATTAAGGAGGGCACGTATTGCATGGAGCACTGGGTGTGGTGCATAAACAATGAATCTTGAAACACTGAAAAAAAATTTAAAATAAAATAAAGAATCTAAAACAGGAAAAAATGTAATCATCAGGAAATATAGTCTCTCTGCCTCCCAGTCTCTGGGATTGTAACTTCAGTAAGCAAACAGATGGCTTAGTCACACTGACTGTTCCTTTAACAACCTTTAGAAGTTTCCTTTATCACACCCCAATATTTAAAAAGCCTTCTAATTTTTGTTTCAGCAGAGCTGCGCTCAATTTAGATTGTAGTCCCTCCCCTACTATAATAGTATTGAATAAAATGTGTCTTACTACCTTTAACTAATGCCCAGTTTTCTCTTTGCAGGCATGCAACTTAGATGTGCCATAATTATGGGTACTAACAATCCATCTTTGACTGTGGATTAATTAACTGTGCTTTGCATTAAGATAGAAGTAGTTTAAGTGTTACAGTTGTAAATATTGTCACCATATTTCCTAGGGGCTCAGTTCATGAAAATGATAACAATTACAATTCCAATCCCAGTATAACCCACACATCACTGAAAACGAGCAACTGTGTTATTTTCAGTGATGGATAGAAGGACATATGTGACTAGATTTAGGAGTAAATAACTAAAACAGAGCATACTGCACAACATGCAGAAAAGAATTAGGGATAAGAGTATGGTGGAGAAGAGAATATGAAAGCGAACAACAAAGCTAATATGAATTAGCTTAGGTAAACCACAAACACAGTACTGTTCCCTTGACTGTTGTATGAAACCAAGTGAAGCCACATTTGCAGAGGTTTCAGCTAAAATGTCCTATGGTTGAACAAAGAGGGAAATTTAAATAACAGGTGTTTTGACCCCTTACATTGTAGAGCTGATTCTGCCAGATCTTACCAAGAATTATGCTTTCTCTAGTATATCACATAATATGTTGAACTATGGCAGGAAAAAATGTTCCTGCTAGCTCTTAGCTACTTTGATTTGAAAAATGGGATTTTCAAATTATCTCCTTAATCTCCTTAAAGATTTTAATGAAACCACAGGAAATATGAAGTAAAAGATTATTGATAACCTTGTCTAACTACAAACAAGGACTTGATTATTAATCTACATATTCCAAGGTAGAAATGTAAATTTTGGCAAATTCTTTTCAGTCTGTAAACTGCTTACTAAAATGAAAAGATCTTATCTGCTAAAAAGTCCAGCATACCTTGTATACAACACTGATAAGAAAGGGTATGCTTTGATTTCCTATGATATTGAAGCCATTACAAATGAAAGCTTTTGGTCACTTTTCAGTTTCTTCAAAATGTGCAGAAGCCATTGAGATTTTTGATTATTTAGAAGTGGAAGGACATATCCCCCTTAGACATATAACCACAAGTACCCATCAGTATTGTTGGCCATATAGGAGATGTGAAAATGCTGGTCTGCTATAAAATTCTATTTTGAGGGGCATCAGGGTGGCTCAGTTAGTTAAGCAGCTTACTCTTGATTTTGACTTGGGTCATGATCTTAGGATTGTAAGATCTAGCTCTGCCCTGGGCTCTACACTCAGCTTAAGTCTGCTTGTCCCTCTCTCTCCCCCAGCTTGTGATCTCTCTCTCTCAAATAAATAGATAATTTTTTAAATGAAATAAAATTAGATTTTGAAAGTGTGAGACAAGAAGAATGCCGTTCTTTAAATTGGACATACACCAAGGATAAGAAAGGAAAAAGGATTACAAACAGAAATGTAGGTGGTGTTTTTCTAAAACTGTTTAATGATCTTTGAAGAGACATTAAGAAGCTTAGAAAAGAATGAACTGACTGTACCTGAGTTGTTTAATGCACTACATAGGTTGCAACAAAAACTGATACAGGAAAATAAAAACAAAATTAATTAAAAAAATAATATTGCTTCAAAACTTCAAAATGAAGCAATATTCAAACAATGTGATTGTTTTCACATTTAGATCTTTTTTTAAAAAATTTTTTATTTTTTATAAACATATATTTTTATCCCTAGGGGTACATTTAGATCTTTTAACTAACTCATGAATAGCACTAGGTCTTTTGATTGCCTTTGACTTCCTGAGTAGTTTGGGTACACAAACAAAACCTGTTGGCCAGAAAATGTAAAGTGCTAAGCCTCTCACTGAACGTATTTCTTGTTGGGAATTAGTAACATGACACACTGGTTTACACATGAGAATCCTTGAGAGTTTTATTACTTTCAAGTTAAACAGGAGTTTATTTATTCCCTTATTAAAACTGTAACTTAATTGGTTTTCAACTTTGATACCAACAATTAAAGTTATCTCTATGGTTTAAAACCATTTTCCTGGAGAAACAGAGGTTTAACTTGCGATGATGTCCAGTGTGCTTATGAGTGTTTGAAATGAAGGGTGTTTTAGACATGGGTAGCCTATATCATAAGTTTATAGAAGTAAAGGACTCAAGTGATAAACCAAAACAAGTTTGTAGATACAAAGTGGATGGACAGTGTTGGAGTGATGGAAATTAATTTCACATAAGTCTAAAATCCTGCTGTTGCTGGTAAGCAAAATCTTAAGTAGTCCATGCTCAAATGCTTTTCCAAGAGGATATTCAGTTTGATGTCCTCACATTAGATTGATGCCAGGAATCAGTGGAATGTGGGCTTGATAAGAGGAGAGCTGCAAGTCAAAGTGAATTTTACATTTGATGCTATTTTCACCGCTACATATGAGAGAAGGATGAGTGTCCTGAAGGTCACAGGCAGCTCAGAAAAGTACTGGAAAAAGAAACAAAGAGTAAAAATCCTGTGGTATCATAGGACAGAGAGAAACAGTTATTGTTTTTTATAAATATAGATCTAAGTGGGATCTTGTAGGACTAAGTTCTACAACCATGTGATTACTTTAGGCCCACCTGGATAATCTTGGATAATCTTCCTATTTTAAGGTCAGCTGATTAGCAACCTTAATTCTACACTGTCTTAATTCCTTTTTGCTCTGTAATGTAA
Organism: Mustela nigripes; assembly: GCF_022355385.1. Taxonomy (NCBI): domain Eukaryota; kingdom Metazoa; phylum Chordata; class Mammalia; order Carnivora; family Mustelidae; genus Mustela; species Mustela nigripes. The sequence goes on along the minus strand of NC_081557.1, from coordinate 142,169,914 downwards.
CATATTTTCAGTTTCTTAGGATTAGGACATGGACATCTTTGGGGAGACATTATTATGTTGCTTACCTCTATGTACTATGATTAGCCTTGATTAACATGCATACCACAATGATTAGTAAAAATAGGTATAATGACTGATAGCTCCAATCAGCATTCTTATTATTTAATTAAGATGAAAATTTCCCTAAAATATTTAGGCAGCTAAAATATTTTCCTACCATAACCACATCTGAATTCAAATTCTTACCACATTCAAATTCTTACTCCTACTTTTTGAGTAAAAATTGTGTTTATTGGTGTATGTAAGTAATAACTGTGATCCATGTTATCATAATTTACACTGCATTTTAATACTTAACAACATATATGTTTATTTTACTGTTAATTTTGATAGCAACTATCTTTACTGGTTATGCACCTCAGATGGTCAACAGATAATAAATTATTTGATAAATAAAATATATTGGCATAGCCTACTTCTGAAATTTGCCCAAAGAGTTTAGATATAACTTCTTTATGAATATTTGTTTATTTCATGCTTATCATAACTTATAACTTTAAGTTTTATTATTATGCTTTCAGATGAAAGTATGGATAATGCCCTCTCCATGTTTACAAAGTGTATTGGTTTGCTAAGGCTATATTTAGTTAGGGTTCTCCAGAGAAACAGAACAATAGGATGGAGACAGCTAGAGATAAACTTCATTGGTCAAATAGAATGCCACATAAAATCTACAACAAATGATGTCCAAGCGCATAGCTGTCATCACCAAGAAGTCCAAAGTCTAAAAGAGAATATAGGTACTTCCTAAGTGTCCTTCATGAATATAGAACCAAGGATGATAAAATTACTCTGAAATAATTGAGTATAAAATTATTTATGAATCATCCAGAACATATAAGCAAAAGAAAGTTAAAGATATAGATCTGAGTCCAGATCAGGCCCAGCTAAAGTTACTAGCATTATTTCTTTCTTCCCCTGAAAGTACTATGTCAATCAAAAAGGTGAGAGAGGTTGGTCATTCATGGAAACATGAATGTTAAACTGTTAAAAAAAACAGTTTTAGGGGCAAATGTTGGCAGTTACTATGGAGGTACAATCTGGGTAGAGGACACTTTGACCTAGGACTTGAATTGTCAGTTCTGGCATGTGATACTGCTTTTGTTAAGATGGTGTTGAGGCTGTGATTGTTTTCACATTTAGATCTTTTAACTAACTCATGAATAGCACTAGGTCTTTTGATTGCCTTTGACTTCCTGAGTAGTTTGGGTACACAAACAAAACCTGTTGGCCAGAAAATGTAAAGTGCTAAGCCTCTCACTGAACATATTTCTTGTTGGGAATTAGTAAAGTGACACACTGGTTTACACATGAGAATCCTTGAGAGTTTTATTACTGACGTGGTGTCCTTGAATTGGCCAATCACAGGACATGAAAAAGTCAAACTTCTGGGTCTTCATAAGGGTGAACTCTTTATCTTAATTCAGCAAAATAATGCCACTTATTAATGGCAAAATGATTAAAATAAAATTAAATTAAATGTTAATTCAGTTAATAAAATTAATATTAATTCGGCAAAATAATGCTGAAAAATAATGCCAAGAGGGCCTTTAACGCAACCTCCAACCTCATTGTGCCATTTGTAGTTGAATTTCTACAATAACAAGGTATCCTGTTATTCCCCCTTACATTTGGGAACCATCGGCAGATGGGGGTGGTGGTGGTGATAGTGGTGGTGCTGGTGCTGGGGGTGTGTGTGTGTGTGTATGTGTGTGTGTGTGTGTGTGTTTAGTAAGCAAAAGAGAATTTGGATGAGAATTTTAGGCAAGAACTCAAAGGCAAAGGGAATAGAAAAGAACAATATTAGCTAATATTTACATAGCATTTACTCTATGCCAAGCATTTTTCTAAGCATGTTCACATTTATCAACTTAATTCTTATAAAACTCCATGAAGTAGGTACCAACAAGCTCCTTATTTTAAAGATAAAGTTAAGACACTGAGAGGTTAAGTTAATTACGCATGGTAGAACAGGATTTGAGCCCAGGTGAAATCTGAAGTCTGGGCTCTTAACTATTTAAATAACTATCATCACAGGACTATGTAAGAATTCCAGTTACTAGAAGGAGATCACAGAAATAGCATCTGGAATGACTGATTTCGGAGTCCTGAAAGTGGTGATTTTATACCCCTCCTTCACTGGGGAAAGGCAGCTAACATCTGGAATACATGTTGAGTGCCACTGCTATGGTCTGAATATTTTGTGCCCTTGCTCCAATTTATATATTGTAACTTAATGCTTAATGTGATGATATTAGAAAGAGAGACCTTTGGAAGGAGGTTAGCACTTATAAACGGGATTAGAGCCTTTGTAAAAGAGGCCTGAGAGAATTCTCTTGCCCCTTTCTGCTATTTGAGGACACAAGAAGTCAGCAGTTTGCAACCCAAAAGGACAATCTCAAGAACTCAACCACGCTAGCACCCTGATCTTGGACTTCAAGCCTCCAGAACTAAGAAAAATACATGTCTGTTTTTATAAGACAGCCAGTGGTATTCTGTTAAAGCAGTCCAAATGTACTAAGACAGCCACTCTTACTACATATTATGCTAGATACTTTCTATCATCACCTAATAATTTAGGGGGCGCTTGGGTGGTTCCGTTTTTAAGTGGCTGCCTTTGGCTCAGGTCTTGATCCCAGGGTCCTGGGATTGAGCCCCACATTGGGCATCCTGAGCAGGAAGCTTTCTTCTCTCTCTCCCACTCCCCCTGCTTGTGTTCTTGCTCTCGCTGTGTCTTTCTCTGTCAAATAAGTAAACAAGATCTTAAAAAAAATTATCATTAGTTCTAGAAGTTTCAAAATAGAATGAAACTTCTGGTGATACTATTATTGTAAGTACTACTACTGATTATCATACTCTCAAAAAAGGCACAATGATGATAGCTCAAATAGTATTTTTAAGGGCCTTCACTATGGGCCAGATATTATCCCAACTACTTATTTTTTTTTTTTATATTGCACCTCACTAAATCCTCCCAACAGTCTGAGATAAGGACTATTGCTTGTTATGGCTGCTGCCTTTTCCAGGGTTTTTTTTGTTTTTGTTTTTGAAATTTAAAACAGAGAGGTTAAGTAATTTGCTCTGCTTGAAAACAAAGATAGGAGGAAATATAAGGATAGGAAATCAGAATAGTTTCAAAAGTTGTGGAGATGAAATGCATAAATATTTGCATGAGTTGTTTTAATCATAAACTGTTATGTAAACAAAGGACGATATGTATTATTTACCCTCATTTTGTTTTATACTGAAGGTACTCAGAGATCAGCAGGCATGGGACAAAGTCTGCCCTATCCCAGTGGCTGATGCTGGCAACAAACACCTAAGCCATCTGGCTTGGCAATGCCAGGCTGCTACTAGCCCAGGGACCTGTGTAGATAAGATGTTGGGAGGGAAGACAGAATCTCCAGTGACATAATCCATAAATCCTTGGGGGAGACCAAAATATTACCCTTCTGTTTTTTTTTCTGGAAGCAATACCTACCTGCTGCTACTCCCTTCTCCTCCACTGCCCAACCTGAGGAAAAAAAAGTGTTATCTCAATTTGAATGAAATTTCTGTCTAGTCTCATCACTGGGACAAGTTTGGCTTCCACCACCCTGATTTTACTATCTTCCTGCTCAATACTATCTCTTCTGCAAATGGGATTGGCTTTTCATCCTTACTGTGCCTATTTCCCAAGGGATACAGAGAAAGACTGATGAAGTCATGGATAGAAAAGTACTTTGGGGGGGGGGGGTGTATGTGACTGGGTGCCTCAGTTGGTTGAGCATCTGCCTTCAGCTCAGGTCATGATCCCGGGGTCCTGGGATCAAGCCCCACAGTGAGCCACACTTCGGGCTCCCTGCTCACAACACAAATATTTCGCTTCAGGAGATGATGAAGATTTTACAAACTCATACAACTAGTTAAGGTCCCCTCCGTGCCACTTTTCCTCTTTAAAATATCCCTGTAGTTGTGCAGTTCAGAATCAAGGCCAAAATCCATGAGTCACCACTCAAGGTCCATTAAAACCAAACTCTAACCATCCTTGTTTAGTCACTGGGGTCTCCTAGAGATGCATGTACAACCAGGACGTGGTGTGGAATTCACATTCTAGGCATGAACTTTAAACCAATGAGAGAACAGAACCTTCTTTCCATTTCCATAAAATAAGCTACTGACCTGAGATACATTTTGTTTACAGATCCAGCAATGAGTTGCAATTAGCAGCGGTCAGTTAAAAAAACCCATTCTTATCCTGCCTCATCTCCCTTTCCTGTTTCCCTCCTTTTGTCCCTTGCTGTCCCTCCTGCTCCCTAACAGAGTAATAAGCAAATAGTTCATAAGGACTTCTCTGCCTCAGGCTCTGCTTTCTGGTTCCTTATGAAAAGACATTTTCATTTCTACCTATCAAAAACCTCCTCATTAATTCAATCATCTTATAACATCATTCATTTGAAACCATATAAGATTACTGAGTAAGAGAGAGGGTAGGAATACACACTCATTTTGAATTTCATGGCTCAACCTCTTACTGGCTATATGACCTTGAGCAAGTTGCTATGACATATACTTTGGAGCAATTTGTTTAAATGTCATTCTACTCTCCTTCTGGCTGGAGACTGGAAAGTTAATCTATAGTCTTCAAACTCAGATATAGCTAACAATTTAGATGTGAGTTAAATGAACTCTTGTGAGATCCGAAAGGCAGAATGAATCCCAGACCATTTTCCTTGTCCTTCTTGTCTTTTCCTACGGGTGAGCAAAGCTGCAAGTGTTCCCATGACTATACTCCATTATCCTGGGGGTTGCCAGGCAGTTGCAATGACAGAATGATCTGAGTGTTTGCTCTCCATCTCCCCAGTCAGAATAAAATGAACAAGGAGCCATTTTCAATTGACAAAACAACAAAACAAAACAACAACACAACAAAAAACCTCACTGGTTAGATAACCAGTAGGTCTAAGGCAGAAATTTCAAACCACAGCTTTCAAGGAACAACAGCTGAATTGACCCTAACACTGGAGTAATTGGAAAAGTAAATATGAGCAGCAACTTACATCTTTTTGGAATACTGCTTCTCCTTACTGCAGAACTTACATAGGGGCTAATAGTAACTCTATCATCTGTCCCTACTTGACTGTGGGTAAAACACTTGAACTCTTGCAGCCTCTGTTCCCCATCTACAACATGTAAATGATGATCCCAACCCCGTCTGAGGTCATGGGGGTGGAAGTGTCTGCAGACTGTCAACTTGTATATGACTCAGGCTATGTTTAGGCCTGTGCATCTGTGTGTGTGTAAGAGGATCTGGGTGGGTCTGTGTGTATCTGAATGCACCTTCTGTGTCTGTAGATCATGCTCATTTGTGTGTCTGCATGGGTTTTTATGGACATGTGACTATTCATGGATGCTTCTGTGCACATGTGCAGATGGGTATATATGTATCTATGTTGTGGGTGTGTCTGTGCTAATGGGTGGGTGTTTATCCATATATCTGAATAGATGCATGTGCATGTGTGTGTCTTTGACTCTGTTTCTGAGTTATTTCACATGAGTTCACTCCAATTTATGGGCTCAGCATCTCCTATACACATGTACAGAGCACCCTCTAGTGCTCAGCAGGAGAAAGCACATCACCCACAACAACACAGCTTGAATTGCCATCAATAATGCCAGTGGTTGATTCTTGTATTCACAGGGCCAGTTTCCAGGACTCCCCTTGAGAGGTCGAGGAGGATCGTTCTGTCTGGAATTGGGAACAAACTAACAGAAAACTCTGCACAGTATCCAAACCACAGGACATTGCTTAATGGTATGAAGTGAAAATATGCATCCACTGGCAGTGGGAAAAGGATCACCAGCGAGTGGATGGGACACTGAGGCGGGGGGCTCATTATACCACATTTCCATTTGGTGAATCATCAAGAGTAAGATTGCTGGCACATAATCAGACTGCAATGAGAAGGAACCTTCCGTCTGTTTTCTACATTTGAGGGTCTCTGCACCTTGAGAAGCTAATCCCAGAATACACTAACTTCCCCTCCAGCTCTGTATAGTCTAGGTAAGGGCTGACAGCATCTAGAGACTACAGGTGCTGTTTATTGAATAGTTGCTCTCTGCCAGTCACTGCACTAAACTCTTCATGCCCCATCTCATTTGATAGAAAACAACTATATGAGATGCGTACTATTATTACTATATCCATTTCAAAATGAGAAAGCTGAGGTCTAGCAATGGTAAAGAACTTGACCAACTTCACATTGTGAGAGGGAGTAAAGTCAAATTTTTGAATCCAATCCATTCACATTCAAAACACGATTATTATCATTATAGGATATTCCATGGTCTGAACATCCATTTTACAGAAAACAATATGAAATAAGAGACAGGGCACTTGCCACCAACTTGACATTAGAAAAGTGGAAGGAAGGGACACCTGGGTGGCTCAGTGGGTAAAGCCTCTGTCTTCGGCTCAGGTCATGATCCCAGGGTGCTGGGATTGAGCCCCACATCAGGCTCTCTGCTCAGCAGGGAGCCTGCTTCCTCCTCTCTCTCTGCCTGCCTCTCTGCCTACTTGTGACCTCTGTCAAATAAATAAACAAGATCTTAAAAAAAAAAAAGAAAAAAGAAAAATAGAATGAAAACACTAGTGCTTTAAGGAAATGTATGAAATTTCCAGCAAGGGTTCCAAATTCATATTTTGGGAAAAGAATGGTTCTCTTCAACTATAGGTTCTGAGAAAACTGCACAATGACTTTCAACATGGGAAGGAGTTCCTATCCTGAAAAACTATTCAAATGTCAGGGTAGAATAAAAACATTTCAGACATGCAAGATCTCAAAGATTTTACTTCCTGTGGGCTCTCTCAGGAAGCCACTGGAGGATGCATTCCCAAGAAAACTATGTGGGAAAAAATAGGAAAGAGAACCACACAGTATCCAGGAAATGCTCTTCTTCACTTCAGAAGAGCAACAAAGGAAAGATTCTGGTTGACAGATGTATAAGAAGTTTGAAAAAAATCCACATTACAATATAAAAACTGAAAATTTTAGGGGGGAGGTCATCAGGGCAAAATAATGCAAATGATAATTTGATGATTTGGAACATGTAATAAGCAGGTTTGAGAGATAACATTTATAGGAAATGGAGTAAGTGAAAAAAGTGAGGAAATTTTTGACACCAAAAAAAAGAATGTTGTACATGAAGTAAACATAACTAGAGTATACTACTTCACACAACAGTTGATATATCTGAAGTTACAGTAAGGCAGATATTAAACACTGGTTTAATAAAAATTTGTGCTATAGCTGTATAGGGAGGTGCAGGAAGCAAATATCATCTCTCATTATAAGAGTTCAATATGTAATGCATGTAATTAATGAATCAAAGAGTATTGATGAAAATATTTTTTAAAAGGAGTCAAAAAATACAAGTAGTTTTTAAGACTTTTATGATTTTATTTTATCTTTTTTTTATTAAAGATCTTATTTATTTATTTGACAGACAGAGATCATAAGTAGGCAGAGAGGCAGGAGGAAGAAGGCTCTCTGCTTGGCAGGGTGGGGCTCAATCCCAGCACTCTGGGATCATGACCTGAGCTGAAGGCAGAGGCTTTAACCCACTGAGCCACCCAGATGCCCTGACTTTTAAGATTTTAAATGGTTACTTCTGAGAGGCAGGAATTGAGATAATGGAAAATAGAAGACAAATTATTGTTTTTACTGTATGACTTTTAGTAATACAGTGTGTGTGCCTGACTCTGGTCTAAGCCTAGATGGCTCAGTCAGTTAAGTGTCAGACTTTTGATTTCAACTCAAGTCATGGATCTTAAAGTTTCCCTACATGAGACTCCACAAAGTCTGCTTGAGATTTTCTCTCTCCTTCTGCCTCTACCTGACTCATGTGGATGCTCTAAATCAATCAATCAATCAATCAATCAGTGAATCAATCTTTTTAAAAAAGATGAATTTAGAAAAATATGCATGCTGGTAAAGTGAATAAAATCAGTCTGTCTCAGTTGATACTGGGATTGAAAAATATTCATAACAGTATTTCCTAATGTCATGCACCACAGTGTTACTCTCATGTTAGTCTTGGGATTTGAATTTCAGCATACTCCCAGGCTGAGAAAGCCCTATGCAAGAAATTCAGATGAAATGGTTCCAGGTTGGTAGTGTTTCCTAGGATTTGGCAGAAACCAAGGCAATTCAGGTAATGTAGGATTCCCAAATTTAAAAGTCAACCAAATCTGAGCTCAAAATAAAATCTAGCAGATCCTATGGAATGTGAGGAAAAAGACAACATGAGCAAGAAGCAACAGAAACTACAAACTGGTGGACTAACACACTTGCAAAGATCATTGATCCTGAAATTATAATGAAATATATAAAGCAAGTATGTTTAAAGTATTTTAAAAGTAGGCTCAAAATGAAAAGACAGAGGTGAGTACTATGTGGAACAGAAAGAAGAATTTTTTCCAATCAGAAATTTCAGAGTAGGTTTCCTGAAAGAGGTGATGACTGACTGAGCTAAATCTAGAGGAATGGTTAAGAATCAAATCACCCAGGTTGGGGCAGCTGGGTGGCTCAGATGGTTAAGCATATGCCTTGGCTCAGGTCATGATCTCCAGGTCTGGGATCGAGCCCCACATCTGGCTCCCAGCTCAGTGGGAGTCTGCTTTTCCCTCTCCCTCTCCTCCTGCTTGTGCTCTCGCTCACACACATACACACACACACTCTCTCTCTCTCGCTGTCCTTCTCTCTCAAGTAAATAAATCAATCTTATTTAAAAAAAAAAAATTACCCCGGTGAAGAGAAGGATGAAGGGAATTCCAGGCAAATGTATCATTACAAACCAAGACATGCAAGCGTTGAACAGCATTGGGAGTTCATGGGAAACTACAAATATTTCTCCATTACTGAGGTGACAAATGCAGAGCAGGGAGCAGTAGTGATAGAGGTAACATGATGAAGGAGTGGTTCTAGCAGAGGGTTTGTAGACTTTACTTGACAGACAATAGAGTTACTGAAGGATTTTGGGAATATCATGGACGTTTTTATTTTAGGTACATGGCTCTGATAATAGTGAGAGGAAAGAACATAATCGGGGAACAGTTGCAAGGGTGGAGATTGGCTAGGGGGCACTTCATAGTTTAGGTGAGAGACACTGAAGACTTGGATTGTGAGAAGAGAAACAGATTTGAGAAATATTTGGAAGATAAAATGGACAAAACCTGGTGACCAGTTACGGGAAGAATGAAAGGAGAACAGATAGCTCTAATGTTGGGTTACTGAATGTTGCTAATTGATTTCTGTAATACAAGAGTAGGTTTGTGGTGTAGGAAGATAATGAGCTAAATTCTGAAGATGTTAGATCACTAGTTAGGTTTTTGAAGATGCCAGGCTACTAGTGGGAAATTGATGTTAGGATGTTTAACAAGCAACTAGGTTAATAAATGTTTTGCTCAGTGACACAGTCAGAGCTAAAGTAAGGAACTACATTTTTGATAATTCAACTAAGGTGACTGTAGAGAGAGAGAAGGAAGGATGGATGCTTGGCTTAGGAAATAATCTGCTATTTTTTGGAATAAAACAGATTCTAAATAAGTACAACTATGCACAAGATATGAAGTCTTACAAAAAAATTGAAAAATCCTATCTATATACACACAGACACAAGTTTATATATATATATGTACGTATGTATATATACACACACACTTTACACACATATATATAGTAGACATGGTATAGTGACTTGATAAAATATCATAATTAGTAGAAATAATGTTTAACAGTATGGTATTGGCACAAAAATAGACACATAGATCAGTGGAACAGAGAACCCAGAAATGAACTCATGTATGTATTGTCTATTTTTGACAGAGGAAGCAAGAATATACAATGTAGAAATGATAGTTTCTTCAATAAATGGTGCTGGGAAACCTGGACAGCCACATACAGAAGAATGAAATGGGACCACTATCTTATACCATATAGAAAAATTAACTCAAAATGAATTACAGACTTGAATGTAAGATCTGAAACCATAAAACTCCTAGAAGAAAATAGGCACTAAGCTTCTTGACATCAGTCTTAGTAATGTTTTCTTGAATCTGACTCCAAAGGCAAGGGAAACAAAAACCAAAATAATATCCACAGTATATAAAGACGTCATAAATCTCAACAACAACAAAACCCCCAAACAATTCAACTAAAAAATGGACAGAAGATCTGAACAGACATTTTTTCAAAGAAGACGTACAGAAAGTCAACAGGTACATACAAAGATGCTCAACATCACTAATCATCAAGGAAATGCAAATAAAACCCACATGAAATATTTCCTCATACTTGCTATCAAAAAGGCAAGAAATAACAAGTGTTGGAGAGGATGCAGACAAAAGGGAACCCTTGCGTATTGTTGGTGGTAATATAAATTGGTGCAACCACTGCAAAAAACAGCATGGAGGGTCATCAAAAAATTAAACATAAAACTACGAGATGATCCAGCAATTCCACTACTGGGTATCTACCCAAAGAAAACAAAAATATTAATTCAAAACGATATATGCAGCCCTCTATTCACTGCAACATTATCTATAACATCTGAGATATGGAAACAGTGTAAGTGTCCGTCAAAAGATGAATGGATAAAAAAAGATGTGTGTGTGAGAGAGAAAATGGAGCAATACTTAGCCCCTCAAGAATAAAATCCTGCCATTTATGCCAACATGCATGACCTTGAGGATATTTGCTAAGTAAAATAAGTCAAAGACAAATACAAATACCACATGGTTTCACTTCTATGTGAAATCTAAAAAATGAAACGAACAAAACAAAAACAAACCCAGACTCATAAATACATAGAACAGATTGGTGGTTGCCCCAGGGAAGGGGGCTGTTGGTCAGGGAGCAAAATGATGAAGATAAACTACAAACTTCCAGTAATAAAATAAATAGGTCATGAGGGTAATGTCCTGCCTAGGAAATATATTAGTAACACTGTATTAATTTTGTACAGTGACAGATAATAACTAGACTTATTGATCATTTATCAATGTATACAAATGGCAAATCAATATGTTGTACACCTTCAACTAATGTAATACTGTGTGTCATTTATACCTCAATTTAAAAAAATGATGTTTAGGAAAAGTTTATAATAATGCAGAAATATTTATTATGTCAAATATTCCCCTATGATTTAAAAAACACTATATATTAAACATTATAGATTTTGCTCCGCACATTTTTATAAAGGAAAACATCTGCAGGATCAGTGTCATTGTTTTGAGGTTGAGTCATGAGATTCTTCTGTCCACTTTTCTATAGCTCCCAAATTCCATATATAATAATTTTATAATTGTAAAAAACTATGAAAAAAATACTTCCTTCTACTTCTAGTAATGACAAATGTAGTTAAATAAACTTCCTCTAAGCACAGTACCTGACACATATTTGGCTCTCAATGAATGCATGAACATGTCAATACTTGAGTATTTGAAGGAAGTCATCTTGGAATTTTTGCCCTATCACAGAAGCCCGAGACCCATCCTGTCTCCTGTAGGGAATCTTACCAGTTGCTGAATTTTGCGGAGTGTGAGACATGGTCCTGCCTCTAGGTCTCAGGAGGATGCTTCAGGCTTTCATTTCTGATGCTGACCCTGGGCCTTGATAGGCCTTTCCCTGGGGTAACCACAAACCACTCTTTCTAGCCTCTTGTTTGGGTACCAGGATCTGTACAGCTCATGTCAGCTCTTTTGAATGCAGTTTAGAGTAGGGCTGTGGGTACTATCTAATTTGTAGATACTGGTCCTGCAGAGAGAATTTGAGATGCCAACCCTTCAATTTAGTAGACTAGCTGGCGTCTTGAGGTCTCGTTTTCTTTCTGCCCCATCCTGATATTTCCAAGACTCTACAACTTTTTTAAAGGACAGTGGAGGAGAAGTGAAGCCTGGGAAAGACCCTCAGGCCCCATCCCTGGAGATGGCCCTGCTCCAAGCATGTTGGTGGGCTCTGTTTGCAGGTGTCCCTTCCTTTGCTCAGTCATTCCCCACGGTTTATAGATCACCTACTAGATGCTAAGCTCAGATGATAGGGATAGAGTAGTGAATGTGATAGACCAGATCACCTTCCTCAAAAAAGATAAACTAAATGAAAAGTCACAACAGTATGTAAAATGCTGTAATGGGGGAAATAAGGGGCATCTATCCTCTTTTATCAGGGTCAAAGAAGATCTATAGGTACAGCTCTTTCTTTAAAGCTGGGAGGAAAAAGGAAAGGAGGAGTGAGATTCAAGTGTTTTAGAATATTTGTTAGTGAAATCTTTCTACTTGATGGTTTCTAGTTCCTGTTTGGAGTAGACAAGGTATATCTGCAGAGGTAGTGAGGCTGAAGTTTGAGCAAAGTGGAGAAGGTTCCAACTAATTTTAAGTAAGATGGGAGAAAGTAGTCCGGACATCAGGTATGGGGTGGGGGGCTTGATATGACCTAACTCCAGGAAACTCCACTCCTACTGTATTCTATGTTACCAGAACTTTTTTTGCACACAAAGGACAACTCTACAAAGTGAATGATGCCTCCTGGACGTGTATAATACTAAGAGCTGTGGGTGTGGACACAAAGCACTTGAAAAGTTTTCTAGAGAAATATCTAGCTTCCCCTAGCATTATGCAGTTTAATGAACTTTCTGACCCCTCCCCCCTTTTTTTGGCTTTCCCACATGAGCATGAGCTGTCTTAACGGGGAAACAAAAATCACAACATGAGTTCTAGAAGCAAAATGAGAGTAGGGGGTTTCTTCCTAGGTTGTATCCTTATCTTTTTTTTTTTGACAAGTCATTCAGTTGTATCTTGGACTATACACCCTGACTACCTTGTTCCCTCTTTCTATGGAAATAAGCAAAGACTTGGAAGGCTAGTTTAACATACTATGTAATCCATACTATGTAATCCAAAGCAAATCACTCAGTCCTTTTAAGCTGCCATCTCTCTCCTGTTCATAAAGTTTTGGGATATAGTACTTAGAAAAGTCAAGCTTCAAGAATCAGAAAGGTGGATGTACAATATCACTGAATATAAGAATAGAATTAATCTTCTGAGAAAGTAGGCTCTTCTTCTGGAGGCCTAACTATTTCTGTAGGACCTAAAGTGTTTTTTGTAGGGCCTCCATAAAGTTCTAGTTTTCCAGGTTATTTCCTATGAGTTAGATGAGAGGAGATAAAAATTCTGTTATTCTCCCTAGGAGAATAAGGAGATGGAGAGGGCTCTGCAGGACCACTACCAATCTTTGATGTGGAACTTTCTCAGAACTCTGTTGGTGGACCAAATTTTTTGTAATCACCTTACCTCCTACTACAAGAGGATTTTACCAAGGAAACTGGCAACTTCATTGTGGTGTCGGTCCCTAAATGGGTGAGAAGAAGACCAACTAGTGCAGACACTTTAATTGGGCTTATTTCATCTTTAAACAGTTTTATGAATTCAAAGATCTTGAGAGGTAAGCCGTACTTCTGCTGTACTCAAAGTTGATTATGAGTTTCTAGCAAATGGTGAGGGTCTGGATCAGGGAAGGAGAACCCCAGGGAGGTATTCAGGTAATGTTTCTGAACCCAACAAGGATACCAAATTACTGGTATCCCAAGGCACATAGTATTTCCCAAGAGGAGACAATGAATTCTTAGGAGAAAGTCATGAATGAAACACACCTGCAGGCATCCAGTCCCGAGAGAGATGCTTCAACTTCTTGCCCAAGTGTACCATTAATGCTTTTTTGAGTTGCTTCTAGTCCAGATTCCTTTGAGCTCCTTGATAACTAATTTCCTAAATAATCTTCTGGGTGGTATCCCACTCATCAGCAAGTGATATTATGATTTTCCCAGAAGAATTTATTTCATAGCCTAATCTTGGTTGTTTTGGAAGGGAATACTCCTTTTCTTTCTGCTCCCAAATCTGGAAATCCAGTCTATTTCTGACCCTATCTCTGAGAGTACCTGGACTTCAAGACTGAGGAAAGGGAAGCTGTCAGCTTCCACATGCTTGGTTGCAGAAGCTGCCTAGAGAGAGGAGGCATCTCTTTTGAGCACAGAGTATGAAGCTTTTGTGGGAAATCACAGTATGTGAGGAAGAACAAATCCTTTTCAGATATCTGCTACCAGGAGAAAGCTGAAATGCACAGGCTTGACAAGTTAATGCCTGAAATTTCTGGGATAGAAGAGGCCAATCAACAGGAGTTATTTGGATATGAACTGTATGGAGACAGTGTTCAGTAAAGGTGACACTAAGTCATACTGAGAGTTAAAGTGAAATCTGGTGGAGATGTAATAGTGTTCTTGCTGGGGAATGACTGGGAAATGAGTCAGTAAAACCCATAAGATATGTCGAGTTTGTTGAAAAGATGACTTTTCTGAGTTTGGTGGGATCAGGGCAAGAGCTAGAGACAAAGTAAGGTCTGGTTGGACAAAAAGATCCAGTATCAGAGTGTGCTCTGAGGAAGAAGGGAAAAGGTAAATAGTTTGACATAAAAGATGGTTCTCTGAAGGAAAACTTCCAGACTCTTTCTAAGAAGCCAGCATTACCCTGATCCCCAAACCAGGCAAAGACCCTACCAAAAAGGAGAATTTCAGACCAATATCACTGATGAATATGGATGCTAAGATTCTCAATAAGATCCTAGCAAACAGGATCCAACAGCACATTAAAAAGATTATCCACCATGACCAGGTGAGATTCATCCCTGGGCTACAAGGATGGTTCAACATTCGCAAATCAATCAATGTGATAGAACAAATTAATATGAGAAGAAAGAAGAACCACATGGTCCTCTCAGTTGATGCAGAAAGAGCATTTGACAAAATCCAGCATCTGTTCCTGATTAAAATGCTTCAAAGTATAGGGATAGAGGGAACATTCCTGAACTTCATCAAATCTATCTATGAAAGACCCACAGCAAATATCATCCTCAATGGGAAAAAGCTTGCAGCCTTCCCGTTGAGATCAGGAACACGACAAGGATGCCCACTCTCACCACTCTTGTTCAACATAGTATTAGAAGTCCTAGCAACAGTAATCAGACAACAAAGAGAAATAAAAGGTATCCAAATTGGCAATGAAGAAGTCAAACTCTCTCTCTTCGCAGATGACATGATTCTATATATGGAAAACCCAAAAGCCTCCACCCCCAAACTACTAGAACTCATACAGCAATTCAGCAACGTGGCAGGATACAAAGTCAATGTACAGAAATCAGTGGCTTTCTTGTACTCTAACAATGAAAATACAGAAAGGGAAATTAGAGAATCGATTCCATTTACTATAGCACCAAGAACCATAAGATACCTGGGAATAAACCTAACCAAAGAGGTAAAGGATCTGTATTCAAGGAACTACAGAACACTTATGAAAGAAATTGAAGAAGACACAAAAAGATGGAAGACCATTCCATGCTCTTGGATCAAAAGAATAAACATTGTTAAAATGCCTACATTGCCTAGAGCAATTTATACTTTGAATGCCATTCCGATCAAAATTCCACTGGTATTTTTCAAAGAGCTGGAGCAAATAATCCAAAAATTTGTATGGAATCAGAAGAGATCCTGAATCGCTAAAGAAATGTTGAAAAACAAAAATAAAACAGCGGGCATCACGCTACCTGATTTCAAGCTTTACTACAAAGCTGTGATCACCAAGGCAGTATGGTACTGGCATAAAAACAGACACATAGACCAGTGGAACAGAGAAGAGAGCCCAGATATGGACCCTCAACTCTATGGGCAAATAATCTTTGGAAAAATGGGAAAAAATATACAGTGGAAAAAAGAAAGTCTCTTTAATAAATGGTGCTGGGAAGACTGGACAGCTATATGTAGAAGAATGAAACTCAACCATTCTCTTACACCATACACAAAGATAAACTCAAAATGGATAAAAGACCTCAACGTGAGACAGGAATCCATCAGAATCCTAGAGGAGAACATAGGGAGTAATCTCTTCGATATCAGCCACAGCAACTTCTTTCAAGATATGTCTCCAAAGGCAAAGGAAACAAAAGCAAAAATAAACTTTTGGGACTTCATCAAAATCAAAAGCTTCTGCACAGCAAAGGAAACAGTCAAGAAAACAAAGAGGCAACCCACGGAATGGGAGAAGATATTTGCAAATGAGAGTACAGACAAAAGGTTGATATCCAGGATTTATTAAGAACTCCTCAAACTCAACACACACAAAACAGACAATCATATCAAAAAATGGGCAGAAGATATGAACAGACACTTCTCCAATGAAGACATACAAATGGCTATCAGACACATGAAAAAATGTTCATCATCACTAGCCCTCAGGGAGATTCAAATTAAAACCACGTTGAGATATCACCTTACACCAGTTAGAATGGCCAAAATTAGCAAGACAGGAAACAACATGTGTTGGAGGGGATATGGAGAAAGGGGAACCCTCTTACACTGTTGGTGGGAATGCAACTTGGTGCAGCCTCTTTGGAGAACAGTGTGGAGATTCCTCAAGAAATTAAAAATAGAACTTCCCTATGACCCTGCAATTGCACTCCTGGGTATTTACCCCAAAGATACAGATGTAGTGAAAAGAAGGGCCATCTGTACCCCAATGTTTATTGTAGCAATGGCCACGGTCGCCAAACTGTGGAAAGAACCAAGATGCCCTTGATGAATGGATAAGGGAGATGTGGTCCATATACACTATGGAGTATTATGCCTCCATCAGAAAGGACAAATACCCAACTTTTGTAGTAACATGGAAGAGATTATGCTGAGTGAAATAAGTCAAGCAGAGAGTCAATTATCATATGGTTTCACTTATTTGTGGAGCATAACAAATAGCATGGAGGACATGGGGAGATAGAGAGGAGAAGGGAGTTGGGGGAAATTGGAAGGGGAGGTAAACCATGAGAGACTATGGACTCTGAAAAACAATCTGAGGGTTTCGAAGGGGTGGGGAGTGGGAGGTTGGGGGTACCAGGTGATGGGTATTATAGAGGGCATGGATTGCATGGAGCACTGGGTGTGGTGCAAAAATAATGAACACTGTTATGCTGAAAATATATAAAAAATAAATTAAAAAAAAAAGATGGTTCTCTGAGAATGTGGAGTACAGTAGCTAAAAGGGCTCTCTGGTGACAGAGAAGCCCAGTCTAGATGGTGAAGAGCCAAAAGTTGGCAAAAATTAGTAGGGAGGATTCTCAGGTCCCAGCTGGGAAAACCAGTGGCAGGGGTAAAAGAAGGTAAGTGAAAGTTAGAATGGCCACATGGCAAGGAAGGATCTAAGAACAAAGACGGTGACAGCCATCAGAGGTTTGGAAACAGTGAAAATGTGGGGGTAATGGTAGAGTGGCCTCTGGTGACAGAGAGAAGACCAGTGATAACAGTTAAAGGAACGATAAGGGAATAGGACTCAATGTGATGGCAAGATACAATGAGAAAAAGGGAAACAGAAAGGATCAGAAACAAAATGGGGTCAATGAGGGAAGATGAACTTTGGAAAGTTACTCTAAGGACTCATTCAGAAAGCCTGGCAATTGGGCCTTTGAAGAATCTGGTAAAGGACTGCAGACAAGAGGCAAGAGTGCTCAGGCAGAAGGGCTGGGAACTGGTTATCTAGAGTTTCTGGTGAGACAGGAGAGAACAGAGGACTCCCAAAGAATAGGTCACCTGCAGAAACTATACTGCACCCCTCAAGTCTGGGCTCTTGCTATAGTAGTTAAAGAAGTTTTAATGGCCTGAAAGCTTGCCCATGGGGACTGCAGGAGGCAAAAGGCACAAACTTCAGCCAGGATTAGAATGGGGACAGAAAGGTCAGGCAAACCAGGAAGGGATCAATTTCCCCACACTCCTCACAGTACAATACACCTTCTGTCACTCTCCTGGAGGCTTTAATAGTCTCTTCTCAATGGATTTCCTCAGTTTATGTCAATCTCAGGCTACACTTGGGCCCAGAATTACATGAACTATATTAGAAAGAGATTAGGAAAGGAGCATCTGGCTGTCTTAGTTGATAGAGCATGTGACTCCTGATCTCAGGGTTGTAAACTTGAACCCCACGCTGCATGTAGAAATTACATACATACATATACACACATACATGAGAGATTAGGAAAGAGGGGGAAGACAAACATGTCTAAAGACAAACAAATCAGCTCAAGGCCAACTTTAGTTTCTTTCTGGCAAGTTCTCCAAACCAGGAAGTTAGGAGACTAGGTGTATGTGGTGGAGGTAGGAACATGGATCTTACAGGATGCTGCAGAATAGGTTTTGGAGGAGACTGGAAATTAGACTCTGAGAGCCCTAGGAATTTGTGATTAAATGGTGAAGGATAATAAAAGACTCATACACGTATAGTGTTTTATCATTTACAAAGTACTTTCACACTTGTTATTCAATGTGTCCCATTAAACAACTCGTCAAGAATCAGGCTTGAGTAAGTTACATAAACGTACATTGTTAGGACCAGAAAAATTTCCTTCCCCAAATAACCAGTTCTAGTCCCCCATACCTCAATTCAACAACCACGTAGCAAGACCTGTTGTCCAGCTTCATCATTCTTTGATTAAAAAGATACACTCGGTAGGGACTCCGAGAAATGTGCCAGGTTCTAACTTCCTATGAGTGTCTCCTCTAAGGGATTTGTTTTCTGCGAGGGACTTGTTCTAGGATCTGCTATCCTCAGATACTGTGTACCAGGCACTTTCTGAAAAGAAGAGACTATGTTTAATCCTAGGGGAACTCAGGGTTGAATAGGTGGGAGCTTACTTTTTAATGCTTCACCTTTGGTCCTCTTACTGACTTTTCAATGACACTGAAAGGCAAGAACAAAGGGCTAGAGCTCAATTTTTGCACTCATTTCTCTAACTACAAATATGGATTATTTGAGAATAAGACAACTTTCAACACTAAAAATAATTACACTCTCCAATCCTATCAATCATTTCTAAAGTGGAGAAAAATATCTTCTATTTTGCCTTCTTTCAAAAAACTCAGAGGATTTTCTGCATGTGATCTTTGGTTAAATTTTTAAGAATTTTTTTTTTTTTAGATTTACAGATTAATTGCACATAGTACATAGAATTCCATTTACCCATTCCCACTCACTACTCCCCATACACAGTTTCCTCATTATGTACATCTTGCATTAGTGTGGCACTTTTTTCTAATTAATGAATCAATATTGATATATTTTTCTTAACTATAGTCCATAGTTCAAATAAAATTCATTCTTTATACAATTGTATGGGTTTCAACAAATGCATAAAGACACAGATCCACCATTATAGTTTCTTATGGAATAGTTTACTGCCCTAATAATCCTTCATGTTCCACGTCTTCATTCCTCTAATCCCTCCCCCTGAAGCTCGGGCAATCATTGATCTTTTTACGGCTCCTGTAGTTTGCCTTTTCCAAAAGTGTCACGTAGTTGGAATCACACAATATGTAGCCATTTCAAACTGGCTTCTTTCACTTAACAATATGCATTTAAGGTTCTACCATGACTTTTCTTGGTGTGGTTGCTCACTTCTTTTTACCATGGAATACTATTCCATTACATGGATGTACCACAGTTTGGTTATCCATTCACTTTCGGAAAGACATCTTGGTGGCTTCCAGCATGGGGCGATTATGAGTCAGGCTGCTACAAACCACTGTGTGTAAGTTTTTGTGGGGACAAGTTTTCAGTTCAGTTGGGTAAATACCTAGGAGGACAATTGTTAGACTGTATGGTAAGAATATTATTTAACTTTCTAAGAAACTGCCAATTGTTTTCCAACGTGGTTGCATCATTTTGTATTCTCTGTTGCTTGGCCACACCTTGAGCAAAGGTATTGTCAGATTTTTGAATTTTGACCCTTGTAGTAGGTATGCAGTGCTATCTTATTATTTCAATTAGCCATTCCCTAAGGCCTGATGCTGTTGCACATATTTTCATATGCTTATTTATCATCTTTATATCTTCTTTGGTGAGGTATCTGCTCTTTTGCTCATTTTAAAAATGAGTTGTTTACTTATGGTCAGGTTTTTAAAATTTCTTGGTTTATTTGCATACCATTTCTTTATCAGATATGTTTTGCAAATGCTATCTCCAAGTCTGGGGCTTATCTTTTCATTTTCTTAACAGTGATTTTTCAGAACACAAGTTATTGATTTTAATGAAATCCAACTTACCAATTATTTTTTTGTGAATTGTGCTTTTGGTGTTCTATCTATAAAGTCACTGCCAAATCCAAGGTCACCTAGATAGTCTAAGTTACTTTCTAGAAATTTTGTAGTTTTGCATTTACATTTAGGCCTGTGGCTTAAGTTTTTAGTTAATTTTGTGAAATATGCAAAGTCTGTGTCCAGATTTTTTTTTTTTTTGCATATTGATATCTGGTTATTCCAGCACCATTTATTGAAAAGACTACCCTTTCTCCTCTGAACTGCCTTTGCTCCTTTGCCAAAGATTAGTTAACTGTATTTGTGCAGGTCTATTTCTGAGCTCTGTTCTGTTCCATTGATCTATTTGTCTATTCTTTCACCAACACCCACTGTATTCATTATCGTAGCTTCATAGTGAGTCTTAAAATCAGATAGTAGCAGTCTTCTGATATTTTCTTCTTCAATATCATGTTGACTATTCTGGGGTCATTTGCTTTTTCATATAAACTTTATGTTTTTTAAAGATTTATTTATTTTGTGAGAGAAAGTATGTGCATGTGGTGGGGAGGAGCAGAGGGAGAGAGAGCATCTCAAACAGACTCTGTCCTCAGCACTATCCCAGGACCCTGGGCTGAAATCAAGAGTAGGACACTTAACCAACTGACTCACCCAAGATCCCCTCATATAAACTTTAAAAGCAATTTGTTGATATTCACAAAATAGCCTGCTGAGATTCTGAATGGGATAATGTTGAATCTGTATATCAAATTAGGAAGAAATTAGATCTTAATAATATTGAGTTCTCCTCTCCATGAACACACATCTCTTTCCATTTGTTCAGATTCCCTTTGATTTCTTTCCCCAGCAGTATTTTGTAGCTTTCCTGAATTAAATATTCTACATATTTTATTATATTTGTACCTAAGTATTTCACTTTCGGGAGTGTGTGCCAAGAATTACCCAAATAAACTTGTGTGTGCTGTTGCCATCTCATGGTGATATCTTTTTCCTCAATCAGTTCCCAAATCCTCAAATTCAATCCCTACAAGTAGAGATGATGGGATTTTAGAGATGAGCAGGAAATCAATGTGAGGTCCACCCAAGTCAGCAGGACAATCAGTTGGCAAAAATGTCCTAGCTGTCCTTAACGTTTAGAATTCAAGATTTAAAAAATCTCCATGTCACTTTGGTGTGACACTGCTGTGTGGTATATTATGCTCTCTCTATTTTTTTATGTTTCTCTGTATTTCGATAGTCATGTCACCAAGCAGTAGTGACAGCAAGGAAGTGGACCCACATCACTGGAACTGACTTTTGAGGTACATGTTAAGTTGCCCTGGAAGGAGGTCAGCCTGGGTCCCCCACTAGCATGTGCTGAATACTGAAAGACCTTGAATGGGCTTGAATGGAAAATGAAAATTACATGCCTCTGGACGAAGGTGGGTTTTAACTTGTATTCAATCTAGACATAGAAATCAATACCTCCTTCTTCAATTTTCCCCAAAAGACACTATTTATAGAAAAATGATTTAGTGAGTAATGTAGTCTTTACTAAACATAGTGTAAGGATGACAAAGAGCAAGATAGCTGTATATCACACAATTAGGCAACAATTAAAAAATCCTGTTTCTGCTATTCTATTTATTTTTTATTTCTTTTTTAAAAATTTAAATTCATACACTCTCTTTTAAGGATCTCAACTCTGTCTCATCCTGCTGGTCCTTCTCTTCCTTCTCTCTCTCTCACTCAAATTACTACACGCCTGCCAGCATTTAAAAATTTTGTCCTTTTATAATAAACAACTTCTCAGCTTTTTCAAATATATTCCCATCAACCTACATATCCATCCTGATTTGTGGAGAAAGATGCCCTCTTTTAACACAATACAATCTTTTAAGAGTGTGATTTAAATATCTATCTATCTATCTATATATCTATATATATCTTTTGTTAGTTTTGAATGATGTTTATGGATACTTCCTCTGTGAGAGTTTTCTTGATAGTTCCCATGTACTTCCTAACATTTCACCCAAATCTCAACTGGTCTCTAAGTATTTTTTTTCCTTCATGATTATATAATTTATGGAATTCTAATTTTTCTCATAAAAATAAGTCCTATCAAAAACTCCAATATTCAAAAATATATTCTCATGAAATAAATTCATATGTGATGGAGATAAATGTACCATGTAGCTAGGCTACCTTTTAAAAATATATAAAAAGATATAATTTGTACATAGTAAAGTTCACCTTTTGAATTTTCACTATTCACCCTACCACCTGAATTTTGACAAATACACACAATCATGTAAATAACCCTCAATATGTATAGACTACTACTGTATGGATATATCACAACTTATTTATGCCTTCACAAGCTGATGGTCATTTAAGGTGAAGAAAATAAAGGGACTTAAGTAGAAGTAAGGTTTCTACACCTCTAAGGTAGTGATTTTTTTTTAAAGTGGTGAAATCTTAATACCAATAGACTATGGCAAGTTACATACGGATATGGTAATGCCTAGAGTAACCATTAAGAAAACTACATGAAGTGATTTTATTTTTCAAGATCTTCCAAATTCAGTATATACTACTTGAATAAAAGGGAGACTTGGGTTAAAAAGAACAACAAAACAAAACAAAACAAAACAAAAACCCTTCCTTCTGGTGAGGGATAGAAGCAGGAAAATGTTTATCCTTAGCCCAAAAGATGGACCTAAAGCCTGCATAGTTTCCATAAGAATCAAATATGTGCTGGTTGCTACATTTTTATAGTCTTTAAGGGTCACATGACTATCTGTGGATCTCATGGGATAGCTAATCACTCAATAATAAGCACCAAGAAAATCTTGCAAAAGCAGTTTTACCAATAGAAATTCAAAGATATTTGAAGAAACTTTTCTAATCTGAAACTCTACAAGACCCTTTCCCTTTGATTGCTCAATATACAACCACCAACCTCACACAACAAAAAGTGCAACTCTATCTGCCCATGGGTCCTGCCTCTGTGTCACTTAAATCAACGTACTAAGCTGCACCATGAAACATCTCAAGAATTCTTTCTTGACCATTGTGCTCAATGGCCCTACAGTATTTGGACAGGGACAGTGACAAAGAGAATCCAAGAGCTTAGGTGCAGCTTTGCTTAAGTCTTTTTTACCCCCAGTCTTTGTTTCTTAGTTTTTTTTTTTTTTTTTTTTTTTTTAATATCTTGAGTTATACCACCCTTTGGAATGTGTCTTGTCTAAGTGCTCAGGAGAGAACCTCTTGCCTGTAGCTACCTTATAGGGAGAGACAAAAATCCTTCCTCCCAGCTGGACACTAGTACCTTGGACATTACATTGTTGGACTCAGAAATCAGGCTTTCCCTGTTTTACCTGTTCTTTTAATACTTGCATTCCTCTTAGGCATGGGATGACCATACATGTCATTAGGATGGTAATCAATCTTAAGATTTCCTCCTAAATATCCTGGTATGAGCCTCTGATAAGCATAAAATCAAATATACATCTGACCCATGCTTCCTGAAAGGGATTAGTTGGAGCTGTTACCCAGTTGGGGCACTCACCCAACAGGGAACCAGCTTCCTTGGCACTGAATCATGGATAAAGCTCATGAGAAAGTTGCCCAGATCAGATATGAATTCTATACTTTCATTTTTTCATGTCTTTCATTTGTCTTTATCCATGAGCTATTTGATTGTCTCAGTCTTTCTCAGATTAAAGGTGCTTCTAAATTGGGGAGGCAGTGCCTGGGTGGCTAGTTGGTTAAGTGCTTGACTCTCAGTTTCAGCTCAGGTCATGCTCTCAGGGTCACGAGATCAGGCTCCATGCTTGGCACATGAAATCTGCTTAAAATTCTCTCTCTCCCTAGCCCTTCGCCTCCCTTAAAAAAATTACTTCTAACTTAGATATGTGATCCTTAATATGATATTGAATAGCTTCCCCTTTTCAACAAAGGCCAGAACATTTACTCCATCCATTAACACTAGATCTAGAGGTTAACAAAGGGCATTATTTTTGCTTGTTAAATGCATTGACTCCCTCAAATTGAAAGAGGCAGCCTCAACTTTGGGACATTTCAGTCCATCCACCAGTACCTACTGTAGCCTCGGATGTAGTAGGAAAGTGAAGGGAGGTTGACGTCTCTTCTCTAGTACACAGGTGTCAAAGTGGAGAAGAAGAGGGGGATGCTTTCTGCCATTCGGAACCCCAGGAACATTTGTCAATATTCTTGATGGCATGCGATTTGGAAGCTGAGGGGGTTTTTGGTAATGTACTCATAATGTATTTTCCTCATTTTATAGGATTTAACTGTGGAATCCACTTCCTTAGTTCTAAAGGATTCCCCCTCGGGCTGTTTCCTAGAATAATGGAATCAATTTGGACAACAGGATTTAAAGAGGAAGTAACTCATCCTTTTCTGTAATAATGCCTGGCCTCAATATTCCTTGGAGAATGATGAAAAATGGCCCATTGACGGGTACTTAAACTTTAATAATATTTATCAATTAGACCTTTTTTGTAGGCATCATGAAAATGGACTGAAGTGCCCTATATCCAGGCCTTCATGGCAGTCTGTTAGGATACTATACTAAGAGAGACTCGCAGGATTTGTCTGGCAAGATTCCAGGCCTCTCACCTTTATTTCAAATGATGAAAATCCAGCCTAATTTCAGGAGTGTTTAATAGAAGCAATTTGTAAATACACAAATTTAGACTCAATCACCCCAGAAGGGATGGCTGTTCTAAATATGCATTTTATGAGCCAGTCAGCAGACATTCACTGTAAGCTGGCAAAGATGGCCCTATCCCCTCAAACTCCAACTCAGAATGGTTTGCAGTACTTGATTTAAAGGATGTCTTCTTCTGTATTCCCTTAAGCAAAGTGGCCCAGCCTCTATTGGCTGTGAACTCACTCCGTTAGGAGAACATCAGGCATGCCAGCTTGCATGGACAGTCCTACACAGGGATTCAGAGACAGCTCCCATTTGTTTGGCCGCACACTCAGTAGAGAACTTAAAGATCTTATATTGCTTCAGGGAACACTACAATATGTTGATGATACTTTAATATGTAGATCCATGAAAGAGGTCTCAGACTATAATTCTATTGTACTAAACTTTCTTGGAGAGAGAGGATATCAAGTATCATCTAAAAAAGGCTCCAAGTTTTAAATAGAAGATATGATACTTAGAAAATGAATTATCTCCTGGACATCATTCCCTGTCAATTGAGAGAAAAAGAGCTATAAAGGAATCGGGACCTCCCACCACAAAAAACCCCAACTCCAAACCTTTTTTTGGAATGCCTGGGTTTTGCTGGATCCTAGTGTTTAGAATCTTAGCCAAACCTCTATATGAGACCACTAGAGGACCTGATGAAGAACTTCTTAAATGGGACAAAGAACAACAGGGGGCCTTTCAACAACTAAAAACTAAGTTATCCTTTTCCCAGCTCTGACTCTGCCAAATTTAGAAAAGCCATTTTCTCTATTCGTTGCTAAAAAACAGGGCCAATCCCTAGGAGTACTAACACAAAAACTAGGGCATAAATTGAGACCTGTAGGATATTTTTCCAAAGCCACTGACAATGTAGCCCGCAGATGGCCAGCATGCCTCTGAGGAGTAGCCGCTATTGTACTACTAGTAGAAGCATCTAACATTTCAGTGGGATAGCCATTGACACTGATGATCCTCATTGGGTTCAAGGAGTTTTGGAAACTAAAGGACATCAATGGATGACAGGGAGACAACTGACTAAATATTAAGCTATATTCCCAGACTCTGCCCATACTGTTCTCAAAACCTGTCAAACCCTAAACTTGGCAACCCCCATTCCTGGATAAGACCATGCCCCTAGTCTGTCTGTACATGACTGTAAAGAGATAATAGAACTAGTCTATTTCAGTCATCCAGATCTAAAAGATCAAGCTATAGATAATGCTGATGATAGTTGTTTTATGGATGGTAGTAATTTTACAGAGGGAAGACAAAAGCAAGACTGCCTTTACAATTGTTTAACAAAAACCATCAAGGCCAACCTACTACCAATCAATACTTCAGCTCAGGAGGCAGAACAGATAGTTCTCATTTGTGCTCTTCAGTTAGCTACAGGTCTATGAGTTAATATACATACAGATATAGAATATACCTTCCTTGTACTTCATGTCCATGATGCCCTCTGGAAGGAAAGGGGATTATTAACCAGTCAAATGCCCATATTAAATGTGGATCTGAGGGGCACCTGTGTGGCTCAGTCAGTTAGGTATCTATCTGCCTTTGGCTTAGGTCATGATTCTGGAGTCCTGGGATCGAGCCCCACATCAGGCTCCCAGATCCATGGGAAGTCTGCTTCTCCCTCTGCCTGCTGCTCCCCATGCTTGTGTGTGCGCGCGCTCTCTCTCTATCTCTCTCTCACTCCTGTTCTGTATCAAATAAGTAAATAAAATCTTAAAAAAATATGGATCTTAAATTATAACTCTGGGAGTGCCTGGGTGGCTCAGTGGGTTAACGCCTCTGCCTTTGGCTCAGGTCATGATCTCAGAGTCCTGGGATGGAGCCCCGCTTCCCCCTCTCTCTGCCTGCCCTCTCTGCCTACTTGTGATCTCTGTCTGTCAAATAAATAAATGAAATCTTTTAAAAAATTATAACTCTGTTAGAGGCAGTACATCTCCCTAAAGAAGTTGCTGTAGCATACATCAAAAGGGAGAGAATTTAGAATCTAAAGGAAATAACAGTCAACTGGGCAGCCAAACTGGCAACTTGAACTAAACTAGTCATGAGTCTTATTCCAGTTCTAATCCCTTAAGCACTGATGTTCCTACTTATACTATAGAGGTGGACAATAAAGCACTCGGGAAGGGTATACTAAAACCGCCAAGGGATGGTATAAGAATGATAAAGGAAAAATCTTTGTCTTTAAGGAAAAACAATGGAAATTAGCAACAGGCCTAGACCAGGCTACTCAGATGGGAAGAGCAGCTCTATGGAATTTCATCAAACCAGTTTGCTGGAAGAGAATTAAGAACTGTCTCACAAAGTCATGCAAATCCTGCAGAGTACATCCCAAGGTTAACCCAGAAGGTGAACTATGACCACCCACTCCTTTCACACCTGTCCAAAGTCATGGAACATAGCCTGGGGAAGACAGACACAGGGATTTCACACAAATGCCATCTTGTAAAGGATATAAGTATTTATTAATCTATATAGACTCCTTTACTGGATGGATGGAGGCCTGTCCATGTAAGACAGAAAAGGCTACTCAAGGAACAAAGACTTTATTAAGGATTATCATCCCCTGGTTTGGGCTCCCTCAATCTCTTCAAAGTGATAATGCCTTATCCTTTATAGCCTAAATAATTCAAAAGAGAGCCCGTGCCCTTAAAATTAAATATTTTTTACATACACCCTGGTATCCTCTATCACTAGGCAAAGTGTAAAAGACTTACTTACCAGAATTTTAAAAGACACCTCACTAAGATGACCATAGAAATGGGGTGACTGGATGGCTCAATGGGTTTAAGCCTCTGCCTTTGGCTCAGGGTCCTGGGATTGAGCCCTAAATGGAGCCTTGCATGGGCCCCTCTGCTCAGCAGGGAGCCTGCTTCCTCCTCTCTCTCTGCCTGCCTCTCTGCCTACTTGTGATCTCTGCCAAATAGATGAATGGAATCTTTAAAAAAAAAAAAAAAGACCATAGAAACACAAGAAAAATGGGCAACTCTTTTAGCAATAAGTATTTTAAGAATGAGAACCACCCCATAGGAAATATTAGGGTTAAGCCCTTTTAAATTAATATGTGGTAGACCTTTCCTTACCATTTATTTATCCTTGGATCCAGATTATAATAATCTAGTAAACTTTTCATTAGAAGCTGGATTAATCCATAAAACTCTTAATGAATATGTTAGTATTATCAAAATCAGACCCTAATGGAAATTAAAATTTATTTTGTAAACAAACTCTGGAGAAATAGTTGATTTAAATGATTGGAAGACAAACAACTTAGGAGAACTAATTCGAAAACAGAAGGACCTTTCAAGGCCATATTAAGCACTCCCACTATGGTAAAACTAAAAGGTCATTCAACACGGATTCATATTTCTTTTTTTTTTTTTTTAAAGATTTTATTTAATTATTTGACAGAGAGAGATCACAAGCAGGCAGAGAGGCAGGCAGAGAGAGTTGAAGGGAAGCAGGCCCCCTGCTGAGCAGAGAGCCCCATGCGGGACTTGATCCCAGGACCCCGGGATCATGACCCGAGCCGAAGGCAGTGGCTTAACCCACTGAGCCACCCAGGCGCCCCTGGACTCATATTTCTAAATTAAACTTATAACCCCTTCAACACAGGATGACAACACACTGGATGATATGCCTGCATATTCCTGAGAACTGGTGGAAGATCTCAAATTCCTCTTCAAACAATAAGACAAAAACGATGATTTTCTTTTACTTGCCATCTATACACCATATCTAAATGGTAACTTCCTTCTACAATGGGAACAGAGAGGCCCTTAATAAATACAAAATTAAATCCTTAAATAACTTTCAAAATAACAATAGATTATTAAACACTGAAATAAATGTGTAAAGCAGTTCTACAAAATAGAATGGCATTACATGTTTTGATAGCAGCACACGGAGGAAAATGTGGCATTATTGAAACAGAATGTGTGTCTACAGTCCAGATTATGACAAAAATATAATCAGATTACTTACTGATATAAAAAAATCAATGCTTTTTAAGACTCTTCTAAGTCTTTAGACTAAGTCTAAGTTCTAAGGGACTCCAATCCCTTAGCGATTGGCCAAATTCTTAGAGGACTATGGCCTACCTAAAGGGTCTTGTTATCACACTTCTTGTTTTTATTATAATATCAATCTCTTAATGTGCTGTATCTTCTGCTTTGTTTTCTCCTATTGTCGAGGTACATGTAAACAGTTCCTGACTCTTTTGTTGAGAGATGATCCTTACTACGTGAAACAGTCCTTCCTTGATGTCCACTCTGTACTCTGCAGCAGTGGCCTTCTGTAAATATCATTTGTAGGGACAGATAGTGATCAGTTTTGGTCCATAGGTAGGGACTTCTCTACAACTCCCTGCCAACTTGAAGAAGTTACAGAAGATGAACTTTTCATCCTTTAACAGTCTTAAAGATTTCAGGACCGAAATTTGGTCAGGGGTAAAATGATGAAAGAAGCAGGAAAATGTTTACCTGAAATGTTAGCCCAGAAGATGGACCTACAGCCTGCATAGTTTCCATAAGCATCAAATTGTGTTGACTGCTACAGTCTTTAAGGGTCTCATGACTGGCTGTATATCTCACCAACAGTTAATACTGAACTCAATAATAAGCACCAGAGAAATATTGCAAAAGTAGTTTTGCCAGTAGAAATTCAAAGAAATTCGAAGAAACTTTTGTAATCTGATAGTTCCTGCATGTCCCTTTCCCTTTGATTATGGAGTATATAACCACCCCAAACAGCAAAAAAGTGCAGCTCCTTCTGCACTTTGCATGGGTCTTCCCCCGCCCCATGCTATTTAAATGAACTTACTAAATTGCACCTTAAAGGGCTCAAGAAATTTGACAATGGGCATCACTTCTACCTCTAGTGAGGAAAGATTTGGCAATGGTTCCTATCTGGCACAGTACGGGACCCAGGCTCTCAATCAATTAAGAATGGCAGTTGCCTTAGATTTTTTCTACCCGAAGGCAAAGGCCTGCAGCCCAGACCCCAGAGCACTGGGGTGCTCCGTGGACTCACTGGGCATCACTCTAAGGCTATGTGGCAACTGCAGCAGGGCCCCAAGCCCAACCTTTACTCCAATGGTGTAAAAGCCCTTTTCCTGTTCAAACCACTACTCACAATAACCCTATCAGGTCGGTATCCCTATGTCCCATTAGAGCGAGACCTGGGACAGGTCAGTGACTTACCCGAAGCCCGGCAGTGGATGCCCCGTGGAGCCTCAGTAAACACGAGTTAGGAGGGTGGTGATTCTGAAGAGCTCCGTCGACCGTCGACCTGCACGCGGCTCCCCTCGTGTGCAGGCCCAGTTTTGAGCATGGCCTCCAGGACCTTCCATCGCGGCGACCAGACCTGGGCTGTAGAAACCGCAGCCTAAGGCAGAGAGCGGCGTCCAGGGTCTCACTGGCACAAACCCCCCGCATGCCTGCCTGAAATAATGGCACTGAACGTCGAAGGGTCCCTCAAGAGATCTCCAAAATCCCCCTCAGTGAGCATAAATCAAGATTTTTTGTTTTCTAGAAGTAAAGAAGAAAACCCTCAGAGCTCTGGAGGGTGGCAGGCAAAGGCCATTTGGAGCCTGAGGCGTCCTCAGCTCAGGCCCCGCCCCCACGTGGCGTGCACCTTCAGAGCGCTCAGAACACCTGTGCCTGGTATCAGCCCATTCCTTTTCCGGGGGGTGGGGGCAGGGGCAGTGCGCCGCTAAGGGCCAAGCAACAGGTGCTAGGGATAGACCTCTATAAACGAGGGCACAGACGCTGTTCGTGTTCCGAGGGAGGAAAGATAAATAAGCCAAAAGTTAGAATGAAAACTGCTGTGATGAGGGAAATAAAGGTATATATCCCAGTCTGGGAGGGTAAAGGACAGCACTTTTTAAATGAGAAAAAATAAAGTAGTTCCCTTAAGGACTTCAGGTCTCCCTAGTACCTCTGCGAGGTGGTGGGAGACAGAAGTTTGAGGAAAGTGGAGAAGGTATGAGAAAGTTTTGAGAGGGGTGAGCCAGCATTGGCTGAGGGCACAGTGATGTAAGTGCCACAGTATTAAAGGTAAGCAAGCGCCACAAGGCAGTCGGTAAAAAACGCATGGCTTTAATAAATGAATGAACGAATAAGTTTCAGGTGGTATCGTAGTTGTCCATTGGTTGTAGACCGTGAATTTACAGTGGTGACAATACACTTATGTGAATGATCTTACTAGAGGGTAGCCTGGAAAAGGCAGAGTGTTTGGATTTTGCTAGGCAAGGAAAGAAAGAAGAGTGGGTGGGGGGTGGGGGGCTGTTTGGGATGCTGGTTAAGTGATAGACCGTAAAGTCTGTGGTGGAGAGGGAAGAACTGAAGACAAGATGTTGCTGATGAAGGAAGTGGAAGGATGGATAGGAGGTCCTGACAAGGTTGAAGACTGGCATGTGGAGGTAAGCTAGAAGGCCTGGAGGTTGAGTTCAGAGGGTGAGATAGAAACCACATTATTTTGGGGCGCCTGGGTGGCTCAGTGGGTTAAAGCCTCTGCCTTAGGCTCAGGTTATGATCCTAGTGTCCTGGGGTTGAGCCCCGCATTGGACTCTCTGCTCGGTGGGGAGCCTGCTTCCCTTCCTCTTTCTCTGCCTGCCTCTCTGCTTACTTGTGATCTCTGTCAGATAAATAAATAAAATCTTAAAAAAAAAGAAAAGAAAAGAAAAGA
The DNA here is from genome assembly GCF_022355385.1 of Mustela nigripes. Taxonomy (NCBI): domain Eukaryota; kingdom Metazoa; phylum Chordata; class Mammalia; order Carnivora; family Mustelidae; genus Mustela; species Mustela nigripes. The sequence continues at coordinate 142,138,293 of NC_081557.1, read as the reverse complement.
AACTACATTATTTCAGCAGGCAGAGCTGTTTGTGGCAAGTAGGGCCTAGGTTGTGGTCACAGCTTTATTGGAATAGAAGCAAAGAACTCCAAGATTGAAAATCTAGATCTGGGAAATGAGGTGCCAGCTTCTCGGATGGTCCATCGCAGAGATGTCTACATCTCCCAGGTAGCTTCCCCTCTTTGAGATCCCTACCCTGGACCCCATCCTGCCCTCCTCTCACCTCCCAAGGTCTCTACAAGTACCTGCATTCAGACTTGACAGCAAGCTTCAGAGCTCCAAGAGGCAGTGGTGTGGCTATGAGGCCCAAGTCAGGAGTTGGATCATGAGAGAGGGCTGTAGTAGACATCTGTTTTGTGTTTGTTTTATTTTATCACCCATCATTCTGTAAACTGTACCTCAACTGCTGTCTAGAGAAACTAACTCCATTTTTTAGTGTCAGTCCATCTGCAAGTGTGTCTTCCCCCACATCTCATAATAATAGCTCTTAACTTACTAACCTCAACCAGTCACCTCTTAAGCCTAAGAATGAGGCTAGCACAGAAAAGAGAGCCAAAATATGGAAATAAAATAAATTCCGGTAACATCCATTGAGACTCTGAATCAGCACTGCTGCCTGAAGCTGACCCTGCTCCCAGACCTTTCAACTACATGACTGTTCGCTATGCAGGAAGGTTCTTTATCACTGGCTCCATCTTCTGGGCTAACACAATAAATATGTTTTAACCTGTCAGTACCTCACTCTGTCTTCTTGTTATAATATATAACAATTATATATAATAATTATATAAGATATAAACAGTACCAACTTCAGAGAGTGATAAAGATTGAACAGGTTAATAAGTATAAAATGATAAATTTGTTATACAACACCAAGGTATAAGTAAGATCATATTAACTTTTCCAAATTAAGCTCAATCTGGCTCTTAGCCACTAGAGTAAGAAGAAACCCATTTGGGTATCATGGCAGCTCACCTTCCTATTTAGTGAGGGTGAGTTGGAGTGGGTGGTGAAAGTATATTGCTAAAAAATTCTGAGAAAAGGGTCTCTGATGTTCAGTCCATTATGGCTGTCATTAGGATGCTCATTGTCCAACCCTACATGGTCCATTCAAAAGCAGGGGGCTCCGTAGCCAGGCCAGAGATAAATTTTAATGCCTGTCTTTAAATGCAGTTCATATTTCAGTAACTAATTGCGTGACCTGAGTTGAACAATTAGCCAAAATTAGCATACTGATATTCACACACATGTGCCACTCACACAGCTGTTTGTACCACCTCTCTTGTTGAGATGAAAAGGGCAGTTGAATGACCTATGAGAAAGATTATTGAACATGAGGTACTTTTAACCAGGGCAGGGAAGTGAACCAGGGTGACAGCATCCTCCCTACCAACTCCTCCACCTCCATCAGAGAGCTAAAAGTTCAGCCCTCTATTGTTCTGGAGTGTGAATAAGTGTAACAGAGGGGGAAGAAGGTGAACTCCAGGACATTTTCATGGAGGTCAAGGTAAGAGTTGGCAGCGCTCATATCCTCAGCCTTCATTAGGCAGTTACAGACAGGTGGCAACAATTCTTCACGAAGAGTACAAGAGACACAGATTTCTTCCTTTGCATCAGAATTCAGAAACTAACCATTCCCAAAAATTGTTTTCACATTTTGCTCTGCGAAGCTAATTATCCCTTGTCTTTCTTGGTGACTGCATGAGGACTATTCTGGTGTAACTGTCCTTTTCTCCCTCCACAAGCCGTGTATAATTCAAGTTAGTGAGGGAAACAGGAGAAAGACTGGCAGACCCAAGTTGTGGGGTGGAGTCTTTATTATTTTTTCTCAGTTTGACAAGCCCTGGATGTTTTTAATAGTAATTTTAACTTTTTAAAAAAATAATGGCAGTATGATATAAACAAGAAAGTATTCTAAAAATCTGTCCCCTGAACAGGTACAAAAAAAAGAACTTGGCATGAGGGTGGATATGCATTGTCACTGTCAATCTCTCTCCATGACCCTGGTGATCTCGTAGAAGTCAAAGCAAGCCCTCAGCGAGAGCTGAAGCCTACCCTTTTCTTTTTCTAAGCCTAGGCTTCCAGGATATCTGAAACCTATACTTCAAACCCAATGTGGACAGAAAGTAACACTCTTCTATTAAAATAAACACACATGTTTTAAAATAATAAATATTCTTGGTTATGTAAAAGATCATCCCCTCCAGAGGATGGGGTGGCATGGAAACCATACATTTTTTTTTTTCCTATCTAGATTGAATTTTTTGAGTGAGACAAGTTTTTCTCGTAGGAGAAACATCTGACTAAATTAGCCATCTGCAAAGATGGAGCCACGAGAGTAGTTGAAGGTGGTCTACACCACCTGACATCCTTGTGTTGGCAGGCCTGGCTGGAAGAGAGGTTCAATATACAAAAATCACTTGTATTTCTGTGTGTTAGCAATGAAAGCACTGAAAACCTAAATTTTTAAAAAGGTATTACTTACAATAGAATAAAAACCCATAAAATGCTTAAGAGGTCAATCTAACACAATATGTATAAGATCTGCATACTTAACTAAAAACAAAGCAAATTTATTCTCTCACAGTTTCCTTGGGACAGGAGTCTGTGTATGAATTGGTGGGTCCTCTGATCAGGGTCACACCGATTGAAGTCAAGGTGGTGACTGGGGCAGTGTTCTCATCTGGGACTTGAGATCCTCTTCCAAGCTTATTTAGGTTGTCAGCAGAAATTAGTTCCTTGCAGTTGTAGGACTGAGGTTCCTGCTTTCTTGATGGCCGTCAACAACTATCAATAGTTGTTTCTTGATGGCTGCCAATTGCTCTAGGAGATATTCTCAGCTCCTAGAGACTACACACTATTTCCTACAGCGTGGAAGTTTGCTCTTCCAAGGCTTGCAAGTGAAATTGTATTCATACTTTGACTCTCTCTTTTTCTAGGGTCTTCCATCTGATTAAGTCAAGCCAATCCATATTCCCCTTTTTGATTAACTCAAAATCAAGTGTTTTGGGTCTTTAGCTATATCTACAAAAACACTTTTTAATATAATGTAAGATTATAGGAATTAAATCTATCACATTCACCATTCTGCCTACACTCAAGGGAAAGGGATTGATTACACAGGATATGCATACCAAAGTGGTGGAGGGAGGTTCTTAGGAACTATTTTAGAAGTCTTCCTATCACTATGTTAATGGAAAGATCCAATATTTTTGAGATGTTCATTTCCCCCAAGATAATTTACATATTCAATGCAATCCCAATAAAAATTCTTAAAATCTCTTTTGTAGAAATTGAAAAGCTGCTTTTAAAATATATACATAAGGGGCGCCTGGGTGGCTCAGTGGGTTAAAGCCTCTGCCTTCGGCTCAGGTCACGATCCCAGGATCCTGGGATCGAGCCCCACATCTGGCTCTCTGCTTGGCGGGGAGCCTGCTTCCTCCCCCCTCTCCCTCTGCCTGCCTCTCTGCCTACTTGTGATCTCTGTCTGTCAAATAAATAAATAAATAATCTAAAAAAAAAAAAATATATATATATATATATACATAAAATGAGCCCTGATGTATCGAATTGTTGAATTACTGTATTATACACCTGAAACTAATATAACATTTTATGTTAACAACACTGGAATTGAGATTTTTTTTTGAAAGATTTTATTTATTTATCTGACAGACAGAGATCACAAGTAGGCAGAGAAGCAGACAGAGAGAGAGGAGTAAGCAGGCTCCCCGATGAGCAGAGAGCCCGATGCGGGGCTCGATCCCAGGACCCTGAGACCATGACCCGAGCCGAAGGTAGAGGCTTAACCCACTGAGCCACCCAGGCACCCCAGAATTAAGATTTTTTAAAAATTGCCTCTAAAATAAAATAATACACATAAATCCATTTGATTTAGTATAGCCAGAGCAATTTTAATAATGAAGAATGAGTCAGAAAAACTTACACTACTCTAATGACTATAGTAATCAAGTCTTTTTGGTACTGGTAAAAACAACATAAATAAAAATTAAAGAAATAGATTAATAGATTAATAGAATTAAAGAAATAGATGCAAATAGACATACATAGCTTTCATATAAAATTTGCCAGTAACCTGAGGGACACCTAAGCAGCTCAGCTGGTTAAGGGTTGGCTCAGGTCATGATCCTAGGGTCTTGGGATTGAGTCCCTCATTGAGCTCCTTGCTCAGCAAGGAGCCTGCTTCTTCCTTTAACTGCTGCTTTCCCTCCTTGTGCTCAGTCTCTGTCTCTGTTTGACAAATGTCTCTCAGTCTGTTTGACAAATGTCTCTCAGTGTCTGTTTGACAAATAAATAAAGTCTTTAAAAATTTTTTTGTTGGTACCATTCAATGGAAAAGGAAATTCTTCCCCCCAAATGCTACTGAATTTATAAGAAAAAAAGATATCCCTTGAATCCTACTTCATATTGTATGAAAAGTGAACTTGGAAAAGATCACAGACCAAAATGTTTTTAAATTTTTTTTAGATTTATTTATTTATTTTAGAGAGCCAAGGGTGGGGGAGAAAGAGACTGTGAGTGCAAGGGGAAGAACAGAGAGAGAGGGAGAATCTCAGGCAGGGCTCGATGTCCAGCCTGAAGCCCAACATAGGGCTCACATCTCTGAGATCATGACCTGAGCTGAAATCAAGAGCCTGACGCTTGACTGACTGAGCCACCCAAGTGCCTCACAGATGTAATGCTAAAGCAAAAATGTACAACTTCTAGGAAAAAAAACATAGGATGAAGTCTCTGTGACTTGGGATTTCTTTGGATTCAAAAAAAGATACAAAAAATACAAAATCTAAGAGAAAAGATGAACAAATTTGACTTTATCAAAATTATAAACTTTTGCTCTTTTAAGAAAATGAAAGGCAAGCCACAGAGTGGGAGAAAATATTCATAACTTGCATTTCAGATATCATGTACAAAGAACTCTTAGAACTCAAGGAGAAGAGACAACTCATCAAAAGTATTCAAAAGGCTTGAATAAACATATCGTTAAAAAAAGACTTGAATGCCACACTAGTAAGTACATGAAATGATGTTCCACATCATCAGAGATCATGGAAATGCAAATGAAAATCCAAATATATACCGTTACACACCTATTAAAACAGCTTAAAAAATGACTGGCTGTACTAAGTGTTCATCAGAATAGGGAGCGACTGGAGTCCTCAGATACTATTGGTAGAATGTCAAATGGTATAATCACTTTGGAAAAGCACTTGGCAGTTCTTGAGCAGGAAAATTAATACTTACCTTATAACCTTGCCATTACACTTCTAGGATTTACCCAAGAAAATGAAGATATATATCTACAAAAAGTCTTGTGTATGAATGCTTATAGCAGCTTTATTTGTGGGAGCCATAAACTGTAAATGGCCCAAATGTCCACTAGCAAGTGAGTGTATAAACAAAATGTGTTGTGTTTACATAATGGAGAGAAAGAAAGAAAGAAAGAGGACAGGAAGAAAGGAAGGAAGGAAAAAAGGAAGGAAGAAAAAGGACAGGAAGAAAGGAAGGAAGGAGGAGAGAAAGAAAGAGACAAGGAAAGAAAGAAAAGGAAAGAAAGAAGAAAGAAAGGGAATGAATTATTGGCATGCAAAATTATGGATGAATCTCAAGATACTTATACTGAATGAAAGAAACCTTTATAAAAGGATACACACTATATTATTTCATTTGCAGAAAATTCTACCAAAGCAAAGTAATCCATAGGAGCAGAAACAGGATCAGAGGTTGCCTGATAACCTGAATGGACAGTGAGATGGACTGTGAAGGGAACCAAGGAAAACTACTGTGAGTGATGCAATTGTTTTCTTCTTAACTGTTATTGCCCAAACATATTAAATTGAGCATCTTAGATTTGTTCAGTTTATTATATGAAAATTATACCATAATAAATTTGTGAAAAAAACAGAATTCCTAGGGGCGGGCACCTGGGTGGCCCAGTTAGTTAAGTGTCTGCCTTCGACTCAGGTCATGATCCCAGGGTCCTGGAATAGAGCCCCGTGTCCAGCTCCCTGCTCAGTGTGGAGTCTGTTTCTCCCTCTCTCTCTTCCCCTCTCCTGCTTATGCTCTATTTCTCTTTCTCTCTCTACCCCAGCATGCGTGCACTCTCTCAAATAACTAAATGAAATCTTTTAAAAAATGGAATTTCTATAATCTAGAAACAAATAAAAAAATGTAATTTTAAAATGGTATAATACTCAAGAAGAGAAAAGAAAGGGCCAAGAAATAAACAAATTATAACATTTGAAAATGTACATGGAAAATTATAAAACTTTGTTAGAAGATTATAAAGAAATTCTATATAGTAGAAAATATATTATGTTCATGGACATAAAGACTAAATATTACCAGGACATCAGATCTTTCCAAATCAGTCCACAAATCAAATGCCATGCCAGTAAAAAATTTAAAGTTCTCATGGAATCTGAGGAGCTACTTGTAATATTTTTATAGAAGCTCACAGCTGAAAACAGACAAAACAAAGTTGAAGTGGAAGGACAAAATGTGATGGCTTGGTATAAATCTCTAGTACTGTGAGACAATGTGGTATAGGAGTAAGCATAGACATACTAACTGGACAGAATAGAGAGCTTATAAACAAATCTGTACATTATATAAAACCCTGATATATGATACAGTTGGATTGCATATTTATGGATTATTCAGAAATGGTCCTCAGGTGATTGTCTATGTGGAAAACAATTAGGCTCTCTATCTCACACCATTCACAACATATAAATTTTATATAGATAAAAATAAATATGAAAAGTAAACTTTAAAATGAGAAAAGAAAATGAAGGACACTATGTCCTGAGGATATGAAAGAGTTTTTACAAAGAGTATAATAAAAAGAACAAAGCATAAAGAAGAGATTGATAAATAGAATACATTAAAACAAGATCAGGGGTGCCTGGGTGGCTCAGTGGGTTAAAGCCTCTGCCTTCGGCTCAGGTCATGATCCCAGCGTCCTGGGATCGAGCCCCACATCGGGCTCTCTGCTCTGCAGGGAGCCTGCTTCCTCCTCTCTCTCTCTCTGCCTGCCTCTCTGCCTACTTGTGATCTCTGTCAAATAAATAAATAAAATCTTAAAAAAAAAAAGATTAAAATTTTGTTCATCAAAAATCATTGTTAAAAAAGTGAAAGTAAAAAAAAAAAATGAAGGCCAAGCCATAGACTGGGAAAAGTTATTTACAATACATAGAACAAAGACTTAGTAAAGAATTTATTGAAGAGACCAACAAAAGTAAATGACAAGAAAAAAAAAAAAAAAAGAACCCAGCCAAAATGAACCCCAAGGGTGAGTGCTTTTGTCCTCTGTATATTTTTTCCTGGTTTGTTGAAGATTATTTGACCATAGAGTTGAGGGTCCATATCTGGGATCTCTACTCTGTTCCATTGGTTTATGTGTCTGTTTTTGTGCCAGTACCAGGCTGTCTTCGTGATAATAGCTTTGTAGTAAAGCTTGAAATCAGCAATGTGATGCCCCCAATTTTGTTTTTCTTTTTTTAACATTTCCTTAGCAATTGAAGATCTCTTCTGATTCCATACAAATTTTAGGATTGTTTGTTCCAGCTCTTTGAAAAATGCAGGTGGAGTTTTGATCAGGGTGACACTGAAAGTATATATGACTCTAGGCAGTATAGAGATTTAAACAATGTTTATTCTTCTGATCCATAAACATGGAGTGGTATTCCATCTTTTTGTGTCTTCTTCAATTTCTTTCATGAGTGTTCTTTGAATACAGATCCTTTACCTCTTTGGTTAGACTTATTCCCAGGTATCTTATGGTTCTTGGTGCTATAGTAAATGGAAATGATTCTCTAATTTCCCTATTTTTTCAGTTAGTGTATAAGAAAGGAACTGATTTATGTACATTCATTTTGTATCCTTCCACATTACTGAATTGCTGTATGAGTTCTAGTAGTTTGGGGATGGAGTCTTGGGTTTTCCATATAAAGTATCATGTCATCTGTGAAGAGCCAGAGTTTGACTTCTTTTCTGGCAATTTGAATACCTTTTATTTCTTTTTGTTGTCTGATTACTGTTGCTAGGACTTCTAGTACTATGTTGAATAAGAGTGGTGAGCTTGGGCATCCTTATTGTGTTCCTGATCTCAAAAGGAAGGCTGCCAGCTCTTTCCCACTGAGGATGATATTTGCTGTGGGTTTTTGGTAGATAGATTTTATAAAATTGAAGAATGTTCCCTCTATCCCTATACTTTGAATCATTTTAATCAGGAACAGATGCTGTATCTTGTTAAATGCTTTTTCTATATCAATTGAGAGGACCATGTGGTACTTCTCTCTTCTCTTATTGATTTGTTCTATCACATTAATTGATTTGTGAATGTTGAACCACCCTTGCATCCCATGGATAAGTCCCACCTGGTCATGGTGGATAATCTTTTTAATGTACTGTTGGATCCTACTAGCTAGGATCTTGTTGAGAATCTTAGCATTCATATTCATCAGGGATATTGGTCTGAAATTCTCCTTTTTGGTGGGGTCTTTGGCTGGTTTGGGGATCAGGGTAATGCTGGTTTCATGACAAGAGTCTGGAAGTTAACCGTCTGTTTCTATTTTTTTGTAACAGCTTCAGGAGAATAGGTATTATTTCTTCTTTGAGTGTTTGGTAGAATTCTCCAGGGACTCCATCAGGTCCTGGCCTCTTGTTTTTTGGGAGGTTTTTGATCACTGCTTCAATCTTATTACTAAATAATGGTCTATTTAGGTTGTCAGTTTCTTCCTGATTCAGTTTTGGAAGTTTATAAGTTTCCAGCAATGCATCCATTTCTTCTAGGTTGCTTAACTTATTGGCATATAACTGTTGATAATAATTTCTGATGATTGTTTCTATTTCCTTGGTGTTCGTCTTGAGCTCTCCCTTTTCATTCATAATTTTATTAATTTGGGTCCTTTCTATTTTCTTTTAGATTAGTTTGGCCAATGATTTATCAATCTTACTGATTCTTTCAAAAAACCACCTTCTAGTTTCTTTGATGCATTCTACTGTATCTCTAGTTTCTATCTCATTGATCTCTGCTCTAATCTTCATTATTTCCCTTCTTGTGTGTGGGGTTGGCTTAATTTCTTGTTAATTCTCCAGTTCTTTAAGGTGAAAAGAGAGCTGGTGTATTCTGGATTTTTCATTTTTTTTTTTTTCAGGCTTGGATAGCTATGTATTTCCCCTTTAGGACCGCCTTTGCTGTATCCCATAGGTTTTGGATTGAAGTGTCCTCATTCTATGAATTGTTTAAGTTCTTCTTTGATTTCCCAGTTACCTAAACATTCTTAAGCAGGGTGGTCTTTAGCTTCCAAGTGTTTGAATTCCTTCCAAACCTTTTGTTGTGGTTGAGTTCCAGTTTCAAAGCATTGTGGTCTGAGAATTTCAGGGAATAATCTCAGTCTTTTGGTATCAGTTGAGCCCTGATTTGTGACCCAGTATGTGGTCTATTCTGGAGAAAGTTCCATGTGCACTCGAGAAGAATGAGTATTCTGTTGTTTTAGGGTGGAATGTTCTGTATATATCTATGAGGTCCATCTGATCCAATGTGTCATTCAATGTTCTTGTTTCTTTATTGATTTCCTGCTTGGATGATCTGTCTGTTACTGAGAGTGGCATGATAAGATCCCCTACTATTAATGTATTCATATCAATATGACTCTTTATCTTGATTAACAGTTGTGTTATGTAGTTGACTGTTCCCATATTGGGGGCATAAATATTTACAGCTGTTAGATCTTAAAGGGTGGATAGACCCTTTAAGAATGATGTAGTGTCCTTCCTTATCTCTGACTACAGTCTTTAGTTTAAACTCTAAGTTATCCGATATGAGAATCCCTACCCCAGCTTTCTTTTGAATCCCATTGGCATGAATGGTGCTTCTCCATCCATTCACTTTCAGTCTGGATCTATCCTTAGGTTCCAAATGGGTCTTGTAGACCACATATGGACGAGTCCTATTATTTTATTCAATCTGCAACCCTGTGTCATTTTATGGGAGCATTTAGGCTCTTTACATTGAGAGTGATTATTGAAAGATACATTTTTATTGACATCATATTGCCTGTGAAGTTCTTGTTTCTATAGATTGTCTCTGTAAAATTCTGTTCTATGACATTCTTTGATTCTTTCTTCTTTTATAGAACCTCCCTTAATATTTCTTATAGTGCTGATTTGGTTATCACATTCTCTTTTAAACCTTGCCAGTCTTGGAAGCTCTTTATCTCTCCATCCATTTTGAATGTCAACCTTGCTGGTAAAGTATTTTTGGCTGCATGTTGTTCTCATTTAGTTCCCTGAATATGTCTCTCCAGCCCTTTCTGGCTTGCCAGGTTTCTGTGGACATGATGTTATTCTGATGGGCCTTCCTGTGTATATAGGGAATCTCTTCCCTCTAGCTGTTCTCAAGTGCTCTTGTCTAAAATTATGAATTCATCAGTTTCACAATCAAGTGTTTCAGTGTCTTTCTAGATGCATTGATCTTGGTGGGAGTGATATTTCTGCCTCTAGAACACAAACGCTGTTTCCATTTCCCAGATTGGGAAAATTTTCATGGAGAATTTGCTCAACTATATCTTCCAGTCTTCTTTCTTTCTCCTCCCCCTCAGGGATCCCAATAATTCTGACACTGGAATGTTTCATGTCTCTGAATTTTTCCTCTATTGGCTGTTCCTTCTCCTAGTCATTTTGGTGAGAGGTGGTTGAGAGGATGTGTAGCTGAAAATATCACCTGCGATCCAGGCAAGGTGCACCCTGGAACTCTTCTGAGCAATTGGAAGTCACCACCAAAAAGAAAGAAAAAAGAAAAAAAGAGAGAAAGAGAGAGACAGAAAAAAAAAAAAAAAAGAGAGAGAAGACCCAGCCAGAATGGGCCCCAAAGGTAAGATTTATACAAACAAAAATGGATGAACAGAAAGACCAACAAAAGAAAATGACAAGAAAAAAAAAAAGAACCCAGCCAAAGTGAACCCCAAGGTTGAGATTTATATAATACCAGAACAGAAACAAATACACAGAAACACTGACAGAAGAAAAAGATGTGAGGGAGGTTATAAATCCTCGATGTGGGCTAGGAAGGTTATTTTGATTCTTCCTGGTGTATCTTGATATCTTTGTTAAAGGACTCAACTTTCCAGAGATAAAGGGAGATTAAAACTGGTTCATATATGGGGGTAGTATTGATTAGGGAAAGAGGATTACTTTGGGGCTTATATTTATATGTATATTAAAAAAATAGAAAAGAAAAAGAAAAATACATTATATGTATGAGAAAAGTTCAAGTTAAAAGGTTATTATGGAATATGTTGTATTAAACATCTAGTTGTAAAAAATTAAAAAGAATAAGAAAAGTGAGAACGAATTAAAAATAAAAGTTATATCTATGAAATACACAGATTTTAGGGCAATACCAGGAGCTTAATATATTGTTTTCCCCTGATATTGGGGTTTTACAGTTTTATGGGGACCCTTTGGTGGTTGTCCTCTCATTCTTTTGGCTTGCTTTCTGGGGAAGGGGATTGCTGTGTTGTTTTTCAGGCAGTCTTGCTTGGATTCAGTCCTTCTGCCCCTTATCAAGGGGCTGGGCTCTGTGGAAACCAGTTTTTCAGGCTTTTGTTCTCTGGAGTTTTTTTTTTTTTTTTTGGGGGGGGGTGGTGGCTTTTTGCAGCTTTTCAGAGGTTCAGTGGAAAGCAAACTGCACCCAGACCTCCACCTCAGAGAGAAGCCTCAGTCCACTCCCTTCTGGGTGATCCAGAACACTCAGATTCCCCTCTGCAAACTCCGCTGAGCTGTGCAACCTCCCACAGGCAGAGCACGTCCCAGCCACCATCTCAGGGGTCTCCTGAAGCACCCACTTGTCTCTGCACCCCCGTGCTACTAAAACCATGAGCGATATTGGTCCAGGGAACCTGATTCCAGGGGTTGCCTTTGCTGGGACTGCTGTCTGGGGTTCAGACCTCAGGTTGCCACCACGGAGATCACACTGAGTTCCTTTCAGCCCCACTGGGGAAGTCCAGACCCTCCAGTGGTCCTAGAGACCCCCAGCTAGCACCTGCACAGAGATTCGTCAGGTGCGGGAGGGGAGTGGGTCAGACCCCTGTCAGACAGTGCACAAATTTTCTAGGGAGGGCAGGAGGGCGCCGTCACCAGATTCCCTCATGCGGGGGGGACAGTAATGTGCCCCGCCAAGCTGTGATGCAAGCCATGCAGCCCCTGGGGGCTCTGCCACACTCTCCCTGGCATGGGTGGTCACCAGTGGTGGCCTTTCTGGGACTCTGGGTTTAGGCCCGTGTCCATAACTGCCCAATTCCACCAGTTGCCCCTTAAGATCTTTTGCTCTTTTTGAGTGCTTTTAACCAGACTCCAAGTTAACGCTGGTCCCCAGTCCCAGGGCACTTTCATATTGGGGTATTACTTTCCAATGGGTCACTTCTGGTGGCTCCCTCCTCCTTCTTTTTATCCTCCGATATTGGTCTGATCACTTTACCTCTTCACGGGTTCTTCTACCCCCGTAGAGATCCAGAAGTGTATAATCTTACATCTCAGGCTGATTTCATGGGTGTTCAGAGTGTTCTGGTAGGTAATTAGCTCACTTTTGGGGACTGGTTGAAACAGGGTCTCCTACTTCTCGGCCATCTTGCCCCCAACTTCTATTTGGGATTTTTTTGTAGCATTATTTGCCCTAGGAATAAATGGTAATATCCTAAATATATTTTAAATATGGTTTTTGCCCACCTTTCAAGTTACCATTTCTTTATTAAATTTCAGAGTCCTTTATTTTGTATAGAGGTAACAGATATGGAAACTATAGAATATCAATATAAAAATATGCTATTAATATATTAAAGAGGAATTAACACCATCTGTCAACATGAATAAATCTAACAAACGGGATACAGAAGGATATAAATTCAATACGATACCATATGAAGTTTGAAAACATACAAAAGTTTACAGATCCATATGTTTATATTAAAAGGATGAAAAAGGATGTGGTATGAGAAATATCAAATTTAGTATTTTATCCCTGGTGTGGGAGGAGGCTAATGTGATAAGGAAAGAATACCCAAGGGATTTGTGTTTTATGCCATGCTGTATTAGTTAAGTCTCCTTTCTTCACCTAGATGGGGTACATAGGTATTCCCTTTTATTCTCAACACCTTATTTATATGTATTAAATATTGATTGACAGAACAGATAAATCTTAAAAATGCATAAATAAGGTAAACATCATTTCCCTTTGTGATTGTTTTTTTAAAATTTTTTAATTTTTTAAATTAACATGCATTATTTGCTTCAAGAGTACAGGTCTGCGATTGCTTTTTTAATAGCCAAGGGATTTTCTCAGCCTCTGTGCCTCCTTTATGGCTCACGCTCTCTCTCTGGTGGTGGCTCCTGGCAACGCAGATAATTTTCCTGTGATGTCTTAGTGCTTGGATGAAATAAAATGCTGCACAATCGGATTAAGCCCAGCATCAGGCTCTCTGCTCAGCAGGGAGCCTGCTTCCCCCTCTCTTTCTCTGCCTGCCTCTCTGCCTCCTTGTGATCTCTGTCAAATAAATAAATAAAATCTAAAAAAAGAAAAAGGAAAAGAAAAAGAAATGCTGCAGACTTTCAGCTCCATCCTCGTACTCTTTGTCATGTCAACTTTCCACTCAAGGACCTGCCAATATTGAAGTGCGATGATAAAGACATCACAAAACACACTAAATAAGTTCCACCTTCCTGAGGACATGAACAGATAAAGTGGCTTTGCTTGGATATTCTAAGGGAGGATGTGGGATGGGGGAAGATGCAGAACAGTTTTATTTCAGACAGTGAGAATTTAAGAATTATGCACTTATATTGCTATTTGCATTAAAATTAATGTGATAATAATCTACTTACTTCGCTTGAGTTCTTTTTTCTTTTTTTTAAAAATTTTTTTTTCATTTATTTATTTTCAGCATAACAGTATCATTATTTTTTCACCACACCCAGTGCTCCATGCAATCCGTGCCCTCCATAATACCCACCACTTTTTTCTTCTTCTTTTTTTTTTTTTTTTTAAGATTTTATTTATTTGACAGAGAGAGAGAGAGATCACAAGGAGGCAGAGAGGCAGGCAGAGAGAGGAGGGGAAGCAGACTCCTCCGCTGAGCACAGAGCCCGATGTGGGGCTTGATCCCAGGACCCTGAGATCATGACCTGAACCGAAGGCAGAGGCTTAATCCACTGAGCCACCCAGGCGCCCCTTCGCTTGAGTTCTTAACCTAATTTTTTTCTAATGACATTTAAGCCTATTCTTCTGTTTCATTCTTCCTCTGTGATGATAGACAATATATGCCCACTACTTTCTGGATATTGTTCCTTCACGTGTTGATAGTGCTTATTAAATTTTTCCTCTTTCTTGCAACTTTCAATTTAAGAGTTATTATTAAGTATATTGAACATAAGATCTATTTCCAATGCTTTTATTGCATTCATTCACTGTATTTAACTCTTAAAGGTTTGTTACCTTTTGTTATGAAGCAAAGCCATTTATTTTATTATTTTTTTTAAAAAATTTTATTTATTTATTTGACACAGAGGGAGGTCACAAGTAGGCAGAGAGGCAGGCAGAGAGAGACAGGGAAGCAGGCTCCTGCTGAGCAGAGAGCCTGATGAGGGGGTCGATCCCAGGACCCTGAGATCATGACCTGAGCTGAAGGCAGAGGCTTAACCCACTGAGCCACCCAGGCACCCCTACGCAGCCATTTATTACGTTAAGATAGTTTTGATTTCTCTTTCTTTTCCAAATAAATTACCACAATGTAATTGACTTGTGCGATTTAAAATTTTAACCCTACTGTCCTGAATATAACTTGAGGTGGAAATATTGAGGGGAAGAAAAATTCTTGAAGGTCTTTCAGGTGGACTAAGAATGGAATTTACATGACAGACTAACAGGAGGAAAAAAACCCAAAAGTTTCATTACATGCACATGGAAGCCAATAATGAAATCAAGGCCCAAAGAAATGACGAAGGCATGCAGTTTTCATACCTGTTAAAGAAACAGTGCATCTGTGAGGAATTGACAGGACAAAGAAAGCTCACTTTGGGACTTCAATTAGTAAGGAATTCTAAACAGAATTCGGGCTGTGGTAGTAAATTAGTAAAAAGTAACAGGGGTTGTTTAAATAGCTTCTCTGCTCTCAAATTCCCATCTGTGGTGATAAGAATGTCTCTCTACTCCTGTGCAAGGAGGGTACATTTTACATGGGAAACGTATTTCTTGCTTTCAGGGGAACTGAGGAAGTTCTGAGTTCTCTTCTTGTACAGGTTGTCTCTTAAGTAACTTTTATTTAAAATAATCGATACACTCGAGTAGCACATTTTGGGGGCAGTCTGCCCTTGGCCCTTACAATACATACCAAGGATAATTTATCCCAGAAGAAATTGATCTGTCTCAGGTGTCTGGCTACTGATCTCCCTTGCAGCTCACCAGTAATCTTGCTGTCAGTCTAAGTAGGTCTTCTTTTATCAGTTCAGAATCTGTTGAAAGTTTCTTCATTCTAAAGCCCTGGGCTGATAATTGAATTTTTTTTTTTCTTTTAACTGTAGTGGCTTTTCTCCATATCAGAAAACAGGTGATATATATACATCTTGAAAATATACATACTGGGAACGCTGACATCTGAAATGTGATGTAAAAAGTCATTTGTAAAAACAAAAATCAGGTGTAACAGAAAAAAATGAGAAGAAAATGCTCAGCATGTTAATAGGAATTAAAAGGTTGTACAGATAGGGTTGTCAGGGGTAAGGTTGTACGAAAGAGAGACTTCCAATATTACATTGCATAATAGTTAAACCATTGGTTTATGCATATTTTGGGTAGTTTTACTTTCAGCCTTTTTCTTTTTAACCTTTTAATCATTTTCAAAATGATGTGTAAGAAGAGAAATGAATAAAAAAAATATTTCAAAGCCCAGGTGCTTTCCCTGTAAATATCAGAGGGAAGAAATAAGAAAAGAGTTACACAGGCACTACCAGATCCAGACACAGATGGGGACAGGGTTAGCAGAGGTTATGGAGAGAACGTGACCCTGGTTGACCTCAGGCCTGGACCAGGGCAATTAGAGGTTCCCCGCCACTTCCCCAACCTTGGAATGTGTGTTTCAGTTGCTTTCTCAGCACTGGAAACTACCCCAGGATGCGGCCTTGAGAGAGAGTGACACATTGTTGAGACCATTTGGATTTTTATGTGACAGAACCCAGTCACTACCTCCGTACAACTTTGAAGATTCTGGCAACTGGACCCGGAGATTCACTCAACTTGCAACTGCCCAAGATGTACCTTGGAAGTAAGTTTCCTTGCTTATTAAACCCGGCACCTACCAATCTGGCGTGGTCTGCCTCTTTGGTCTCTCCTTGCCGTCTGTGTATGGGGGGCCGGTTTGTAAACCAACAATGGGCCAGTCTGCTGGGAGACTGATGAAGTGGGCCTGGGGAAACAGGCTCTGTGAGGGAATGTCCATCTCGGTGCAGGGAGGGGTGTCCTGTATGTTAGATGCTGCTGACTTCCGCATGAGTATGGGGTGCCCTGAAAATGCCAGGTGGTCTAATGCACTCGCTGGGGGAGCTGCACAGGGCATGCTGTGGCCAAGATGGAGAACGAATGGCTGCTGCAAGTGGGCTGGCTCCTACTCTGGGCCGTTTGGTGGTAGCCGATGCCCCGAGGCTGAAGCTCAGGTTAGAAACTTGGAAGCAGAGCTGAGGTTATTAGAGAAGGTTATGTCAGTGTCCACCTATCTGCTGGCTTTGGGGCTGGCAGAGGAGGTGGGAAAGTAGGCTAGTAAGTGGGAGAATTTAGAGTGCCATTTTGATGGAGGGGGGGCAAACTGCGGAGGATTAGGGTCTGAATGCTTGTGACAAAGTCTGTTTGGGACACTAAGAGGTGGAATTCCTGGGAAAGTGAAGAAAAAGAAGGGTAGGATGCTGCAATGATTGACAATGGAATAGATGGGGTTCCCCACTCTTTCTGACTCCTAATGCAAAGGAAAGCAAAAGCACAGCAATAAGAAACCCAGTCAGTCAGGCAGCCCCCAGTTCAGGAAGTACTTATGATGAGAGACTGCACTCCCACTGAGCTTATGGATAGGGCTGCCAAGCTCCCACAAAAGGCCAAGGGAAGTGTCCATACATGGTTTGTGTGGCTATGGGATACAGGGTGTGTGCGTGTGATTGCATTTTTTTGACTAGACAAGAGGCAGAGAAAATGAACATCATGACACACCGTGCCCTCCTGCAGCTCCTGCAGGGCACATGGGGATTCAAGGTACTCATTCCTTTTTAGACTGGGTTATCCTAACCTTCAGGGAGACTTGGCGCAATAAGGGGTGTTGCAGCCGGCATGACAAATCGACCAGGAATGTGAGGGTAAGAGGATGAAGAAAAGAACTCGAGAAGAGAGAGATGGGGGTAGGAGGAACACTGAGGAGGATGTCCAGCAGTGCTAAGTTTATTCAAAGCATTAAGGCCATATATATAGTGATATTACAATAGGAGAAGCAAAACATCTTTGTCTAGTTAAACAACCACGAGTTCCCATAATAAGTTTCACATTTGACCATAAGCAGACCTCGTGATGCCAAATGGCTGATGCTAGGACAATTGCTCTGTATTGATACAGCAAACTTGAAAGTAATTTATGGGCTGTACTAGGGCATCAAGGACCAGCCATGAACTTATGACCCCAACCGAATTGTTCTCATTTGTTTAGCAAGCGTGTGGAAAGTCACGTAGGCAAACGCACAACACATAGCACAGACCCTTTCTCCTTGCTACTCAACTTTTCCTGTCCTAAACCTTTTGTTAGGTTATTCAGACTTTAAAGGAGGCACAAGTCAGGGCCTTGTTTGGTCCTCATCTCAAGCCTTATTGCGGCCTCCCACAAAGGGGAATTATGCTGGGCTTGTGGGACCTTAGAAATCTATAGAGGAGTTACAACAAATTCTTTGAGAGTTAAGAATGACACAAGCCATGTGTGTCCCAAGCCATGTGTGTCCCTGTCTTTGAAGGCCCTGACTGGGCCACATTCATGGCAGGAATGAGAGGTAAGTTTTTCTAGTCTTCCCCAGTGCCCGGTATAAGACACTGATATGCTTGATGAAACCAGTCATGGGACAAGACATTTATGATGTTAGGCAATCCATTACTAATCTGGGTGTGACTGACAAGTTCCAGAAGTGGGTTTGGGCTATGGGAACCTCATTACCACCAGAACCCCATGTGAACAAATAGACTGGCAACCCAATACTGTTTTGATCAGCCTATGGAAAACATTAAATCCTGAACGGTAGCTCAGACCTTCTCCACCTGAACTCCACCTGCTTCAGCAGCGGCCTCAGTGCCTCCCATGCCTTAGATAAAAGGTGCAGGCCAAGACAGCCTCTAGGTGAGGGCCACTAGAGGCAATTGGAGGTCTCATGTTGAGCTCACTATTCACTGCCCCCCGAGAAACAAACAAAAAGTGACAGCTCCGGTTGATACTGAAGCTAAATGTGCTATAATACATAGTAACCCTCCAAAGTTTTACAGCCCCCTCAATGCAATGGATGGTTATGGAGGGCAGTTATAATTAAGAAGGTCTCTTTGACACGGCAAAGTAGGTATTTTCCCCCACACGAATATGAAGATATTAGGCAATGATATCCCACTAGGTCAAACTCTTCAAATTCTATTGGTGAATTTCTCCTGGTTAGAGTAGTCAAACCAAGGCTAAGAGGAAATGCCAACTAGGAACCAGTAAGACTTACTGGTATGGTTTGTCATGGCCAATAAAAAACCCAGACAGCTCATGGCAGAAGACCATGGACTACAAACGACTGAACAAGGTAGTGCTCCCATCCATGTGGCTGTGCCCAACATCGCCACAATCTTAGACACGTTGGCCATGATTCTATGAATGTATCATGCTGTAGTGGGGTTAGTACTTTTTTTTTTCAGTATACCCATAGCCACTGAATCACAAGATTAATTTGCTTTAATATGAGAGAGACAACAATGGACCTATCAAGTGCTTCCTCAAGGCCACCTGCCTGTCTCCACAATATGTCATGGGATGGTAACCTTAGATCAATTCCTGTTCTCTTTCCCACATCAGTCAAAAGGGCCCATTATACTAATAACATAATGTTAACATATGAAGACTCACCTCTCCTGTAGGACATTCTGCAAACTTTGCTGGAACATCTTCGAGGGGGAGGATAAATAGTAAATCCACAGAAAATTCAAGGCCCAGGGACCACTATAATGATTTGGGGAATCTTTTGGTCAGGTAAGATGTTCATTATTCCAAAATTGTGATTGATAAAAGGTAAGCCTATTCAACCTCTAAGAACATAAAGGAGATGCAAGACTTTGTAGAAATTTTGAGGTTTTGGAGGATTTTTACTCCCCATCTGATATAGTGCTTCTGTCCTATATGCTGCTGGGTAAAGAAATGACACATATAGGGGGATAAGAGCAGCAAACTTCAAGAAGGCAAAAATACTAATGAAACAGATTGAAACTCTGAGCAACTCTCCCAAAGCCGGGCTACCATAAGAATTAGATATACCCGTAACCTCAGAAGGTATGAGTTGGACATTGTGGCAGAAACAAGCAAAAGGGGAGAATACCCTGAAGATTTTGGTCCCATATCTGGAAAGAGTCAGAAACCTGATATATGCCCATAAAGCAACAGCACCTAACAGTGTCCACAGCACTCCCTCATGTACAGCCTCTCATGAAGGTACAGCATATTACATAAGAACTTCCCTGCTCTGAAGGGGTAAACTGAGACTATGTTCCATCCACCCACCTCTTCCACGGCTCAAACTCCCACTTTGACTACGTGACATACTTATTTGCAGTCCACTGTCTCTGGAACGTTCCTAGGCCCTGCAGCGTACGCAGATCCTCCAGATCCCTCCACCTCTATTCCTGTGGTGGCCCCTGTAGTCTTTAGAGAAAAAATGATGAAATTCCCATTGATACCTAGTATTTGGATAGATCTAATCAAGCAATTGGCCACATGGGCTGTAATTGCTGTCCAGCCCAACACTGGTGCCATCTGGATTGAAACAGAAACAAGCTTCAGCAGCCAGGGGGCTGAACTCAGAACACTTTGGCTGGTGATCACTCATGAGCTCTGGCTGTAATTCTTTGCAATGACAAGTGGGCTGTTCTAAAGGGATTAACCCTATGGCTTGGACAATAGGAAGCTGACGCGCGGATGATCACGAATAAGCCCTGGTGAGATCATGAGACAGAGAAAGATATTTGGGTTTGCCTGCAAGAGCCTGAGGCAGTCTTCCCTGTCTTCTACATCATAAGGCCCTGACATCCCCTGCTAATTAGAAAGCTGATACCCTAGCTTGGGTTAAAAACCCGAGCAACTGACCCTTCATTAGATACAGCAAACTGCCTCGAGGTATTAAAAAAAAGGAACAACCAAAGCGCCCAAGTGGGATGGCATATTGCCAAGGATGCTGGATTGCCCTTGAAATACAGTGATTTTGTTAGTGCAGTAACAGCATGCCCTGCATGTTCGAAATAGCACCCAAAGTGACTGCCAAAGGAATCTGGGGCCATCTATTGACATTCCCAACTGATGAGGAATTGGCAAATCGATGACACTGACCCTTTCCCTCTGAGCCAGGATTCTAAGTACACTTTGGTTTGTGTGGATACTGTAACTGGCTTAACTTAAGCTTTTCACTGTCACTGTGCAAATCAGGCTGCCACCATTATGGGATTAAGGAAGTTGAGTTTACGTATGGATATTCTCATCCAATAGACAGTAATCGGGAGTCACATTTCAGAGGGCATAATACGCAAGCCTGGGCAATAGAGTATGACATCAATAGAGTTTCTATCAATTAAAAAAAAAAAAAGAACATGCCACCAAATGAAAGTTTTGTCTCCCTTCTAACCCACAAACAGAAAGGTTAGTGGGAAGGGGAAATGGAGTATTAAAGCAACAGATTAAATGACTAACAAGTGAAACCACTTTGGTGGAGTGGACTGAAGTACTGTCTCAGGCTTTACTCTATTTAAAATACATTTAAATAAATCAGGCCTGTTTCCAGACTGGAGATCCCTGCTGAGACATCTGATACCTTTGAAAGCATAGAAATCATGGGAAACAGCCATTGCATCAGCTCTCACTGTGGATCAACATGCTGTGCTGCAGAGGGCACTGAGCCCCATCCTGATGCAGAAAGGTATTGTTTATTGGAATTTGCAACAGGACCTCTTCATGCCCCTGGGTGAGGAGGAACTACTCAGTCTCCACTGAGATCTTATTGTCCTGCTGCAAGCAGGATTTATCGAAACCCATGATACCTGGAATGGAACACACACCACTGAAAGAGGGGAGAAAGTGGGGAGCCCGGTCTGATGTATCCTTCCCCTGGTTTATCATCTCCTCATTTTTTTTTTTTTTAAAGATTTTTATTTATTTATCTGACAGACAGAGATCACAAATAGGCAGAGAGGCAGGCAGAGTGAGAGGAAGGTGTTAGGTCCATTATCAAAGGAACGAGACTGAGACATAGTGAAAGCTATTTAAAGCTTTATTTTATTTTTTTAAAAGATTTTATTTATTTATTTATTTGACAGAGAGAGAGAGATCACAAGTAGGCAGAGAGGCAGGCAGAGAGAGAAGGAAGCGGGCTCCCTGCTGAGCAGAGAGCCTGATGCGGGACTCGATCCCAGGACCCTGAGATCATGACCTGAGCCAAAGGCAGCGGCTTAACCCACTGAGCCACCCAGGCACCCTAAAGCTTTATTTTATGCCAAGCATTAGAAGTCAGACTGACTGGCAAGAGCCATCTCCGAAGAGATCGACTACTCCCAGCTTACCGGCTCAAGAATTGACTGACTGACTGGTCAGGGCCACCTCTGAAGAGAGCGATCCCTCCCAATCTTACAGGCTACCTTTCATTGCATAAAACTGCAACCCATATCTTGGTATCTCAGTCCATCGGGTTTGTGTGTCTCTTGCTGATTGGCTAGTTCTATCGGGTCTGGTGATTTGTTATTTAAGATTACCCCCATACCAGGAACTGTTACAAACAGTACTTTCTGGGAAGGCTTAGTCAATTAACATATTCAGTGTGAATAATAAGATGGTCATCCTTCCCAAAATGGAGTCATTTTGGTTTGGGCAAGACCTTCTCATTGTTACAAACAGTACTTTTTACTGATTAGATGTCTCCATCAGGCCTGACTTGTCGTTGTATTGTGGGCTCTGTTATCAGGAACTAGCTGACTACATTTTACTGGTTTCTTGGACTTGCTTTTAAATAAGCTCCTCTGGGGCGCAGGGTCAATTTAAGTTTACTGCACAAACAACAAATGTCTACTTAACCGAGATGGAGCTGCTTTGGCTAAATAGGTCCTTACAGAAAGGGCGCAGGCTCCCTGCTGAGCAGAGAGCCTATTTCGGGGCTCGATCCCAGGACCCTGGGATCATGACCCGAGCTGAAGGCAGAGACTTTAACTCACTGAGCCACCCAGGTGCCTGTAATCTCATTTCTAACAGTGCTGCCTCTCCTGGCCAACATGTATGATATGCACAATCCGATCAAATTCCTGAAGCTGCAGCCACATTAACATCTAAGGATCAGGCCACAGGTGTGTTTCTTATAGAAAGGAAAGAACTTCCCATAAAAGTTCCTGCTAAGTATCTGTCTTTTCAACCTTAGATTTCTGCTGCTCCTATGGCATCTCATCACAGGATGGGTGACTGATGGAAATACCTTTCTACAATCAATAAACCCTCCTACAGCCAACAGAGAAATCAATCCAGCTATTAGGTATGTGGACAGCGCCCCCTCTCTAGGTTATCAGGATTACCATGATGGCTGTCATCATCCAGGGAGGGGATTAAAAGGCCCTAAAGCAGCACATCAAGGAAAAACAAGCTTAGACGGGTACTCTCAGTTCATCTGATACTACCAATACTGATCCAGAAACCTGGCCAGGTTTACTAATGCTATTAATAACACTGGACCTGGGTATTCTTTTTCTATCAATCAAACTACACAAGGAGCCCATCAAACTGCTGACTAGAAGGGTCCTAAGAACACCACTATTAGAGACATGGGTGGCAATGCTCAGATTTGGGATGGATTTGTGTGCATTACCCCAGGTTATAGAAACTTGAACACCCAGACACCCTTACATTGGGAACAGGAAAATTATTCAAAATAGAACTAACCCAATTATACCAGAAAGTTGGGTTGGATATCACTGGAACTGTGTAGTCATTCAGTCACATACAAGGATAGTGACTGGTTTAGCTCTAACTGGTTCTACTCAGGTATTTATTGTGTAAGCCCAAGTGGTTGTGAGGCACAGATCTTTGGCTATGGCCTCCACCTAGGGTATTGGACCTCTGCACCCTGGATTTTCTCTGGACACAGGGGAGAATCTCCTTCATGGTGACAACAATTGTCAACCACCCTCTTTTAAAGGCCAGATGGGCACACTATATTTTCCACTGGTAAGATCCTTGGCCTCCATGTCTTTTCCTTCCATTGGCCTGGAGGACATTATAGCACATCTAGAAGCTCTTAATTAAATTCACTCTGTAAGCCTTAAATGGTAGCCAACAAAACCTATCTTAGTGAACACCAAAATGTCTCTTGTGAGAAAAGCTGTCTTCCAAAATAGGACAGACTTGGATATTATTACTGCCTCATGAGGAGGCCCCTTATCCAAACAGAATGTTATATGTTTCTATGTGATGAGTCTGCTAATGTGGCATCTTTATTAAATCACATCAAGATACAAATGAATACCCTGAGTGATTTGACCCACAACCTAGAGGGCTTAATAATATCAGTGGTTCTGATCATGAGGCTCTTGATGAAAAAAAAAGTTACTTATTTTGGAAATCTTTATTTTAATCTGTTTTCTTTTGCGTATATCTTTACTGTTGCTGTGACATCTGCCTCCAGTGCAGCCTACCACCCAGCAAATAGGCCACCTCTGTGTTAGTGACACACCTCATTGATCTCCCAGGGCACATTATGAAAGGAGGCAGGGGTGGGGGTGGGATGGGGATCCTATAAGATTGTTAAGAGCCATTCACAAAAGATGAAGTGTTTGAGGAGGTCATTAAGAGAATATGACTGCCAGTTGGTCCCGCAAACTAGACCTGGGCAATCAGGGGCTCCCCACACCCTCCCATTTTTGGAATGTAAGTTCTAACTGCCTTTCTGAAGATGAAACTGCCCCAAGAACACAGCCTTGAGAGAGAAAAGTGCTGTTAAGATCATTTAGATGGACGTGCGAGTGAACCCAATTAAAGCCTCTATGTAATCTTTTAAGATTCTGGCTGGCAGATTGAGAGATCTTACCTTGCAACTGCTCAAAACAAAGCTCATGTGTAAGTTCCCTTGCTTATTAAAACGACTCCTACCAGTTTGGAATGGTCTACTTCTTTCTTCAGTCTTTCTTTGCCCTTTGTCTATGAGGGCTGGTGTGTGAACCAACAGGTTGGCAGCCAAGGATGTTGGTGATATTGGTGACTCAGGGGACCACATTCTTTCTACTGACCCTTCCAAAGAGATAGCTGGTGATTTCAATGGACTGGAGCACCTGAACAACAAGCCACCTTTCCTGTTAGCCATAATCTGCTGCTACCTAATGCTTTATAAATTCCCATTCTGTCTTCACTATACTCTTACAAGAAAAAGGAAAAGTGGCACCTTCCCCTCTGGGTATTCTCCCGTATTCTGGCCTACCTGACTACTTCTCACCCTTCAGGTCTCAGCTTAAATATTTCACTCTCACCAAAGGCTTGTCAATATTTCCTACTTTCTAATATAAACCAGGTCCATAGACTGCTCAACATCCCAGTATTTTCTTTTTTTCATAGTTCTGCTGGGCACTTTACATATGTGCGTTTGTCTCTCCTAGATTATAAGCTCTTTGAAGGAAAAGGGCACATCCATTTGATTTACCACTGTTTTCCTCACCTCACACTATGCCTGGCACGTAGCAGTGCACAATAACATGTTCAGTAAGTGAAGAGTAGCTCTGTCTATGAGATTGTCAAACAGTTCCCGAGTGCAGTTGCATATTTCATCACCTTAAGTACCTCTTTTGAAACTCTCATCTGAACCCATTCTGCAATTATATCATTATGCTTTCTAAGAGGGAAACATACCGGCTGTCTTTAGCAGAGATATATGCTTCATGTTCTGCGTATATCAAAGGCTTTCCGAACAATCTAAAACATGACATCAGGATAGAAGGTATTGTACTGAGAGTGTTATCAACATAGTAATTCCTACAATAGATATTTGCTGACAGGCTCATCTTTTTAAACCACCCCTTTCATCTTATTATTCCCCTGCTCAAGAGCATACAATGAGTTTCTCTTGGGCAATCATATTAAATCAAGACTCGGCAAGTGGGAGACTGGGTCAACTTCCCAGCTGCCTCACTTCTTTCTTTTAATAAATAAGGGGTGCAAGATTCAGAGGGCTCTAGGACTGGAGAGTGGAGGGGCCGAGGAAGCTCATCTTGTCTACTTGGCTCCTCGGGTTGTCTGTACACTGATACCCTTCTGTTTAATCGTGTTTTTCAACATATCCTTGATGCATTGGCCAGTCTGGTTTCTCGATAGAAGAAATGGGCATATTGCTAATCGTGGGTTAGGCCTTCATTGTATTTGTGGTAAACTTCTGCTTGGGCTCCCTTTCCAGTCTTTTCTTGCTGCCATTATGAACTACCTGAAGCAGAGCTCTGGCCATATCACTACCGAGCTGGAAACTGTGGACAAGGTTTAATGACCCAACTCTTTAGCAAGGTGTGATTATTCTTCAGAGGCTGTTCTTACAACTTCTCTCTTTTTATTTGCTCTTATTTCTTCTTCTTCTTCTTCTTATTATTTTAAGATTTTATTTGTTTAGTTGACGAGGGAGAGACAGCGAGAGAGGGAACACAGTGGGAGAAGGAGAAGCAGGCTTCCCACGGATCAGAGAGCCTGATGCGGGGCTTGATCCCAAGACCCTGAGATCCTGACCTGAGCTGAAGACAGATACCTAACCACTGAGCCACCCAGGCACCCTTCTTATTCCCTTTTAAACATTCTTTGCTCTAGCCTAGGCATGCGAAAGTGGTTCTCTGTCATGCATGTCCTATATCATGTGATTCTAAAATATGGCTTCTCATTGATTCCCTATGTCAGGAAATCCTGGTTGGCCCCACTCTCTCTACTCTTTATTATCCTCCCCATGTCCAAATCCTTTTCCTTTACAATGATCAGCACACTGTGGTTTTGGAGAGCTGATCCTTTCTGGTTTGTTTCCTCCTATCTTCTGCCAAGCCTGAACTTATCTGTCTGTTCAGATGTAGTTTCTCTAATCTGAATTTTCATTGCATTTTCTCTACGTTTGTGCCATATCTTGTGGTATAGTTACACATTTGTCTTACGTTCTCTATAAGAATGTAAACTTCTTTAAGGATCAGTATTTAATCCATATTTCTATCCTTTCCTATTGAGTGTCCTCTAGTACTTTGTACATAGCTGACATTCAACAAATACTTGTTGGATAAAAGCTGTTGAATGAATATGGGGCACACCAATATTTTAGTTTGTCACTTACTTTGGGCATACCTGAAGGATACACCCAGAGATAGGTCTGATATTAAATGTGATAATGTCTTTGCAATCCTGTGTGATGTATAAGGTACTATAAATTTATCTGTCAGGATATCTGTTAGGATAGAGACATCTGCCTAGAATATTTGTGTCATTCTCAGGCTGGCCAACAGTGGCTTTGGTGGCTGTGATTCGTACATGGCTGAGAGAAGTTTGTAGAGAGAATGAGGGCGGGAAGTAGGTGAAATGTGCCTCCCCACCCTACTACTTTACAGTAGAAACGCACTTTTATTTTTGCATCTCATCACTATTGGGGCAAATCTCTTTTATGCTATTAAATCTATCAAGTACCTCATCTCATGAAATATTTAAGTGTCCTTCCAAAATATTTAAGGGTCCTTCCAAATTTACCACATAGGAATGCTTTCTGTTTGCTATTTATGGAACTATTTGCTATGTTATGAGAATCGAATTTACCCTGAAGCAGTAGTTTTCAGTCTTCAGGGGAGACTTAAAAAAAAAAAAATCCCAATGCCCAGATCATACCCTATACCAATTAAATGAAAATTTCTAGTAATTCCAATGTGCAGCCAATATTGAGCATCGCTGCATTAAAACACTTACCCTGGTTCTAAACTTATCAGGTGTTTCTTTCCAGTGAAGTTTCTTTTTGGTTACTTGCTTTAAACGTTTTTATTTCTTTGCTTCATGTGTAATCAGAAATCACACTCTAGGTTTTTTTTCTTTTATACAGCTTTATTGAAGTATAATTGGTATATAAAGCACAACACATATTTAATGTGTACAACTGATGTATTTTGACACCTGTAAATGCCCATGAAACTATCACCACAATCAAGATAATAAACATAACCACCATCCTCCAAAAGTTTGCTTCTGCCCCTTTGTTTTATTTTGTTTTGGTTTTGGTAGTAAGAACACATAACATGAGATCTACCCTTTTAGCAAAGTATTTAAGTGTACGATATAGTGTTGGTAACTATAGGCACTACGTTGTATAGCATATCTCTAGAACATATACATTTAGTGTAACTGAAACTTTATACCCATTGAAAACAGCTTCCCTCCAGCCCCTAGTCACCACTATTCCACTCTTTGATTTATGAATTTGCCTATTTTAAGTACCTCATGTAAGTGGAATCATACCCTGTTTGTCCTCTTGTGACTGGCTTATTTTGCTTATCAATATGTCCTCAAGGTTCACCCATGTTGGCACATAAGTGAGGATTTCTTTCTTTTTTAAAGACTGAGTAATATTCCATTATATATACTATATTTTCTTTTTTAAAAAAAGATTATTTATTTTTGAGAGAGAGAGAGAGAACATGATACAGATTTGAATTTATAGATGTCTTTGGGTGGTATGGTCATTTTAACATTATTAAGTCTTTCAATACATGAATGCATAATGTCTTTCCATTTGTTTGTGTCTTTAATTTCTTCCGTCAATGTAGTATAGTTTTCAGTTTACACATCTTTCACCTCTTTGTTTAAGTTTACTCCTAAGTATTTTATTCTTTTTGATGCTATTGTAAGTGGAATTGTTTTCTTAATTTCCTTTTTGGATAGTTTGTTGTTAGTGAATAGATTATTTTTTTGTCAACTTTATATCCTGAAACTTAGCTGAATTTGTTTATTAGTTCTGAGAATTTTTGTTGTTGTTGTTGTTTTGGAATCTTTAGGGTTATCTACATGTAAGGTCATGTCATCTGCAGACATAATTTTACTTCTCCCTTTCTGATTTAGATGCATTTTATTCCTTTTTCTTGCCTAATTGTTATTCTAGTACAATGTTGAATAGAAGTGGTAAGAATGGGTGACTTGTCTTGTTCCTGACCTTAGAGCAAAAGTGTTATGGACTGAGTGCTTGTGTTTTCCAAAATTCATAGGCTGAAGCCTTACTCCCCAGTGTGATGTTATTTGGAAGTAGGGCCTTTGGGAAGAATTAGATCATGTATGGGATTCGTGTCCTTATAAGAAGAGAGACGATCTCTCTCTCTACCATGTGAAGATACAGCAAGAAGGCAGCTGACTACAAACCAGGAAGAAGGCCCTTACCAGGAATCAAATCATTTAGCATCTCGATGTTAGATGTCCCATATCTAGAACCGTGAAAAATAAATTTCTGTTCTTTAGGTCACTACAGGATTTGTTATAGAAGTCTGAACTCAGACAAAAAGATTTCAGTTTTTATGTTAACCGTGGACGTGTCTTATGTGGCTTTTGTATGTTAATATAAATTCCTTCTGTACCTAGTTTAAAAATGGTTATCATGAAAAGGTGTTGAATCTATTTTTGTGTGTGTGTGGGGGGGTCCAAGGTTAAGCTTTATTTTGTTTTATTTTTTAATTTAATTTAATTTTTTCAGTGTTCCAAGATTCATTGTTTATGCACCACACCCAGTGCTCCATGCAATACGTGCCCTCCTTAATACCCACTACTAGGCTCACCCCGCCCCTCACCCCCTCCCTTCCAAATGTTCATAGCAGCAATGGCCACAATCACCAAACTGCAGAAAGAGCCAAGATGCCCTTCAACAGATGAATGGATAAAGAAGATATGGTCCATATATACAATGGAATATTATGCCTCCATCAGAAATGATGAATACCCAGCTTTTGTATCATCATGGGCAGGTCTGGAGGAGATTATGCTGAGTGAAATAAGTCAAGCAGAGAAAGTCAATTATTATATGGTTTCACTTGCTTGTGGAATTTTTTTTTTTTTTAAGAAAAAGAGAGAGAGTGGGGGAGGGGCAGAGATTTAGGGAGAGGGAGAATTTGAGCCAGGCTGCATGCCTGACACAGTGCTCAATCTCACAACCCTGAGATTAAGACCTGAGCCAAAATCAAGAGTCAGCTGCTTAACTGACAGAGCCACCCAGGTGCCTCAAAAGGGTGTTAAATTTTGTCAAATCCTTTTTCAGCATCAGCTGAGATGATTATGTGGTTTTTTTTTCCCTTCATTTTGTTATGGGGTGAATAATATTAATTGATTTCTTTGCAACCTACAGATTAACCCCACTTTGCTGTGGTGTGTGATCCTTTTAATATGCTGTTGGGATGAGTTTGTTAATATTTTGTTAATTTTTTTTTTTTAAAGATTTTATTTACTTATTTGACAGAGAGAGATCACAAGTAGGCAGAGAGGCAGGCAGAGAGAGAGAGGAGGAAGCAGACTCCCCGCTGAGCAGAGAGCCCGATGCGGGACTCGATCCCAGGACTCTGAGATCACGACCTGAGCCGAAGACAGCGGCTTACGAGCCACCCAGGCACCCCAAAGATTTTTATATCTATATTCATCAGGGATATTGACTCGTAGTTTTTTTTGTTGTTGTTGTTTTATTTTGTTTTGTTTTCTTTTTCTTGTGAGATCTTTATCTGGCTTTAGTGTTAGGGTAATGCTGGCCTCAAATAATGAGTTTGGCAATGTTTCTTCCTCTTCTATTTTTTGGAAGAGTTTGAGAAGGATTAGTAGATGTTTGGTAGAATTCATTAGTGAAGCCATCTGGCTTTTCTTTGTTGGAAGGTTTTTGATTACTGATTCAGTCTCATTAATTATTGTTCAGTTCAGATCTTCTATTTCTTTAGGATCTCATTTTGCTAGGTTCTATGTTTCTAACAACTTACGCATTTTTTCTAGGTTATCCAATTTACTGGCTTGTAATTGTTGTTAGTTGTCTCTTATCATCCTGTCTTTCTACGTTATCAGCTGTTAGGTCTCCTAGACTTTGTGGCACATGTTTCCCTGTACAGTTATAATTTACCTAGCAATCTTATCTCACTGGTATTATAATATGTGACTCTTTTTCTTAACGTGGGCAGTGACAGAATATAGTAGAACACTGGGACTTGGAATATTTCAGATCAAGTCAGCCCTTGCTCACTGCCAACCAGAGACAAACGTGCAATCCCATCTAGCCTTAGTGTCCTCATTTGTAAAATTAAATTATTTCTAAGGTCTCCTGTTCAAATGCTTGAACCACTAATTTACAAGCCCAAGTGGATGATGAATTAATACTTGAGAGACTACAGCTTAGAGTTCATCTGTCTGGATTTGAATCCAGACTCCACCAATTCCTGACCTCTAGCTTGTATTCAGCTGCTGTGTAAAGTGGGTTTTTTCCAAACAAAGCAGGTGCTGAGAAATTTGGTGTGCAGGATATTTAGGATCAATATATTTGCAAGGAAGGGAAAGCAAACAGGACTGGGCAGAGAGTAACTGAACTGTGATACAGGCCTGACAAAGACGAGGCCAACCCCATGGGGAATTCTGGAACATAAATACCTGTCAGGGTTGCCTCAGGGTGCAGTAAGGCCTTTAAACCCTTTTGTGATTTGCTACTTTTTGTGGGCTTCCCTGGAAAGAATGTGTCATTGCACAAAGGCTCTCTGAGCTGAGTAAAACCCTGATGTTGCTGACAGCTGGAAGAACAGTCCTTCCTTGAGGAAGTAGCTTGGTGGTGATTTTCACAACTACCAGACCCTTTCATAGCTCATTGGCCAAGTGGGAATAATTTACCTCTTGGGGTGCTGTGATAATTAGACAGATTATTATACATTAAGTACCTAAAGCAGGGTGGGGGACAGAGTAAGCTCCTGATATATATTATTGACAGTGATGACAATGAAGTCAGTGCTGTAGAATTTTTGAGCTGCCAGGAAAGGTCGAGTTCATTTAATTCCATAGGCTTCAATTTTCAGCATGTAACAGAATGTCTTGGAAGTCTTGTGAAAACACAGGTTGCGAAAACAAAAACAAAAACAAACAAACAAAAAACAGTTTGTTAGGCCTCAGAGTTTCTGACTCGGTAGGTCTTTTGGAGAGCTTGGGAACAGTCATTTCTAAGTTCCCAGGGATGTTCATGTTGCAGGGTCTGATATCCCACTGCTCTAAACGCTTCCTTTTTTCCAACGATGAAGATCACATAGGTAATAACTGGCCAATGTCCAATAGTTGGGTTGTAGCAGAAGTGGAATTATATGCAGAATCAATATTCCCGGTCTGCTGCTCTTTCCACTTTCCAGCCTCTACAGTTATCATTTCAACATGGAAAAGATGCCCTTTTTAGAGCTGATACCGTCTCCAGAGAATACAAATATTTTGTTTGTATTAAGATTATCCAAATATGACTAATCGCATGTGTAACACCTGGATGAGTACACTTGTTTCATGAATTCCTCCAGGTAATTACTTTTATGGAATAATGCCTAGTGGTACCTTTTTCTTTTCTAGCACTCCTGGGGATATCTGAAATAAAAGACAAGTGTTTTGCTATAAAGTGTAATTAAGAATTTTTTTTAAGATGTTATTTATTTATTTGACAGAGAGAGAGATCACAAGTAGGCAGAGAAGCAGGCAGAGAGAGAGGAAGAAGCAGGCTCCCTGCTGAGCAGAGAGCCCGATGCGGGGCTCGATCCCAGGACCCTGGGATCATGACCTGAGCTGAAGGCAGAGGCCCTAACCCACTGAGCCACCCTGGTGCCCCTAATTAAGAATTTTAATCAAAAAATACTATATACCATATATCAAACTTTAATGTAGTATGCAAATGGAAGTCATGAGAGTTCCTGGACCACCTGAGACATGGAACTTGTTCCCATTACCTGCCAGTACAGGAGTGCTCTTCCTTTCCCAGCATGGAGACACTGGGGCTCACTTGCTTCTGTATTTATCCTCCTAACTTCTCCAACCTCCCCAGCGAATGTGACTTCTATCACCCCTCACCACCCTCCAAGTGTACCCAATGTAAAGGAGTAGAAATCTCCATGTGTAAGGGAGTCTCCCTCACTGTACAGAGAAAGAGGGGAATGACCCTAAATTTCCCGAGACTCTTCTCAATGGAGAAAACAAGGACTTAACTCTGCACAATCATAAATTTGTTTATTGTGCTCCTCCTGGTAACCTCCACCCCCATAACTCCCTCCCTACCCCAGCATCTTCTTTTGTCTTTAGCCATTAGTATTTAGCTTTTTGGTATTTAAGGTGATGGCTTGGGGCATTTTGAAGAGTAAGTCAGCTTTTCTGGGTCTCTCCCATGGATACATGTAAGTCACTTTTGTTTATTTTTCTCCTGTTAATCTGTCTTCTATCAGTTTAATTATTAAACCAGCCAAAGAACCTAGAAGGGCAGAGAGGAAGACTTTTTGGCCCCTCCATTACTCTGAATCCTTTTCCTAGGAGTCAGTAGCTCCTTCTTTTTCTCTCCTAAACTCATGCTTGCATGTGGCAAATGCTAAGTCTTAGAAAAAAAGAGCTGCTTTTGCTAAATTAGTTACCTCCTCTCTGTGTTGACAAAAAGCAAACCTGTTATTCAGGCTATCGTCTTGACTACCTTCTGAGATGCTGTGTGGGCTTTGTAATCCAGTCTCCTTATCATGATTCTGTATCATGGAACTGGGCTGATTCCACCAGAAGGAGGGAAACTGGATCATTTTCTGAAGGTGTCACTTTATTTTTTGCTTTTACATCTTCTGGAGTGTCAAAGATCTCTTTTCTAGTCTTCCTAGAGAGTGACTTTCACTTCTTTAATTTTCTCTTTCCCAACCTGCCTCTAAGGACCTCTTGCTATAGCATATTCCTCCCCTATAATTCCATTCCCTAGAATGGATCTTTCCAAAAAGCATGAAAAAAATGCATGGGTATATATTTTACTATTATTCAGCTTCTTATTTGAAATCAGAGCAGATGGTAATTGAGGCGTCAGATGGCATAATTTTAAAATGTGCTGAATGGCTTAAGTCTGGCAAAGGGGGCTGGAGATGGAGAGAAGAAACCCAGAAATCCCCATAGCCAAAATTTATTATCAACCACTTTGGCTTCAACTGACTCTTCCTTTTCTTTTTTTCTTGCCTCATGATATATACAAAGAAGAAAAAGTGACAACAAGACTGGCTGAATAATTTGCAAAATTATTTGCAAAATAGTTTGCAAAAAGGGCCCGTGCAAAATGAAAATTCAGGATCCTTATTCAGAAATTAGCAAGAATTTAAGATGGCGGCTGCAGAGCATGAAACCACGGGTAGGGGAACTTCTGAACATGGGTCTGTGAGAGTACATGGCTACATGCCCAAGAAGTTAACCCTGGGTAATAATCATAACCTTTACCATGTATGCCCTGGACTTCCAGGCCAAAGACTTTGGGTAAACTTCCATTTTCTAATTGTGTGCTACAACCAGCCAGACTTTCTGTTTTTCTACCTCATGAGGCTTGACCTTGGTGGAATAGGAGGACTCCATGCTGCTTTGGTTACTTAAAGTATAGCCTAGAAGACCTTTAAGCTAGAAAATTTCACCTTTGATATCATAACTATTCTCCAAACTTAACACTATCTTCTGGAAACAGATCCTCAGGAAGTAACTGTGAAAAAGAACAGTCCTAAGACAAAGAGCTGCTCAGACTCTTATCTAGTTCAAGTGTGTAAGATAATTTTTAAGTTCACTTGTGAGCTGGGGTCACTGGGGAGGAAGTCAAGTCCAGGACTGAAGAACTGATCATTTTAAAGGCAATCTCTGACCCACGTGTGCCTCTTAGCTGCACTCAGCGTTCTTTGCGAGTGAACACAAATTGAGCAGGATTCTTATCTCAACATTTTAAAACAATTAACACATAGGTTTTATGTCTTTTCTCTAACAAAGCATCTTAAAGTGCCCAAAATCAAGGGAAGAGGAAATAATCATCAAGGGGATGTGAATGGTGGACGGTGAGCATCTTCTTGCTTTCAGTGGCCAGGAGACAGGCTGGACCCACTGATTTTCGGTCAGGTTCCTGAAGCTGAGCAGAGAAAAAAAAAAATTAAAGAGCTGCTGATACATAGATTGATATTAAGTGCTGCTGGTACACTGCTCCAGGAATTCCAGGAGGTGCAGGTAGAAAGCAATATCTAAATGTGTTTTACAAAATGGTAAAATTAATTCCAAAGTGTACATGAGATAGAATATCTTAACTCTGTTATCTCAACCACCAGTCATGATTGTGGTAACTTACTATTTTTTTTTTGAAATAAGAATCAGTCCAGAGAACATAGGAATGTTCCCTGGCACTCCCCTTGTTTTAAAACAATTCCTTAAGATATTATGGAAAGAAGGCGAGATGTATGGAGCCGAGTAACTGAGTTGTGAGCTACAAACTGAACTAGAACTTTGATTTCATTATTTTTATGGTTGCATAAATTCGAAGAAAGGAATAAAGGGCATGGTACTGTGTTTGGTTTGGTCAAGAAAAGACCAGGTGGTCATCTGAAATATTCTGATTCCACAGAATTATTTCAATATTCCAGAATGAGGAATAGGGAAAGGAAGACCCAAGACATTGTGGAGACCAGAGGGGAGGCTCCACATGAGAGGTTCTTGACACTCAAAGGTGGCTTCTATGAGCTAAACATCCTCAGAGAGAAAAATGTCTGCACTCTTTCTATTCTTAATATAGTTTCTTTCTCCAGTGCGACCTCATCTGTAATATCAGATGAATGAAAGGAAATGAACTTTGCAGTATTTTGATTGAATTACAATATATAGTTGACTCTTGAACAACACGATTTGAATTGTGCAGATTCATGGATTTTTTTTATAGTTCAGTACTGCAAATACATTTTTTATGATTTTCTAAATAAAATTTTCTTTTTTCTAGCTTACTTTATTGCAAGAATGCATTATATAATGCATCCAACATACTATATATATGTAAATTGACTTTTTATGTTACCAGTAAGACTTCCTGTCAATAGTTCTTAAGTTTTAGGGAAGTCACAAGTTATACTCAGATTTCTAACTCCACAGGGGTCAGTGCCCTTAAACCTATGTTGTTCAAGGTCAACTGTACTGGGACTCCAAAAACTTCAATAGTTTAAATATGAATCAGGTCCTCTGGTAAAGACGGTGAGGGCCAAAATACTCCATAATTAGCTACTCTGGCCAACTTTGGCAGTGTATTTGCAATTTCAATTCATAGGTCAGGGGGAGACTATCCCTACCATCTCAGCAAAGTCTGCCAACAATTGGTAACCTGGAAAACCAAAGCTGAGACAGCAAAGCAAGCATGTGAGAAGGCAGCGAATGTCAAATGCTAGAGTTTTTCTTAAAAATGATGTGTGGCCTCATCATGATGTATTTTTTAGTCTTAAAAGTGTGCGATGGGCAGTACTGTATCAGAGTCGTTATTTAATTCTAGTACTTCTCTGTATTTGAATCTAAATATAATTGAAATTTAGTTTCAAAAAGTGTAGTAGGGATCCAGCATTATTTTAGAGTAGTTGCCTTGTTGGGCTTGCACCCGTTTGCTTTACCAAGTGCACAGGGTTAAATTGTTTTGACCTTCAAATCACAACTCCTTCTGTAAATTAATGCCTAGGTCCATTGGATCTCCAGGTTCAGCTGTTTTGATTGCAATAATTGTCAGTTAATCAAGGCAGATATCTCTTAGTTTCCTGAACACACTACTTTAAAGATTTTCATTTCCTTATCAATCTTATCCTTTTTCTTCTAATCTCAAGAGATAAGATGTCCATTCTAATGTTTAAGGCCACTATATCCTTTGACCATCTTCTCCCACCTTCTCCAGGAGTTTGGGCCACTAAACCTTCTTTTGTCTATCTCATCAACTTTATCCCCTCTAATGGCTCTTTCCTTTCAAGGCTGTAAACTTAGGAATGGAGGTGGATATCACTTCCTTATCCATGGAAGACTGGAGTTTGTTCTTTCCACCTTACCTGAAGTTCTGGAGCAGGGATGGTTTCTTTTCCATATAACAATGCCTCTTCAGGGTACCCAGGGAAACTCTTTTTAGGGGACAAGATTTAAAAGAGAATATTAGGCAGCTGAAGAATGGATTGACTACATAGTATAGACTGGATCTGCTCCAGCCTTGCAAATCAAAAGGTTTTTATAACTATTTTCTCTTAAATGGGTTTCAAGATCTTATCCAGAATTTAATGGAATTTTAGAGAAGATAAAACTAATTAGCAAGACTAATCTAGGATGGGAAACTCCAGAACATTGGTTTTCTCCTGGGAGGGAGAGAGAGCTGACACAAAAGCAGCATGGTGGAAATTTCTGGATTAATGGTCATCTACATCTGGATACTTATATTTACCAGCATACTTTTATATTTACCCTGAGAGTTGGCATCTCTGATGTTCTTTACTCCTTTCTGAAGATTCAGGTTTCAGTCTGATATCACTTCCCTCAGTCTGAATAAAATTTTAAAGCATTTCTGGGAGAAGAGTTCTAAGGAAAATGAATTCTTTTAGTATTTTTTAAAATATGAAAATGCTCTTGTTTCATTTTTATGTTTAAAGAATACTTTCACTAGATTATTAGTTGAGAGTGTTTTTCTGTCAGCAGTTAGAGGACAATGTTCCACAGCTTCTGTTTGTCAAAGTTTGATAAGTTTTGAGTCATTGTTCTCCTGCATGTAATGTGTCATTTTCCCCTGGTTGCATTTATCATTTTCTTTTAACTCTAGTTATCAACAGTTTCGTTACTGGTGGGAGAGTCTGCATTGTATGAATGGAGGTTTTAGTCCTTGGATTCCATACTAGAAGATTTAAGTGGGGATCCATGCTGGAAGAAAGACAGCCAGAAAGTAAGAAGCACAAAGCAGCTGGTTAAAGCAAAGGTGGTCTCAAGGTGGGAGAACATTCCTGGAGGTGGAACCAGCTCCTAGGTGGTTTTAGGATTGGAAATTATTGGGTGTCTTGGGGCTGGGAGGAGATATGATGTACAGTGTGCTTTAATGGAGGCTGCTTCCAATCATTTGGAAACTCCTCTGATGGGTTGGGAGGGGGGAATTTTTGACCCTGGAAGGTTTGTACCAGATCCTCTTGGCAGCCTGTCTGCACAGCTGGGGCATGGTGGTGGGGGATCTGTACCTGTAATTCAATTGTATTATCTAGGAGTTACCCTGGGGCAGAAGTAGAGAAGAGAGCATGCTCAGTCAGTACTTGTGGCTCTTGATCTGTCAGCCACAAGGTCTTGGAAGCCACGAGGATGTTATGCCCCCAGGCTTTTAATTAATGTGTAGCTACTAAGTTTATTTATTGCCATCCTTGCCTTCATCTCCTCTCTCTGTCATTCCCCCCGTCAAGGACTTGGGACTCTGTCTGGGGGCATTCCCTCCACTGCTTCTGTCTAGCTTTACCTAACAGTTTGACTATGATGTTCCTAGGCATGGTTTTCTTTGTATATATTCTACTTGGGTTTTACTGTGCTTCCTGATTTTGAAAATTGATGTCTTTCATCGAAATTGAGAAGTTTTAGGGCATTGTTTCTTCAAATGATTTGTATGCCTTATACTCTCCTACCTCTCCTTAGATTTTATTCATATCTGTTAGACATTTAATATTGTCCTCAGGTCCTTAAAGGTCTGTTTATTTTTTTCTAATCTTCTTTTCTCTGTGCTCTACACATCTACATTGAATTATCCTCAAGTTACTGGTTATATTTTCTACCATTTCCATTCTGTTAGGCCAATATAGTAAATTGATAACATCAGAAATTGTATTTCCATTTTAGAATTCCTGGTTCTTTTTTACTATTTATGTTTCTCTGTTGAGATTTCCTCTGTTGAGATTCTTTTCATTCATTGCAAATGCACATGGTTTCCCTTACTTCCTTGAGCATAGTTATAATAGCTATTTAAAAATTCTTGACTATTAATTGCAGTATCTAGGTCAACTCACCAATGGTCTTGATTGCTTGTCTTTTCTCTTAAAAGTGGGTCAAATATTCTTATTTGAATATTGGCTAATTTTGGACTTTATGTTAGATATTGTGAAAATTATTTTGTGGAAACTCTCAATTCTGCTATATTCCTACCATGAGATTTTTATCAGAAAATGTACTTGCTTAGACTCAAACTTAACACTCTCTTTTTGGTGGAAGTTCAAATAATATTTCAGTTCTTTTAACTTAGCTGCACTGCTTTAATTCTGTTCCATGCATGCATTCATGGGGCAGCCAGAGACTTTGGCAGAAATTATGTACTTAACACAACGCTTATGCCTTCTGGTTCTGTTTTTCTGAGACTTAGCTCCTTACTTTCAAGTATCTGTGGTTATGAACTTTGTGCTCTTTTTTTTCTGGCCAGAAATACGGTTTTTATGTCAAACTTTTAGTTACTTTACATGGTTCCATCTTCATCCTGCTCACAAGTTAAAAGCCATTTAAAAATGTAAACATGTTCTGTACTTATTTCTTCTAATTTTTTCTTTCCTTCAGAATTTGCCTTTTTTTTCCCCACTGTCCACTACCTCCAGTTTATTATTTTATTTTATTTTGCCCACAGTTCACAGCTAATATCTAGAAGATCCAGGAGGACCTTTCTTAGTTGTATTGGAAGTAGATACTAGTTTTATTTTGAAAAAAGTATGGTAACCATAATCCTTTCAGTGTTTAGAGTATTTGAAATCTTAATTCAGTTGTTCCTTAAATGAGTAAACACATTAAACATCTGGCCTCCTTACTTTTTCACTGAAGTGGAAGGTGGTTTGACCTAATTTGATACATTGACTATGACTTTGTGTGACTTTGTCATTCTGTTAACCCAATTTATTGATTTGAAGAGAGGAAGCAGTGATTTATTTCTATTTATCAACAAGGTTGCTTTATGGACTCTTGCTTTACTTAAATTTATATTTCTTGAGAATACCTGTCATTGTTTTTCAGCAGTACAAATCAATCAGCCAGAAGAGAAATATACCTTCAGTTTTGAAACAATGAGAGAAACGTTCCTTATTTGTCATTGTTCTTAAGAAACAGACTTTAATTGTGGAAGCAGGTCACTTGGGTAAATAAGATTGCCTCAGATTCTAGTAAAATAATGGAAAAATGCTTTGTAGAAAAACAGTCCCTCTCATGTGTTGTGAGGGACATGAAATATGAACAATCAACAGTCTATAATTATGAGAAACTAATTTGATTGCTTTTTCCAAAAATAATTCAATTACTGAAGTAGTAGTGAAAAGAAATGAACAGATGTTTGATCTAATACCTCATACAATATTTTACTTAGCCACATACGAATGAATTAAAATTGGTTTTATGACTGTCAATTCATAGCAGCAATGTTGTATAATTGAATCCCAAATTACTCATAAGATTTACTTTTGAACAACACTGTGTAATTTGGAATTGAGAAAGTTTATGGAGAACTGGAGAAAGGGATTAATAATAAAGTTTTGAAAATCATATATGGCTTATGAGAATATTTAAAATCTAGGAACTTAATGTTTTTAAAATATTTGCTTAATAGAGTATTTACTCAATAAAGTATGTTGCTAAATAGACAAGAGAAGCAAAAGATAGAAGATGTGGTCATGGGATTTTTATGGTTTTTCAATGTCTGCAAATTCTTTGATAGTCCCCCTTTGATCACAAAAGGTAATGTCTAAACTTCCCACTCCCCATCCTGAATAAGATTGGACTTAGTGACTTACTTCTAAACAAGAAAATGTAGAGAAAATTATGATGAATGTTTTCTGAGACCACATCATAAAAGACATTACTGCATCTGCCTTCCTTTTGCTTAGATCACTCACCCAGGTGGAAACCAGTCACTTTGGCATTAAGACCCTTAAGAGACCCTCCTGAGAGGTTCACAGGCAAGGAACTGAATATTCCTGCCAAAAGTTAGCACAACTTTTATAGCCATGTAAGTGAGCCTCAGTCAAGTCTAGCTTCGGTCAACTAACTTTTGATGACCATCACCCAGCTGACAACTTGACTAAACCTCGCAACGAACCCTGAGCCAGAACCACCCAGCTAAGGCACTCTTGAATAGCTGACCCACAGAAACTGTAAGACAGTAAATGTCTATTGTTCTAAACAACTAAGTTTTTAGGTCATTTTTTATGCAGCGATAGGAGGTCACAAAAGTCTTGTTATGTTTAATTTCAATTTTTTTTTTATCATGAAAAAACTGTATTTAGATTTAGCCAGCTGGACTCAGTTTAGATGATCCCAATTTTGTTGGCAACATCCAAAGCATCATAGTCAGGGGCCAGCCGAACGTATGCCTTCTTCTCTCCATCAGGCCTGATTAAGGTGTTGACCTTGGCTACATCAATGTCATA
Organism: Mustela nigripes; assembly: GCF_022355385.1. Taxonomy (NCBI): domain Eukaryota; kingdom Metazoa; phylum Chordata; class Mammalia; order Carnivora; family Mustelidae; genus Mustela; species Mustela nigripes. The sequence continues at coordinate 142,097,565 of NC_081557.1, read as the reverse complement.
GAGCTTCTTCACAGCCTGTTTGATCTGGTGCTTGTTGGCCTTGACATCCACAATGAACACAAGTGTGTTGTTGTCTTCTATTTTCTTCATGGCTGACTCAGTAGTCAGGGGGAACTTGATGATGGCATAGTGGTCAAGCTTGTTTCTCCTGGGGGCGCTCTTTCGAGGGTATTTGGGTTGCCTTTGGAGACGCAGAGTCTTGGGTCGTCGGAACGTAGGTGATGTGCGGATCTTCTTTTTTTTGTGACTGTGGACGCCTTTCAGCACCGCTTTCTTGGCTTTCAAAGCCTTTGCTTTGGCTTCGGCTTTGGGAGGGGCAGGGGCTTCCTTCTTAGCTTTCGGTGCCATCTTCCTAAAAGGGGTAATTTCAATTTTTATATAGAAATGACATGGGAGCTTACATATTAGTTATGTTTAATTAGGTTCTTACTACCTCTTTCTAGGGTTGGAGGTCAGTTTTCTCAAATGAAGCAGAGATTCCCCCTGTATCTCTCTGACGCAGAGATTGCATGTGTGAGGGTGGGGTGGTGGGGGGCTGGGTAGTAAACTGGGAAAACCGAAGTAAGGTCAGAAATAGGATGTAAATTTGAAGGAACATATCTAAAATATCCATTCTATCAATTTGAAAATTAAAAAAAATTTTTTTTATTATGTTCAGTTAGTCAGTGTCTAGTACGTAATTAGTTTTTGGTGTAGTGTTCAGTGATTCATTAGTTACGTGTAACACCCAGTGCTCATCCCAACATGTGCCTTCCTCAATACCCATCACCCTGTTAAACTTTCCCCTATCCTCTTCCCCTCTGAGACCCCCAGATTGTTTCTCATAGATGTAGTGAAAAGAAGGGGTCCATGCACCCTAATATTCATAACAGCAATATCCACAAGAGCCAAACTGTGGAAAGAGCCAAGATACCCTTCAACAGATGAATAGATAAAGAAGATGTGGTCCATATACAAAATGGAATATTATTTAGTCATCAGAATCAATTTGAAAATTTTTGATTGACGTGAATTGCCACCCAGAAAACAAATATCTTTATTAATCATTCTGCAATACATATTTATCTCATGTCAGCACATCGTATATTTTAAATATATACAATTATATTTGTCAATAATTCATCAATAAAATTTGAAAAAAGAATGCCTGCAGACGGTAAGGCTCACCTGTTGCTCACACTTTCCTGTGGACTATTTGAATAGAAAATGACATTGCCTAACACCTGGCTAAAATATGATGGAAGAGGACACTTGGGAAAGACAGCCTGAGAGGATAGGGAAGGTAGGATGGCTGTGCTGGGAAGAGTCCCATCATGGACTTGGTAGCTAACAAGCAAATTGAAAGTGAAGTGAGAACCAAGGGTCCTTTATTTCCAAAGAGACGTAAAAAGAGAGAAGAACAGGTAGATAAATGGTTGGGACTAAAGATCACTATCTCCTATTCTGAAATTTGCCCTTGGGCTCCAACATGGTCATTTTTAGACCAATCCTGAAAACCTTTTTGGTACTCTGTTTGGCTGACTCTCAAAAATACCCAGTCTAATGCCTGTCTTCATAACATATACCTATGAAGAAGGGTCCACTTTTGCTGTGATATGTGGGTTACATTATATGAAGCAGGTGTGCACACACTGGAGGAGTTGGGTCATGTTTTTGCAGCTAGAATCCTGGCTGAACCTTGCTGCCTTCTGTGCTTCCCTCATCATAGCAAGGCAGTTATATTCTGCAGAGTGATAATTATTTCTCCATATGTACTGTCTTCCTTCCAGATTGTAAGGTAACTGGCTGTTGGGGTCCTTTCTTATCCATTCTGGTGTTCTCTATTGAACATATTGGTATAAACGTTTGTGAAATTGTCTTGAATATGGAAAACCAAAATTAGCACTTTGTTGAATAGCAATGAGTTGATACGGTTTTGCGTAAAGAACCAGATTTTAGAAATATCCGATACTTGCCTAAGCTGTGCACTGAATCTTCAACCTTAAGAAAGAGTGTTCTCCTTAAGCATACATGACATGAGCATCAAGTGTTGACTTTGGGAGGATTAGTGAAAAACCTCGATGGAAATGGATGAAGAAGGAAAAATAAAAGGGGGGCCGTAGGATCTAGCCATGACATTGGCCCTGGAAAGAACTACAGGAAGTATGAGAGAGAGGGAGGGAGAGGAAAAGGGAGAGAGACACAAAAGGATACACAAGAGACAGAGGGAGGTAAGTGTAAAAAAAAAAATTGTGACATTGAGGGGTGTGTGGTGCAAGATGAAGTGCATAAATGGGGTCAGAGGAAAGATGTTATCAGAACAGTCAGGACATAAAATCCAGGACTATTCTGATTAATGGATACGTCACCTTTTATTTTATGTTGTACTCAACTGGGTACTTTGGTTGCAGGGAACCAAAGATGTGACTAGATGAGATATGGACTAGATTAAAAAAAATAATAATAAAGCTCACTTTAAGGATACACAAGGATTGGAATAAAGACAGAAAAACCGAGGAACCAAGGCCATTCCAATGGTCAGCAACTCCTTCCCTGGGCTCACAAGGCCTTTTCCCGCTTTCCGCGGACTCATAGCCCAGACCACTCAGGTTCTTCCTCCAAAACCTGGAGGAAGCTGGTCAGACTGGCTTTGCTAGTCACCACCCTCTGCTTGGATAGAGAGTGGGGCTGGGACAGTCCCATGGGTTTGTCCTTGCTTGTTTCAGTCACCCACTCTGTTCCTATCCCTGTTGAAAAAACTTGTAAGCGTGGTTCCCTTGGCAGTTGGAGATGGCACCACGATTAAAATTTCTGATTTAAATATAAATGATAATTTGAAATGAACATAAAATAAAAACCTACGTCATATTTATAGACAACTCACAACATGTAACACAAAGGTCCAAACACTTAGTACGATAACAAGGATGGAGTTTGCTGTACAAGCCTGAAAAACAAATTTTACTCCTTTTTGGTTTTTTTTTTGAGACTCCTATACTGTTTTATGAATCCATCCTTAACTTGTTTCTGATTTTCCCTGGCACTCTAAATCCTACGTTTTTGTGCTGTGTGATTTTCCTGCTTTTATATGCACCCTCTTCTCTTAGAAACAAATTGGGGGTATCACAGCTCCTGGGAGGTAAAACATTGGCAGCCTTTTCTGACTCCATGGGTGGTGTGCAGAGACAGTTCCACACCTGACATTCTGCTTCCTTCAATACCCTTTAGGGTGTTTGCCCTGCAACACTCAAAAACCCTTTCAAAATTGCTTCAAACCATTTCTGACTTTTCAGGGACAGTAAACGCTCCCCCAGGGCGAATAGTTGTTCTTGTCAAATTGTTGCATTGTGTCTTAGGGGAAAACCATAGTCATGTCTTCTTCCTTATACTCTATCAGTACAACTTTATTAAGGTAAGAGGTAAGTCATAGAATACTCTTTCTCTGGTGTGCTTTTGTTGTTGTGTTCCCGGAAGTAAACCTCTCCGACACCATAGTTGTCGTTGTTATAAATATCTAAGTAGAGGGTGGTGTTTTTATCGTGGGTGCTGAGGGCTTCTTAGCAGCACCTCTGCTGGCACAGTGGACTCAACTGAGTTTTCAAGTGTTCTTGTGTTCTTACCAGCTGATTGTAGGGTCATTCTTCTCTCAGTCGCAGTGGCCACTGAAAGCTGTTTGTGGGAAGCCACTGTGTGATGAGAAGATCCAGACAAAGCCTGGCCCTGGATGATTTAAGACTACAACTTAAATTTGCTGCATTGTCTTGCCTTAGGTACCTGGCATGATGTCTCAATCCCAGAGGCTCTTGAAAAGCAAAAGGCAGCCGCAGGCAAACAGGGGAAACAGAACACAGCCACTAAATGCAAAGATGTTTACTCTGTGTCTTTGCTTGAGAAATGCTCCAGTCCCACTAGGAGGACAGAAGGGAGTTTATAGAGACATACTGTGAGCGGAGCAGACAGAGTGTGGTGATTTTCAAAAATCTGCTGTAACCTTCTGGTTCAGTTTTGTTTCCCCTAGGGCAAAGGAGTAAGATTTTATATTTTTCCTTATGTAAGAGTTCACATCTGGATAAAGCATATCTTGGCTTTATGGGTGAATATTTGGAGAGATTGTTTATGTTTTCAGCGTGAGGATAATTTTGGAAACCAAGATGTATTGATTGATGACGGAGAGCTAGGCTCAGCCAGTATTGGGGTAATTTATGCGTCTGCTGGAACAGGTTTATTTCTTGATGACATGTAACAGATTGCTTGAAATTCGTGAAAGAGAGTACATAGTGATTAAGGGCACAGACTTGGGAGCCAGACTGCCTGGGTTTCAATCCCTGCTCTGCTCCTAACAAGGTATGTGGCCTTGAGAAAGTTATTTAATCTCTTTGTGCTTCAGTTTCCTCACCTTTGAAACGGGATAATAATAGTATCCATTTTGTAAGGTTGCCGTAAGGATTAAAAGAGTCAAGATTTGTAAAATGGACTCAGCTTGTATCTGGTCTATAGTAAAAGTAAACTCTACGTAAGCATTTGTTGGATACATACTTATATTTTATTTTTAATTTAGATTCAATTACTTAATATATAATATATTATTTGTTTCAGGGGTACAGGTCAGTGACTCATCAGTCATATATAATACCCCATGCTCATTCCAACAGCACACATAATATACAAAGACTTGATGTTATCCTAGCTATGTCATCAGCCAACTTTTGTGACCTTGGACAAGTCACTTGCGTTCTGTAGCTATAATTTAGTCCTTCATCTACTTCTTAAAGAGGGTAGACTGAGCTCCATCCTGGTTGTACAAATCTGATACTATGTTATGGTATTTGGAATCAGTAGTACAGATATGAAGAATCCTATGGAATTAAAAAACAAAGTTTCTAATGAATTATCTGTAGAAATGGGTGTACAGATGATTCAAATGTCTTTTCATTTTCCCAGCACTTGAAAGTGTGGGATGGTATGTGCGTATCTTGGATTCAGGAGATTATCTACACAGGCATCTGTCGGATAGAAAGGAACAGACAAGCTTGTATCAACCATGAGATATTTTTCCATTAAAAAATGAAAACTTAATGGTCTAGGCTGTGTAAAGGCTGGAAAAAGCTCAGATGAGGAAATATCTATACCTTAATCAGAAGAAAGAGAAAGGCAAAGATTTAAAAACAGCCAGGAAGCTTAGCCACTCTCCAGGCTGAGTTGAACATACAGGTGAGACACAGGTTGCTCCGTATGTTTTCACTGACACTCTAAGGGAAGGAATGATAAAATGACACAACAGAGCAGGTTTTTTTAAAGAAATATTTTTATTAAGATAAATTCTACAGTATTTGGAGAATTCATTTCCTGTGAAATTAGAGAAAGTTTAAATTCTTAGATTGAAAAAGAGATATAGCCAAAGGACCATAATCATGTCACTGAAAAAAAGAACGATATACCTTATAATGTGTAATGAAGTCAAGACTGTCTTTAGAATTCTAAAAATATTTTTCAATTTTCCACTCTCCCTTTCTTTTTCAGTTATAACCAGAGGTGTGGTCTTGTTAGCTCTTGTTAATGGCTTTGAACTTGAAAAACAAAAACAAAAACAAAAACCCCAAGAAACAAGAACACCCAAAAAAAACAAAAAACAAAAAACAATTGGTGAAAGAGCCATGAATAAATAAGAAGTCAGTGCAGATTTGTAAATATTTTCTCAAAGGTCTAAGGGTCACTGAAGTACTGAAAATCAAAAAAAAAGAAATGGTAAAAAGAAAAAAAAAGACATCAACAAAAATCAAACACTTCCAGAGAAAATACACAGAGAAGCAGCAATATTTAATTAAATTAATGTGTACTGAAAGGGTCTAAATGTTATAAGAACCACATAAAGTAGAAAGACCTTGGAGAGAGGAAAAGGCATGCCAATAAATAAAAAGAAGTTGTGATAAGACTTTAAATGATAAGGCTGTGAATTTACTTTTGTAAATAGGCTGATTTTCAAAACCTAGGCAAAGTCTTTACTATTAGAAAGTCATGAAGACCTTTCAAAAAAGCCTGGGATATTGTATTCAGTTTGAGGCATTTCACTGCCAGGAAGATGAAGGCAAACAGAGATGGGAATTCAGAGGGAAAAAAAAAAACACACACACAACAAAAGTATTTCAGAGTCTGTGGAGGATTGACTTTTCAAGAGAATGTATGAATAAATAGAATAAATAATAGCTTGGTTTGCAAAGTCTAAAGAGAGGGAAGTGATATGTTGTATGTGCCTGAAATCGAACAGAGCAAAATCGTTAAGGTAACAGGCAGTGTCTCATTTAAATCCTATTAACTTATTTAGTTACCGGTGTAACTCCACCATTCACATGAAGGTATGGACATTTATTTACCAGTATTTGTAGTATATGTGGGACACACACGTGCGCACACACACATATGCATCTATATAGTCAGTAAGTGCCCATCTTCCTTTCCTTTTTCCTGCATTTTCTTGAGTGAGAAAGAGACTGCTGAAAATGATCTTTCTATATTTTCTTGAAAGAGATTTTAAAAACAGCCTATGATTAGCTGAACTGAAAGTTTGCCCATCTTGCCTCTGGCTAGGGTGAGTGGCTGGTGTTACCCATAGGGGGAGACAATACAGTCTTCTTAAAGAAGTGGTTTTGTTAACAGTGAATTATCAAGGCTGGGAGAGGGGTTTGCCAGGCATTACAATACTAAGGAATTAAGTATACGCTATCATTTTACTCTCTCTGTCTGATAAATGAGAAACTCAGTAAAAAACACTAAGAATCACTGAAATAAATTATTTAACACGTATGAACAAGCAAGAGGCTCAAAATACATAGATGTAATATTGTTGCTGCTGAGAGATGACCGTATTCTTGTATTTTCCATTTATTACCCATTCTCTTCCCTACATTATTTAAAGCCTTCTGCATAGTAGGTTCACTAAACAAAAATGTATTCAAAAGATAAAAGCTGTTGATTCCTAGAATGGTGGGTTGTTTTTATCCTTATTTAAAGTCCTTTCTGGCTGTGTGAGCAATAGATTACCTTGTGCTATGGTTGGGGAGTTATGTTCGTTCAATCAATGAGAGCACTGGGCTGAGGAGTTAAGCAAATGTTGTTTTGTGCACTGACAGCTGGGCTTCAAAATGTGGCAGTCCCCGTGTTTGTTGCCGACTAGTATTTTTCAAGCAAATACAAAAATTGTCATCTTCTCTGTCAGCATGAGCTCACTGAATCATTAAGACTCACCAGCACAGACTAGAGCAAAAAGATGTTTTCCTTTGTTATGGATTTAATCATTTCATGAGGAGCAGTTTTCAAAAACTCCGAGTTTCGCGCAATAAAGATGACATTTAATGCACAACAGGTATTAATAGAAGCCATCACAACGAAGCCAAGGTGAATTCAATCTTGGAAAGTGGCGGTTTAACAGGCTGAAGACGCGGAAGGCCAAGACAGAATGAGAACGGCAGTAACAGCTCCTAGTGGCCAGCAGGGGTCGCCCAATAACCAGAAAACAAAGAGGAGGGAGGCGTGTTCTCCAGGCCAAAACGCAAGAGCTGAAAATACTCTGGGACCAGATGTCAGGATACCCTTGGGAGACACGTGCGGAACTCCCTCATAATCCTAACTCAAACCCGAAAACAGCGAGGCTCTCTCAGAAACGATATTACTTGCTCCGCGAAGGGGGAAAACCCTCAGGGGCAACTCTGGGGCTCTGCTCCACGCAGGGCCGCGAAGAAGAATGTTGGATGCGGTCAGATGGGGCAGGAATGGAAGTAGAAGATACCTAAGGGGAAGAGACTCCCTTTTGGCTTCCTATGCTATTGATCTAACTTCAGAGACCCAGAACAGAGAGCCCAGCTTCCAGTCAGGTTTCCTTTGTATGTTCAAGTACAGAACATTAAAAAACTGTTCTGACCCCTCCTGTTTCAAAGGTTTGTAGAAAATGCATCTTTAAAACATTTTTGAAAAAGTTCAGATCTCTGGGTTTTTCACCAGGATTCTTCTTTTCTCCTTACAGCTGCTCTATACTTCTGCTTCTCTTCAGTCTCTGCCATTAAAAAGAAAAAAAAAAAAAAAAAAAAAAAAAAGGTGTGTCCCCATCAATTCTTTGTCTTTGGGTATCCGAATCGTTCTTTGAAAGGATCTTCGAGGCTGGGTTAGTAACAAAAGTAGCAGCTAACGTTATTGAGAGTATACTGTGTTATGCTCTGCCCCGAGCTCGCACTGAACATGGGTACCTCTGATAACCCTCAAAGTGGCCCTATGATATAGACACCATTTTAGGAGCTGTGAAGCTGAGCTTGCTTGATGCCTATTCTTAACCCCCAGGCTGTTTGACCGCAAATCTCAGGCCGCAGGAGACAAAAGACCATTAAAATTCACCCATCCAATCAGCCATTAAAGCTCAGATTTCTTTTGTGCCCTTTCTATCCTGTGGTTGCTTCCCGGTGATTGTATGTTGGCATGATAGAGACCCACGAGTCTGTTCTTTCCTCGGATGTTTCTGCCTATAAGAGGGTTCTGCCCAATAGTTAGCCGAGGTTCTTCTACCTCAGCTCCTAGAGGGTCAGAAAAAGAAGGCTGATTTCTCTTCCCATGACATTACTTTTCACACACAGAAGGAATTGTTCTGGATTTCCCAGATACTAGTCAGGGTTCTCCGGAGAAACAGATCCAGATACACATGCACATATGGAGATTTATGACAAGAACTGACTCATGTGTTTGTGGAGACTGACAAGGTGTGTGATCTGCCATCTGCAAGTTGTAGAACCAGGAAAAATTGGTGGTAGTATTCAGTCCATGACTTAAAGCCTAAGAACCAGGGAGCTGATGGTGTAAGTCCCAGTACAAGTTCAAAGGCCCCAAAATCTGGGGCTGATGTTGTAAGTTTTGGCATCAAGAGATGGATGGTCTGAGGTAGTAGAAGATGGATGTCTCACTGAGTGTAAATTGAACCTTCCTCTACCTATTTGTTCTGCTCAGTCCCTCAGCAGATTCAATGATATCCACCTGCATTGGTGAGAGGAACCTTTTCCCTATCTACCGATTCAAATGCTAATCTCCTCTGAAAACACTTTGACAGATACACTCAGAAATGCTGGTTTACTGACCATCTGGGTATCCCTTAGCCCCATCAAGCAGATGCATAAAAGTCACCATCTCACTGCAAATCTTCTGTGAGTTAATTGCATTAAGCTCTCTCACAGGCCTTTATTTTATTTTTTAAACATGGTATCATCATTTTCATTCCTTTCTCCTGCTGAATGAAATGCACTTGCTCATTTTTCCTTACCTGTGGTGCCTGGAGTGGAATGAAGCCAGCCAGCAGGAGCACAGTTAAAATATTATGTTTCTATTGATGCTTGTTTTCTGAGAAACACTCCAATTGCTGTTTTCTCTCCTGCTCCCTGTGTATTTTTCTCTTCACTTCTCAGAAATGATGTTTCTTGGTGGGTCCTTACAGCCAGCATAAAAAAAAACAAAACCCGATGCAACTATATGATGAAAAATAATTTAGCGTTGACATGTAACAAAAGGCAAAAATATTTAAGTAAACAGTAGGTTCAGTGGCAGACAATGGGAGGACTCAACCTCCAAAACATTAATTGACTTTTCTTATAGCATCATGGGCTAAGGATGCTTTATGAATTACGGTGAACACATTAGGCTTGGTTGAAATGATAAAGTTGCTATTATGTTTATCCATAGTTCGGGAGTTTAGTACTAAATTCCTGGCCAGCCATCTCTGTACTTTCATAAAAACTCATACTTAAATAACTTTTAAATGTATAGATTATGAAAATAGCATGCTAAAGCCACCACTTTCTTAGGAAAAATTAACAAGTATAATTTTAAAAACCACTCAGCTATCGCAAGAAACTGTTTTGAACAAGTCGAAAACAGAATTAAACAGCATGCCAGGCCAAGTAGTGACTGAGTTAATGTTTCTTTTTTCTTTCTAAGGGACTCAGGGCATTATATTCAAACAATCTGAACAAAGGTCGGATAAGATGTCAACTCAAAGGTATTAAAGTCATTTTAGAGGCAGTAAAAAACACCTTGCAGTATCTTATCATTCCCAAATTTCATAAGTAGACAAAATCTATTTGCACATGGTTGCATCCAGATGACATTAATTTTTAATGTGGCTAAACTCCATTTGAATGTATGCCAAGGTAGTAGCAATGATTATCTTATTTGGAAAATTACCACTTTATTCTTCTCATTATTGGCTAACCTCTATTGAAGAGAGAGGCTTCATGAAGCTTTCCTTTCTGACCTCTTAAGTAGTCATCAAATTGAACCTTTAGACCTCATACTGACCCAAGGCAAATTAGACCTTGTTGAGGACTTGCATTTAAGGGTATTGAGCCAATGCTTGGAGGAGTGTTTATTTTGTGGAGCAGAAGAAGACAGAGAATATGGCTTAAGAAATTTTTCCTTCTGGGCGTCTGGGTTAAGCCTCCTGCCTTCAGCTCAGGTCATGATCTCAGGGTCCTGGGATTGAGCCCCGCATCGGGCTCTCTGCTCGGCGGGGAGCCTGCTTCCCCTATCTCTCTGCCTGGCACTCTGCCTACTTGTGATCTCTGTCTGTGTCAAATAAATAAGTAAAATTTAAAAAATAAAAAATTAAAAAAAAGAGAAAATTCTCCTTCTGATAAAGGAAAGGACCTAGCTGTATAAGAAGGTCAAAAGAGAGATCAGAAGGGGTAAAACTAGGTGGGCCCTAAATATTTCAAAAAGGGTCCAGTGCCATAGCTATTTGGGTCTCAAACAAGATTGGTTATAAGAGCATCAAGACCTAAGGTAAGTTGAGGGGCCATCCAAACAAAATAGAGATCTGTCCACACCTGAAATCTGGAAAAGAGATATTCTTACCAAGGATCTCACAACACAGGGCAACGCAAGCAGCTTCTGACGAAAAGAAAAAACAAAGATGTGTTCTTCTTTAGCAGTGATGGTCTCACAAAATTGCACATTCCGTAAGATCATACGGGGGGGCCATTTTTGCTATTGGCAAGGCTGGGGAGTTGGCGGGGGTTGCGGGGGTGGATTTTTAGGGGAGAGAGGGAAAAAGTCTGAGGACAGGGCCAAAAGGACATTATAAGGCATGATAAAATTAGAGCCTTAGAAAGAAGTTGGAGTAGATTAGATGTTACAAATTCAAATCCTTAGGAGTGCTGAATGTGTAACATGGGTGATTCAGTTGTCTTCCTCTCTCTTTCTTTTTCTGGAACCCTAAGGCTACTATGTGAAGAAGCCTAGGTAAGCCTCCTGGAGGATGAGAGATTATATAGACCAGTGGCAAGTGCTCTAGCTAAGGCTCCTTAGACCAAACAGCCTGCCCAAGAGAGTGAGGACCGCCATCTTGGACCACCCAGTTTCAGCCACACCACCAGCTGACCACAGAGACTAGCCACACTGGCCCAGATGAGAAGAACTGCAGTTAATTCAGAATGGTGAGAGATAATATTATTGGTTTTAAACAAAAACAAAAACAAAAACGGTTTATTATTATTCTCAAGTATCATAAATGAAAAAAAATCTGTTTATGTGTCTTTTTCTAAAATTGAGGTTAAATTGACATATAACATTTGTGTTTCAGGTATACAATATAATAATTTGATTTTTGTGTACACGACAAAGCAATCACTGCACTAAGTCTAGTTACCATACAATTAACCCTCTTTACCCATTTCACCTACCTCCTAACCCCCTTCCCTCTGATAATCTAGAATCTATTCTCCGTATCTACGAATTTTGTTTGTGTGTTTTGTTTCGTAGCTTCCTTATTTGAGTAAATTACATGGTATTTGTCTTTCTCTGTTTGACTTACTTCACTGAGCACAATATCTTCAAGATCTATCCACGTTGCTTAAAATGACAAGATTTCCTTCTTTTTTATGGCTGAGTAGGATTCCATGGTATGTATGTATCCTCTTCTTTATCTATCCATGCTTTGATGGACACTCAGGTTATTTCCATACCTTGGATATTGTAAATACTGCTGCAGTGATATGGGGTGCACATATCTTTTCAAGTTGGTGTTTTTACTTTCCTTTGATAAATACCCAGAAGTGGTATAGTTGGATCAGATGGTATTTTTATTCTTAATTTTTTGAAGACCCTGCATACTCTTTTCTGTAGTGGCTGCACCAATTTACATTCCCACCAACAGTGTGCAATGGTTCCTTTTTCTTAAAATCCTTTCCAACACTTGCTGCTTCTTGTTTTTTTTTTTTTTTTTTGATAATAGTCATTCTAATAGGTGTGAGGGGATATCCATTGTGGTTTTGCTTTGCATTTACCTGATAATTAGTGATGCTGATCATATGCCTGTTGGCCATCAGTATGTCTTCTTGGAAAAAAAAATGTCTACTCAGATCCTCTGCCCATTTTTTTAATTGAAAATTTTTGTTGTTATTGAGTTGTAAGAGTTCTTTACATATTCTGGATATGTATAGGATTTAAACCCCTTATAGGATTTATGGTTTGCAAATATCTTCTCCCACTCAGTAGGCTGCCTTTTCACTTCGATCATAGCTTCCTTTGCTGTGCAGAAGCTTTTCAGTTTGATATAGTCCCTGTAGCTTATTTTGGCTTTTATTTCCCTTGCCCTTGGAGAAAATAATTGCTAAGACTGATGTCAAGGAACTTAGTGCCTTTGTTTTTTTCTAGGGGTTTTATAGTTTCAGGTCTTATATTCAACTATATAATTTGTTTTGAGTTAATTTTTATATGTGGTATAAAATAGTAGTCCAGTTTCATTCTTTTACATGTGGCTGTCTGGTTTTCCTAACACCATTTATTGAAGATATTAGCTTTTCCATATTATATATTCTTGACTCCTTTGTATAAATTAATAGACTATATATTTGTGAGTTTACTCCTGGGCTCTCAATTCTATCCCATTGATTTATGTGTCTGTTTTTGTGCCAGTATCATAATGTTTTAATTACTGTAGCTTTCTAATATAGTTTGAAATTAGGAAGTGTGATACCTCCGCCTTCATTATTTCTCAAGATTGTTTTTGCTATTTGGGATCTTTTGTGGTTCCATACAAATTTTAGAGCTATTTTCCTAGTTCTGTGAAAAATGTCATTGGGATTTTGATAGGGATTTAACCAAATCTATAGAGTGCTTTGAGTAGTATGAACATTTTGGCAATATTAATTTTTCCATTGCATGAGCATGGAATATCTTTACATTTACTTTTGTCTTCTTCAGTTTCTTTCATTTACGTCTTAGAGTCTTCAGTATCCTGGTCTTTCATTTCCTTGGTTAGATGTATTCCTAGGTATCTTATTATTCTTAAAGCAATTATAAATGGGATTGTTTTCTTAATTTCTCTTTCTGATAGTTTATTATTTGTGTATAGAAAAGCAATTGTTGTCTTGATACCAATTTTGTATCCTGTTACTTTACATTTATTGCTTCTAACAGTTTTTTGGTGGAGTCTTTAAGGCTTTCCATATATAATAGTATCATGTCATCTGCTAATAGTGACCATTTTACTTTTTCTCTCTAATTTGGGAGGGTTTTTATTTATTCTTCTTTCCTGATTGTTCTACCTGGGACTTCCAGTACTATGTTGAATAAAAGTAGCAGGAGGGGGCATCCTTGTCTTGTTCCTGATCTTAGCTTTTCACTGTTGAATATTATATTAACTGTAGGTACACATTGTTTCAATATAGTATTGCCGTGATGACATTAATTTTAATACCAATAAACATCATTTAAATTTGGATCAATATAAAAACAATGATTTATTTATTCTGAGAAATTACCAATTTCATCTTCTACCACATGGGACAGTCTCATACCTTACAGCGTTAGAAGGTCAACAAAAATAAGATTAATCGTATGTACCGATGAAGTATTTTTTGCTGAAATCTGAAGGACATTCTGAGCAACCTACTGGTGCAAGCTTATGTTTATGTCTGGTCATTCCTAGAGTTTAGAATTCCACAATTTGAGAGATAAGGTCCTGAAAGTGAAGTCATTTTAGATTTTCCCACAGTTGAGGAGCTAGAAAACAGTCTTAGAGACTATCTAACCCAGAGGGTTCCAACTGGTAGTTTACAGGCCAAATTTGACCAACAAATGCATCTTGTTTGACCTACACAGTGATGGCTCAGAAATTTAAAAAATATATATATATCTAATTAGTCACATTTCCAAATTTTTGAAATTGGGTAATCACATTAAAAGTCTGCATTTCCAAATTACCTTGAAAATAATTTGGAAGTATTGGCAACATTGAGCCCATGGGAGAATAGTTAATTGAAGCAAAATACAGGCTGCTAATTTTTATTTATTATTTTATTCTAATTTTTTTTAAAGAGAGAGAGTGCATGTATGCACAAGCGTTGATTGGTAGGGTGGGGAAGGGCAGAGGGCAGAGGGAGAGAGAGAATCTTAAGCAGGTTGCACGCCCAGCATGGAACCCAACCCTAGACCCGATTTCACAACCCTGAGATCATGACCTGAGCCAAAATCAAGAGTCAGATGTCTTACCAACTGAGCCACCCAGGTGCCCCCAGCCTGCTCCTTTTATGTGGGGAAGGAGCTCACCAAGTCCCTGTATCATATGGTTGGAGGTTTCTGTGATTTGTCCTGCATAACTGATCGCCCTGACCTTCCTGTACCCAGGCAGGAGAAAGAATGTTGTTTGTGAGACTTATGCTGTATAAGTGACATTGGGAGCCTGATTAATGGACATTAGCCAGCCTCTGGGTCAGAATTGGCCCTTGTGGTCCAGAGGCTGAGAGCTGTAAATCTTGCCTTTTATCTCTCTGGCTCCAAGCTGGACTGCTCTCCCAGCCCCAGAGGGGATCTGGGAGGAGAGACAAACACACCTGGCCCAGGCTCCTGGAGTGTACAAAGACATTATAATGTAGAAATCAGCTCACTCCAAATCTCACATAGGTGAACAAATGTTTAACTTCAGACCCCATCATTTGCCCTATAAATACAGCCCTGGGGTCAACTGAAGTCTCATCTAAGGGAAGGATGCACCCCCCAGTCCTCTCAATCAGGACCCAGCCTGGCTGTCTCCAGGGAGCTTCCCCAGCTAGTGAGGTTGGAGGTTGTAAGCACACGATTTGATATAACTTTGTCTTATTCTCCTTTACTGCTTACTAGTGCCCTCATCTATGTGAAGATTTCCCTTTTCTTCTTTCTGTTTCTATAGATTTTTATGATCTCAATAAGGGGTGGTGGTAGTTGTTGTTGTTTCCACCTGTGAAACTGAGAGTACAGCTGCTGTGAACCTTTGTTTTCAGAAGAGTCCCCAAAGAAACCATCCCTCCGCACTACATAACACCTCAGTTTGCTTTATTCATCCATGTTACACACAACCTCTGGAAGTATTTGAATTTGTAACATCTGAATCTGCTCTAGTCACTTAATTTTACAGATAAGCAAACAGAGGTTCAGATAAAATGGATTCTGTCATCAGCCAGTGATGGACTTAAAATATGGTGTATATATATAAATCCTTATTAGCTGTAGGTGTGGTATTAGCTTTTCTTCCCACATGCAGCTGGCTGAGGGCAGACTTAATTTTGGATCAGTGTGAACAGGCAGAAGAGTCTAGGATTTTCCAAGACAAGAAAGCTGGAGAACAATTTGGAGACACCAAGATCAGTGTCAACTAAGTCCCTAGGTGGCTAGAGGTGTGAGCCCCTGGAAGGCAAAGAAGGAGCTGAAAGACAGAGAGGGCAAAGAAAGCAAACATGTTTTTTTTTTTTTTTTTAAAGATTTTATTTATTTATTTGACAGAGAGAGAGATCACAAGTAGGCGGAGAGTCAGGCAAAGAGAGAGAGAGAGAGAAGCAGGCTCCCGCTGAGCAAAGAGCCCGATGCGGGGCTCGATCCCAGGACACTGAGATCATGACCTGAGCCGAAGGCAGCGGCTTAATCCACTGAGCCACCCAGGCGCCCCAGCAAACATGTTTTGCTTCAAAATTTTGTTCCTCATCTGCCATATTGGCCAAACGATCTTTGCTGGGAAAACATTTCGCTACATTTTGATGATGTTGATAGACTTTGGAATGCATGTAAGTCTCTAAAAAACACAGAAGAAACTGTGAGATTCCAACTATATAGATGGCCAAGTCTTAGTTTAAAAATATACTTCTTAGAAGTTCTTTAGAAAGATTTTTTTAAAAGCTCATCAGAAGAAAAAGGAAATTTATAACTAGATGTTGTAATGGATCTTACTTAGACTTGCCATGGTGATCATATCACCGTGTGTGTGTGTGTGTGTATAACTATGTTGTTCACCTGAAATGAGTATAATGATAACTATATCTCAATAAAGAAATAGTTCCTAGAAATCTGTCTTTTCCTATATCCATCATTAGCCAGGTTCTATCTTGAAAATGTATCTTGAATCTGTAAGCTTCCTTCCATTTCATTCCTATTATCACCATGAGAGTTGAGGTCACCCTGCTTCCTCCAGCCTCTTGACTAGTCTCCATGTTTGCGGTGAGCTTTCATCAAATCTGCTCTGCTCAGACCCTCCCATGCATTATAAATCAGGAGATGAATTGTTGCATAGGCCCACAGATCAGTCTGTACTTCAAAGCTGTGGTGTGATTATATGATTAGTGAGCAATTAACAGGATATGATGGTGGCTTTTTCAGGAATTATACTTGGAGTACAGATGCTAAAATCAGGTCACAGGGTTTGTTAATGGTGGTTTTTGCAACCATAAAAATTAATTCTGCTGGGATGTAAGGTTGTTGTGGTTGGGGACAATGAAGTGGTAATGTCCTTGGAATGTCCTAGCTTGGAAGCTTGGAATGTCCTAAGGCCTGGAAGGGTCTGTGGACAGATAGGTGATGACCATTGCCACCAACCAGGGGCATTTTCGATAAATACATGGGAGATTCACTGAACATTCAATAGCCTAACATCCTCAGATGTCCCTTGTGGAAAATGTATTCTTTGAGTTCGTTAGAACAAAAAGTAATCTATGTATGTCAGAGTCCTCCATTTCACCAATTCTCAAACTTAATCCTTGTGTCTACTGATTCACTGCTTTCAATTTCTCCCATCCAATTCCTTCTTCATATACCTGACAGAATAATTTTTTAATCACCAAAATCTAATTAGGGCATTTGTCTACTCTGAAAATATAGACCTTTGATCTTAGGATATTTTTTACCTCTTTCTTACTGCCCAAGCTTCTTTTCTACTTCATTCTCCTTCACACTTTAAAATTCAGCTTTAGAAAATTGTTGTTAGGGGCACCTGGGTGGCTCAGTGGGTTAAGGCCTCTGCTTTCAGCGCGGGTCCTGGTCCCAGGGTCCTAGGATTGAGCCCCGCATCCTCCTCTCTCTCTGTCTGCCTCTCTGCCTACTTGTGATCTCTGTCTGTCAAATAAATAAAATCTTAAAAAAAAAAAAAAAAGAAAATTGTTGTTAAGTCCTGGAATGAGACTCGATCCCTCCAGGCTCTGGAACTTTGCACAGACTGCATTGTCCTTGCCCAGGATATGGTTTTCCAAACTGCTAAGAATTGAGTGTTTGTATCCTCCCCAAATTAGTATGTCGAAATCCAAATGACAACATTTGTTGGCTTTTAGGAGGTAATTAGGGTTAGATTAGGTCACAAGAATGGAGCCATCATGAAGATACTGATGCCCTTATAGAAAGAGGAAGAGACATGAGTTCTTTCTCTCTCCGTGTACACCACTCAAGGAGGGTTGTGTGAGGGCATATCCAAGAAGAGGGCTCTCACAAAGAACCAGACCATGCTGGCACCCTGATCTTGGAGTTCCAGCTTCCAGAGCTGTTAGAAATGTTTGTTGTTAAAGCCACCCATATATAAAGTCATATACATACATACACACAGATTACTTTTTGTTCTAATAGGAGCCTGAAAAGTTCAAGACACAAACCATGCCTATCAGCTTAATTCCTGTCCATCTATCAGGTTTTCCCTGATAGATTGTTTCCCTGAAAATTTCTTTTTTCTTTTTATTAAAGTATAGTTGACAATATTACATTAGTTTCAAGTGTGCAATGTAATGATTTGATAAGTCTATACCTTATGCCATGCTCACTGCAAGGGTAGCTACCATCTGTCACCATACATCACTTCTAATACCATTGACTACATTCCCTATGCTGTACCTTTATCCCCATGACTTCTTTCAATCCGTAAGTGGAAGCCTGTATCTCCCACTCCCCTTCACCCATTTTGCTCATGCCCCCACACACCTCCCCTCTGGCAACCACTAGTTTGTTCTCTGTGTTTACAGGTCTGTGGCTGCTTTTGGTTTGCTTGTTTATTCATTTGTGTGTTTTTTTTTTTTTTTTTTTTTTTAGCTTTCCCCTCTGAGTGAAGTCATATGGTATTTGTCTTTTTCAGTCTGACTAGTTCCAGTTAACATAATACCCTCTAGGCTCATCCATGTTTTTGCAAATGGCTAAGTAATATCCTATGATATATTTTTTGTGTCTTTTTATGGATGAGTAATAGTATATTGTATAAGTATATGTGTATAAATATATGTATGTATATACGTCACATCTTTATCCATTCATCAGTCAATGGATACTTGGGTTTAGCTTCCATATCTTGGCTGTGGTAAATAATGTTGTAATAAACATAGAAGTGCATGTATCTTTTTGAATTAGCACAGCCATTTTCTTTGGGTAAATACCCAGTAGTAGATTAAGTGAATCATATGCTATTTCTGTCTTTAATTTTTGAGGAAACATCATACAGTTTTCCACAGTGGCTGCACCAGTTTACATTCCCACCAAGAGTGCACGAGAGTTCCTTTTTCTCCTGAGATGTTTTTATGACTCTTCTAGTCTGGGTTGGTTATCTTCCTAAGTGTCTCCATAACACCTTATACTTCACTTTCATGTGGTTACCATGCTACATCATAAAATCTTATTTACTGTTTTGTATCTTCTACCTGACCATAAACCCCATGGTGGCAGACATTGTGTCCGCCTTGTTTGCAGTTTTATCCTTAGCTTTTAGCAGGTGGTAATAAATATTAATAAATTAGCAAATATTGGCTGGTTGAATGAATAAATTAGGTAGCAAGAAGAAGCAATTTAAGAAATCAGTCAAGCAAACAAAAACAACAAAAGAAACCTTTTTTTAACTTAAGATGCTTTTTTCTTAGAGATAGCTACATTCTCACATCTTTAAAGACAACTTTTACTTGGCTATGGTCAGATGAAGTCTCTTGCTAGTGAATTTGTCCTGACCTGTCTGATTCATTTTAATTTCTTGTCTTTGTTTTCTGCAAAGACGAAAAATTCTTTTAAAATCCCACCAGTTTAAAAACTCAGTAACAGAAGAACTTAATAGACAATGTCTTCCAACAAATATATTTCTGTATATACTAGGTGCTTACCCTTTGCAAGCTGGAGAATTCACAGGGCCTGCAACTGATTATATTCATCCAAACTATAATTATTTCCTTTGGCATAAATAAAGTCAAGCCGTTAGTACGAGGCCAAAGGCCCTTGCAGCCATTTTAGTACAGTTTGGATGGATGCAGATGAAATTACAGAGTCACATTTTATTTGTTGGCTGCTGTCCCAATTATGAGCTTAGTCACATTGGAGAGTTCAGAGAGATCAGGAATGGGGTGGGGAGAGGGTACACAGTTCTCAATAATTATCCCATGACAGGACGGGCTTTCATTTCCTCTGACCAACATAGAGATTAACTCCAGACCTCTGACCGTCTGATCCAATGTGGATTAAAAAATTCTCCAATCTTCCAAAAACATTCATTAAATTCTCTTTAGGAAGTTTAACACTTACACAGCTGGTGATGGGGGTGGGGGTGTTGGGAAGAGATAGGATTGGGAGAATGGCTGATTCAGATGCTACAATTATTTTGGGACTGGAAACAGAATTGAAATGACCCAGATGGTTAGCCTAATGAAGCCGAACTGAAATTTATGCCAAGAGGAGTCAAAGCCACGTTTCCATTTCTCTGTGAGGGGGAATAAGTGTGTGTGTGTGTGTGTGTGTGTGTGTGTGCACGCGCACAGGTGGGCATGCATGATTGATTCTGGCTGAAGCAGGCTTGGGGTTATAGGAATAAAAGTGTGGCAGGCCAAGATGAATGTGCATAGGAAAAAAATCACAACAAAACACAAAGCCTTTTTCTGCTGCAGTCTGGCCTCGGGGAGGCCTGCTCCCTCTCAATTGCACCAGTGTGGAAAATCCTCTTTCCTTTGGCTTTTAAAAGAGACCATATTTCCTGGGAGTGTATGGTACCTTTTGGATAAGGTGCTTAAGGTAGATCAAGCAGAGCAGGGGACATGCATGCTGCTGACTTGTGCCAGGGCATTTGTCCAAAACTGTATCGCTAGCAAAAAACATATTAGGCTACATGCCGCTGTGACTGCTACTCTCACCTTCTCTGTAGACTTCGGTTTATTTACCTACATGAACCAACATGCCTGCCGCAGTGCTAGGAGGCAAAGGATGAGGACAGGGCTCAAGGCCAAGTCTGTATCTGCCTAGGTTTTGGAACCATAGAAGGGTCTTTAATTTTATTATTTATTTATTTATTTATTTGACAGACAGAGATCACAAGTAGGGAGAGAGGCAGGCAGAGAGAGAGGGGGAAGCAGGTTCCCTTCTGAGCAGAGAGCCCGATACGGGCTTGATCCCAGGACCATGGGATCATGACCTGAGCCGAAGGCAGAGGATTTAACACACTGAGCCACCCAGGCAACCCCTAAAAGGGTCTTTAATTTTAATTAAAGTAGTTAATATATGTAAATCTTGAGGATACTGCCTGGTGCATAAGATGTAGTAATTCCATTTTAGCTATAGTATTGTTATTATTATTTTTTATTTGCTATCTTAGCTGTGGGATTTGCTGCGTTTGTCATTCAAAGGTACTTCTCTAATAAACATGAAGAGCCATGAGCTTTACGTTGGATGAGAAAGGAGATGAACTGATATGGCAACTATGCCACCTTGTATAATTGGGAATAAGCCTTAGTTTCCTTAGCTGTAAAATAAAATTAGGGTGGGGCAGAGTATCCCTCGAATGGTCCCCTGGTAGAGAGAAATAGCATTTATTGCCTATGGGTCTATGTGTTATGACTGTGTGGGGGACTTTACATATATCAGCTCATTTAATCCTCACAATGCATTTTTTAAAAAAATTATTTTTATTAACATATAATGTATTATTTACCCCCAGGGTACAGGTCTGTGAATCGTCAGGCTTACACATTTCACAGCACTCACCATAGCACATACCCTCCCCAATGTCTATAACCCAACCAACTTCTCCCTACCCCCCCTACCCACTGGCAACGCTCCGTTTGTTTTGTGAAATTAAGAGTCTCTTATGGTTTGTCTCCTTTCCAATCCTGTCTTTTGAATTTGGCTTTAGGAAAATGAAATTCATAGAACCCAAGAACATTACAAAATAGAAATGATTTTTATTTATTGAGTGCCTTGTGCCAAGCTCTCTACACACCATCTATCATTTCCTCATGATCACCCTGCTGGCTATATTATTATTATTATCCAGACCTATAAGTATGACAAGTATGGCTCAGAGAGACTCAATAATCCTGATTCATGAGGATCACATAGCCAGTAAGTCCTGGAGCAGAGATTTGAACTCATGTCTCCTCAATTCATAAATCCAGGTTCTTCCTATTAAAATGGAGCTGCTTTGTGAGGTTGCCTTCCTATTAAGTCACATCGGATCTAATCGTACTTGAATGAATCTAAGGTGCACTTGCTTGGTAATAAATTCTATTGACACTATTCAAGAGCTAAGGGAATAAAAAGTGTCCTAGGGAAACGCATGCTTCAAAAAGCACAGCTTGCCATATGTGCAGAGGAGAGGAAATTGAGTGAGAAGAAACCAAATTGGTGAGTGGTTCCAAAGACACAGTGATATAAACAATTTCTAAACTAGAGATATGATGTGGTGTTCGTCCCAGTGTGAAAGTGTGTGTACATGTTGGGGAAGGAGAGAGATTCAGATAGGGTTAAGTCTGGACCCTTGTCTCACAGTACAGAGCAGAGGCTGCTGCTCACGTGCGCTTTCCACGAGTGCGTGTGGGGATAAGGTTGTGGGTGGGCAGTGGGCATGGGGAGAATGACCAGCCCATATACGTCCTGTGGTTTAGTGCGCACTACTGTGTGGATTCTCACTATGGCCTTGTATTTGGGAAGGGATGGCTTAGGGAAAGGTGCTGGGAGTGGGAGGGTGGCAGGATTTTCCCTGTGTGTTTGCGTGCGGAGTCCCTGGCTCCAGCTGAGGAACTGCTCGTGATGGCAGTATATGTCTCGTGGGCAAGGCAGAACACGGAAGCTCCGATTCTGTCTTGTTTCTTGTTGTGTAACCCCAAGTGTATCCTTCTACCTCATTGAACTCTGAGGCTCACAGTGATCACCTACCTCATAGGGGTTCTGTAAAGAATGGACAATAAACATGAAATTAAGTGCCATATAAATGCTAAGTAATGCTGTTAATCCTCCCCTCCACAGTGGTGTGCCTATCTAATTCGCTAAATCTCTCTTGAGTATGGGACCTCAGGATAGGATGTTCCTGCAAAAAGAGTTTACACCACAAAGCAGATGACGTTAGGGGACTGGCTCTCAGAATGGTGGACACAGGGGAAGAGATAGAGCTGAACAGTCATGATTAGCTCCGTCTTCTGGGCTCTGGGGTCTGCACGCATTACAATGCACCTCCGTGTCTTTCTGTTTACAAGTCCCTTTCTCAGAGTGCAAATCTCTACCTGCTTTTACCTTTCTAAACAAAACTGGATTCTGAACTCTGGTATGTAAGTTTTCTGCAAGTGCTGGAAGTACTGAATCAGGAGGATGGATGTTTTTATTCAGTCCGTGTGCTTGGTTCAGATAGAATTGCTCAACTGCTGGCAGTGATCCATGAAGCCTCTGGCTACCCTGGGTTCCTAAATGGTTTTGAAAACTGCTGGAAACCATTGCAGCGTGCAGCAGAAGGGAAACAGCCGTGTTTGCTGCAGGGGGATTTGGGGTTCAAGCTGCTGGCTCTTCCTCAGACCAGTCACACTCACAGTGCCTTCGGGCAATAAGACTTGACTTCTAAATTTCTAGGTTATGTGTCGATAAAGCAAAAAACACCTCCTCTAGCGGGATTCTGTTGCATCAATCTCTCATACACAAATGGTGAAGCAGTTTCAACCAAAATTTTAATTCGTTCATTCCTTCATTTGACAACATGCGTCATTAACTTTTAGAAGAGAATAAAGGGTTCCAGTTGACTATATGATGTCTGATTAGCTGTTTTAAAATTAGAATCGGGACAGACTTTATCTTTGCTTTCAAATGGGACTCCTTGGTCTGGTTTTCAAAGTTAGAGATTTGTTGCTTCTGGAACTTTCTTGCCCTGGTTTCCCTGACACAACACTCTCCTCATCTTTTGTTGAATTCCTTGGCAATTTCTTGTCAGTTTCTTTTTGCTGGCTCCTCTGCAGGACCTTTAAACTTGATTGATTTAGTTAATGCCTGCTCCTTGATCCTATTCTCTTTTGAAGCCTCTTTTGTTAAAATATTGGGAGATCATTAAATATTGATAACTCTGAAATATATATCTCAACTCCGACCCCTGCCTCAGATTCATATGTCTGGTTCTCTTTCTCATTCTCCACTTGGAGATGGAATTGAAACTTTCAGATTTACATATTGGGAACTGAACTTTTGATTTCTCCTTCTCGAAATCTGCCTCTCTCCCAGTCTCTCCTATCTTTCTTAATGTAGACACTAGCCACTTGGTTGTTCAGACCAAGCACTTAAGACATTTTCTGGATTGCTCTCTTTCCTTTATGTTCCTGCCCCACCAGTCCATCAGCAAGTCCCAGAGATGTTGAATCCCAGCATTTCTCACCATCTACACTGCCGTTAGCATGGTTTGGGCTGTGCTTCTCTTATTTGGGCTACATTGCAATGGTTTCCTAAGTGATATCCCTGCATTGGTCTTGTCTCCTGCAGTTTATTCCCCATCGGGTACAAGGTGGAATGTATTACTTATGTTTTTTATTCATTAATATTTCATAGATGAAGAGACTTCAAGGAAGTGTTACTGACTTGTTTCAGATCATATAAGTGTAATGATGGAAGAAGGACTAGAATCCAGTTCTCCATAGTCCTGAAATAGTTAACCTTTGAATGATTTCAATCCTACCACTTAATCATTTAGATTAGAAAATCAAATGTTAAGATTCTACTAATAACAGCTAATATATATAAGTGTTATTATATAGGACTTACTATGTACCAGGCATAGTTAGTTCCAAGGGATTTACTTAATTTAGGCTCATTAACCTTACATGAACCCAATGAACCATAAGCTATTATTATGGCTATCTAAAGATGAGGAAACTGAGGCACAGAGATGTTAAGTGTCTTGCCCAGGTTATACAGCCAACGGGCAGCAGAGAGGGGATTCAAACCCAGGCATCTGGCTCAAGTCATGCCCTTAACTGCTGTGCTACGCTGACCCTCTGCAGAATCTATACATTCAATCCCATATGACCCATTTGTCTGTTTGGGGTATTTTTCTTTTTAGACATTAGTCATTTTATCTGTTAAATGAATTAACTATAATAACAAAAAGTATTCATTACTTTACCACTTGTTTCTCAGGTATAGCTAAGAAGTGAATTGAAGTAGCTTTTAGATTTTTTTTTATATATACATGTGATTTTTGGATCCACATTTTTTAGCTATCGGTGATATTCGCCCCAGGGACAGACTCAAAATGAACTCCCAAATTGCCTCAAATATTTTCTTTTTGGTAACATTTCCCCAGAAGGCTCTGTCCTGAAAGCTGCTATGTGAAATAGCAAATCCTATCGGGTCCCAAAGGGGCCGATTGCAGTTTAAAAAATCGCCGGCCTCTCTCTCTTGCACCTGTGTTATGCTTGGTAGATTTATTTAGTCAGGGAAAACTTCAAAAAGGATTGGCAATTTGAACTGTGTCTTGATGAGCTGAAAGAATTTTGAATATTGAAAAGGGGAGGTTTCACTCCTGCCAGCTTCACATTGTGGGATGTAAGGAAACAAAATCCTGTTTGCAATTTAATGTAATGATTGTGATGCTAATTTCTTTGTGTCTCAAAGGTGAGACATTGTATAGGGTGCCTGGGTGATTTGTAATGTAACATCACCCAGGAACAGAATTCTGCTTCCTTTCACTCCCGGACTGCCTCTCCAACCCCTCCATCTTTGTGAATAATTCTTTGTTGATAAGGGACTCATTATCATTATTGATTAAACTTTGCCATCTCTGATGTCCGCAAATACCTTGCTCATTTTAATCTGTCTCAAAGCCATGTTTTATACTTACTATGTTTTAATTTGTCCCTAGATTGTATTTGCCTGATGCTGCTATAAAGATTGAGGACTCTCTTGGGGCATTTTGTTTGCAGATATATGATGGTCCTGAAGGATAAGCTTGGAGACTCGCAAAGAGAACTTCTTAGCGACAACCTCCCTCTGCCTGTTGCCTTGAAACTAGACCCATAAACTAAAGCAGGGGATAAAGTTCTATAGTAAAACCTATAATCCACTTACATCTTTAACTCAGGGGTGATTTTTTTTTTTTTAACTTCAATCCTTAACATTTTCCTCTCCCTGTGATGCTCTATTGTTCTATTGACCTCTACAAATATCAACTCTGTTAGATTTTTGGTGAGTTCAAAGTTTTGTCAAATGTTATGAAGATGATATTTTCGTAGTATTTTGAAATAATTCCACATTCACAGAAAAGTTGCAAGCCTAGAAAAACAAATTCCTATGTCTTTATTGCTCAGATGCCCCAATTGTTATCATTTTATTTTATTAAACATTTCATGTTATCATTTTATTTTTGCTTGACATGATGCTAATTTGAAATGACCGTTTATTTTTTAGTTTTTTAAAATATTTTATTTATTTATCTGACAGAGAATGAGAGAGCACAAGCAGGGTGAGGGGCAGTAGAGGGAGAGGGAGAAGCAGGCTCCCTGCTGAGCAGGGAGCCCAATATAGGGCTCCATCCCACGACCCCCCATCATGACCTGAGCCACAGGCAGACACTTAACTGACTGAGCCACCCAGGTGCCCCTCAGATGACCCTTTCTTTATTCTCAGAATTGTAGCTTGCTTGCTACTTGTGTGGAGCATAGAAGGGCCTGTTTGGATGCTAGTGAGAGGAGGCTTAGGGGGGAAATGGGATTCTTGTTAGAAGGGGATGAAGAGAGGAGACAATTGTTAGAAGAAACAGTGGAAACTTTGTAGTAACATTGTTTTAGGATTGCTCTGATCCTCCAACAAGGCCGGTGCTAGACACAGTGTGCCAGCAACAGCAGTTTCTTCGAGGTGCTCAGAATATCTTACTTTTCAAATAGGCTTGAATGTCAATTTTCCCTTATAAAGGGGTAACAAATTACAGTATTCTTATTCAGGTGGCTAATAGTGATGCAGAAAATAAAGTCAAGTGCTCCTTTGGGACACTACATGGAAATGTATAAGGATTTGCCTGATGCTGCCAATTGAAGATCCCTCTGAGGTTTCTGAATGACCCACAGGTCACACAGGCAGGAAGACTGCTAGTGAAGTGGCAAATTGCCAGACCTCTCAGCAGTGTGTACCGTCCTGATGGGTGCAGCCGCTGGCTCTCTGGCTTGGCCTGGGAAGGAAATGAGTAATGGGATTTGAATGGGCAAAAACAAGGATTTTCACTTTAAAAGGGATCTTTTATTCTTGAGCCAAAGCCAATTGAAATACCCAGAGCCTGGGCCTTTTTATTCAGACAAGAACAATGAGATCAATTTTCAACAGAAAATGAGGGAAAAGGAGAGAGACAGCAGCTGAAGTAATAGTCTATAAAGGACAAAGTTTGAAATTAAATATTATGGCTTAAATAGTCCTGTAATTCAAGCTGCCCCTGTTCCTTCCCTCACCCCCCAATCTTGTACTAAAGAAATAAAACAAAAAACTCCTCACCACAAAATGGGAGACAATCTTTTTCTAATAGAAGAAAATTCTCTCTGCAGCATGAATTTGAGCTATAGCGATTTGATTTCTATGGAGATAAAGAGGCAGGGAAGTTAGTGCTGTTGGGAAGGGGATGTAAATGTGGTGTTAAGGAGTGAGGAGGAAAACTTCACGCAGGCTGGCTTATTAGAATTCGCTGTATTTTATCCTGTTTTCACAGAGCAGCAGAAGGATGTAGGGAAGTTTTATTTAATTTTGGGGGCAATTAGGGAAAGGAAAGCCAGGCGGAGTGACTTTAGACTGCTCATTACCTTCTGGCGGGCAGAAGGAGAGTGCATATTTTAAATGTTAAGATCAGATTATTTATAAGTTTCGCTTTGAAATTCAAGGGCATGAAAGGAACGATAACTCGATTAGCAGAGGAAACAGCCTTATATACACAGCTGGTTTCATCTCTGTAATAGGTCAGAGTCTGAAGAGCAGCATTTCTTAGTCTTTTCCTGGAAATGACAGATTCTGGGGGGAACCAATGAGGTTTAACAAAGGAAACAAATTTTAGACATTTCCCCCCAAATCTTTAAACCAATGTCATGATTGGGATAGGCATTTCCAGAAGATCGTGTGTACCTAATTAGTAATGGCAATTTTGATGCTGCATCTTTCTTGGACTGAATTATTGTTTCGAATTCCTGATCCCAGTTTCTCCAGCTTCCATCATATCTTCCCTTGAGGATCTATAGGCTGTGGCTGGGGGAGGAGAGAGTGACAGAGGACACACACGGCGGCTGCCTACCCCACCCATGTGTGTGGTGGTTCTTACAGATGGTGCAAGTCTTGTCAGATGGGAAGCCCCCTAAGAGTTGTTTATTATATCCAGCCAGTCATTGTGTGTAGGAGAAACAATTTGTTATTTAAAATCCCAGCAGACTGTAGCTGCTCCTGAATCCCGAGGAAGCAGCATAGTTTCTCTTTGGAATAGATGAGCCATTTAGCTGTGGAAAAAAAAGATAAGCTTCAAGGAATGGCTTGGAAAGCATAGGAATGAGAAAAAGAATTAACTGCCTTTATCAATAAAACAAGAATTCAGAGGGACAGGACAAGAGAAAAGGAGACCAACTATAATGAGGAAGATAAGGATTTACATAGAGTTTACTGTGAGCATGGCTGGTGGGCATGGTTGAAAGTCATTTACAATATGGATATCATATATACATTTTTTAAAGATTTTATTTCTTTATTTGAGAGAGAGAGAGAGAGCATGAGCAGGGTGAGGGGCAGAGGGAGAAGCAGACTGGCCACTGAGCAGGGATTCCAGTGTTGGGCTAGACCCTGGGACTCCGGGATCATGACCTGAGCAAAGGCAGATGCTTAACCAACTGAGCCATCCAGGCGCCCTCTTGCATCCATATTTAACGAAGTTTGCTAGGCAATGTGGCAGCATAGCCTTCCTGTCTCTCCGTAAAGCTTCCTCGACATCTGACTTACACCCAGTCCTCAGTTTGTTGGTACTGGTGGGAACTGGTGGTTGAAGCAGTGTATAGGGTGTAGTGAAATGACCCTGTTAAACCAACTAATAGAACTCACAAGGGACTGTAAGCCAGAGCCAACCAGGAGAAAGGGAAATGCTCCCTTTACCTTTTCTGAGGAATCAGTAGAGGTTGGGAGGAACAGCAAAGGTTCCTCTCCTGGCGAAAGGGGAAAACTTCAAGAGAAGCTAACATCAGATGAGTTTTGAGATAGAAAAGTAGGAACCGTATATAAGTTGAAATAAAATGAATGTGGTAATGTGGAGGAATTTTTAGATTGTCCTTTAAAGGTTTCACTTGAACCTAAAACCATTTAAAGCTTCCTTTTTCTCTAAGGGAACACAGAGTACACGCTGCATGTGTTATCATGGTGGAGTGGGGCACTGGTAAAAAGTCAAGACATGCCCTTCTACCAGGAAAGGGGTTCCCTGGGAGGAATGTAAATTTGTATATTTCCAGGGTGGCTTTGTTCTAATGCCATCACTTGCTTCACAGTAGAAGGAAACAGAGGTATGATTTCCACCAGCCCTCTGGCTGCCATCCTTGTGTTGGACATTATACTCAGAGCAGAAGTAAAATTGCACTATAGAAAATTCAAGCTAGTAAGTGGTTCTGAAAAAATGTTTTGCTTCGTCAGTTTTCAATTTTTCATTCTGTGGAAGACATTGAATTTCTAGGTGCCATTTTTAAAGGTGCCAAGAGAATCAAGGTAGTTCTACCAGGGTAATGAGTTCCTGTTATTGATGTCTTCATTTATTCACTCATTCTTTTATCAAGCACATATTTAATGTACATAATGTTTTTGAAAGATGCCGGGTATTGAATGCATAAAACGGCAGACTTTTAAATAAGGTATTAAAATACTGAGATAAATGCTAATAGAAGGCTATATAAAGTGCTAACGGGAACACAGAATACAGTCACATAAAATAGTTATCCCTAAAATTGGGGACAGGATAATATGGGGGAAGAGGAGAGAGTTTTGTCTATACCTCACCTTACATTTCTTTCTTACCACTTATCAGAAAAGGTATTTCTATTTCTTAACTGCTCCCAGACCTTTATGTCCCTTCTTCTCAGACACTGTTTTTGGTATAGGAATCTCACCATAGATAGTGGTTATTTTTTGAAATTTTGTTTCCAGTATTAGCTTCTGTGGGCTAGCCATATGCCCCTACCAATCAGGCATAGGATTGCCTCAATGAGAAACTGGCTTTTTTTGAGTTTTAGATATACCTTTGAAATAGAATTTAAGTTGGAATCATCTGCATGATTACATTTTAAGTATAAATTCCTAGCCACAAAGATAAATTTCAAGGACAAGCCTATAGAAATATAACTGTAGCTATGAAAATAATGTTTTTACCCTGACTCAAAAAGCCACCATAATACATTTCTTCCTTTTTAAAAGATTTTATTTATTCTACTAGAAAGAGAAAGAGAGGAGAGAGAGAGAAAAAGAATGCATGTGAGTTGGGAGAAGGCACAAGAAAAGGAGAGAGAGAATCCCAAACACAGGGCCCGATGCAGGGCTCGATCCCATGACCCCAAGACCATGCATGACCTGAGCTGAAACCAAGAGCAGGATGCTTAGCCCATTGGCCCACCCAAGCATCCCCCACCATATCACATTTGAACTGTTTAGCCACTAGATAATTCCTGTGGGTACTTTAGGCTGAAGTTCATCATTGTTGAATTCAACACTGAACAAGACTGTTTTAAAAGTCTGCTTATTTTCCATCAACAAAAAAACCAAACAGCCTGACTCAAAATGGGCAAAGGTCTAGATAGACGAGCCTTTTCTTCAAAGAAGATCTGCAAATGGCCAAGAAGCACATGAAAAGATGCTTAATGTCACAAAACAGCAGGGAAATTTAAATCCAAATGACAAGGAGATACTATTGCTTCATACCTATTAGTATGGCTACTGTAAAACAAACAAACAAACAAACATATAAACAAAATGTACCAAGTATTGAGGAGGATGTGGAGAAATTGGAATGCTTATACACTCTTGGTGGGAATGTAAAATAGTACAGGGGCTGTGGAAAACACTATGGCAGTTCCTCAAAAAATTAAAATTCTAAAAATAGAATTAACATGTGATCCAGCAATTCCATTTCTGGGTATAAACACTAAAGAATTGAGAACAGGTCCCCGATATGAGGAAGTGGAGATGCAATGTGGGGGTTTGGGGGGTAGGAAAAGAATAAATGAAATGAGATGGGATTGGGAGGGAGACAGACCATAAGAGACTCTTAATCTCACAAAACAAACTGAGGGGGGCTGGGGGAAGGGGGGGAGGGAGAGGGTGATGGGGTTATGGACATTGGGGAGGGTATGTGCTATGGTGAGTGCTGTGAAGTGTGTAAACCTGGCGATTCACAGACCTGTAATCCTGGGGCTAATAATACACTATATGTTTATTAAAAAAAAAATTAAAATAAAAAAAAAGAATTGAGAACAGGGTCTTGCAGAGATTTGTACACCCATGTTCACAATGGCCTTATTCATAGTAGTTAAAAGGTGAAAACAAGGGCATGTGGGTGGCTCAGTAGGTTAAGCCTCTGCCTTCAGCTCAGGTCGTGATCTCAGGGTCCTGGGATTGAGCCCCACATCAGGCTCTCTGCACAGTGGGGAGCCTGCTTCTCCCTCTCTCTGCCTGCCTTTCTGCCTACTTGTGATCTCTCTCTCTCTCTGTTGAATAAATAAAATATTTTTAAAAAAGTGAAAGCAATCCAAGTGTCTATTGATAGATGAATGGATAAGCAAAATGTGGTATGCAGACACACACACACACACACACACACACACACACACAATGGAATAGCAGAATATTATTTAGCCTTAGAAGGGAAGGACGTTCTGACATATGTAACAACATTGATGAATCTTGAGGAACCTAATGTACATTACACTTGCATCAACTTATACTAAGTGTATTAAGCCAGTTACAAAAAGGCAAATACTGTATGATTCCATTAATATGATATACCTAGAGTAGTCAGCATCACAGGCAGAAAGTAGAACAGTGATTTTCAGGGGAAGGGGAATGGGGCATTGTCATGCATTACAGTGAGTTATGTACATAGAATTTCAGTTTTGCATGATAAGAAGAATTATGGAGACGGATGATGGTGATGGTGGCACACTTAATGCCACTCAACTGTACATTTAAAAAAATGGTTAAGATGGTAAATTTTACATTACATGCATTTTACCACAATAAAAAAAATTGGAAAAAGAGGGAAAAAAGTCTACCCATTTGCTTTCTGAAATGGTTACTTATTTGGGAGTAATTATAAAATCTGTTGTTTCCTTAACCAAATCTCAAATGCTAATGGTAAGTTCTACATTGTGGTTTTAGTTAGGCTATGTAAGTAAGAAAAGTCTGACCTAAGCTGTTTGTTGTGGATGCTATGGTGTGCCGTGCATCTCTCCTGTTAACACCAAGAGTCCCATTGCTCCAGCGCTGGGCGTGTTAGCTGCCTGTGGCTCATAGCTGATTCCCACCCACCCTGCTCAGGAATCACCCTCAGCAGAAGGGAGCTACATCATTCAAGGATACACCTTCTCCCTGTATCTATTAACTGGTTGATAGGAGGTAAGCCTGCCTGGCTCCTTTGCCTCAATTTGGGACTACTCTGAAAGGCTATCTGTCATAGAGAACAATATTCCATTCGAGAATAGCTCCTAGCATTCTACTGGGCCTTGGTAGAGATGGAGAAGCTGAAACTGGGGTTGCAGTTGTTAATTTTGAGCTCAGTTTGGTCAGACCAAATCAGGTCACTTCTGGGCAGGATCAGCAGCAATTTATCAAATGATGGTAACAATATATTCCAAATCAGGCATGGAGAAGGCGAGAAGACATAAGTAAATGTAGAAACCCGTGTCAACCACCACTCTTGCGCTGGCATTAATCCCTTAGCTCACTTCTCTGGCCTTGTGGTGGGGGACGGGGGGGATTGTTTTATGACCAACTAATTGAGGAAGAAAAAGGCCTCACTTACTTAATGAATAATTTGACTTATTACATGGATACAAGTTGAAAAGGGATGCTGCTTCATTATAGCATCAGTTGGATGTGACTTTAAAAGATAGCAATGAAGGGGCCCCTGGGTGGCTCAGTTGGTTGAATGTCTGACTTTTGATTTCAGTTCAGGTCATGATTTCAGGATCCTAGGGTTGAGCCCAACCTCGGGCTCTGAGCTCAGTGCAGAGTCTGCTTGTCTCTCTCCCTCTGCTTCTGCCTGTTTGTTTGCTCTCTTTCTCTCTCTTAAATAAATAAATAAATAAATAAATAAATAAATAAAATCTTAAAAAAGACGAAGAGAGAGAGAGAGATAACAATGAAGAGAAATCCTTGCAGAGGTCAGCATTTTGTGATGAGAGACTTTGCATTAGTGAAGATATGTATAGATTCCTGAGTGGTGGCAAATGGCTTGTTAATAAAGCAGAGACTAGAAGGGGGAAAGATTGGAAATAGGGACCAGAGGATTGGAGCAGATGGGAGTAGGTACAAAGTATAAAGACCTTTGTAGTTACGTTAATTCCCACTAGAGAACGGCCCCTGTAGGAGAAATATGAACAGCCAAGTAAACTGAACCTGCCAGTCCGTGTCAGCCAGGCTCTGTCATCCTTTATTCCAATGCCTGCCCAACAGGGTAGCTCATCACTGTGAGACAGAAGAGGCTATGCATGGGCCCCAAAGCATGGATGGCCACTTACGAAAGTTGATCTAGGTGCTGTTGCTTCTGAATGTCTAATATGCCAGTCACAGGGCTCAACCTTCAGCCCCCAGCCTAACACAATCCCTTTAGGAGACCAATAAGGCATGTGGTGGCAGGTCGATTACATTGAACTATTTCCATCATGGAAGGGAAAGCTCTTCATCTTGACTAGAGATGACATGTATTCTAAGTTTGGATTTCCTTTTCCTGTTTGCAGGATCTCTCTGTCCAGGGGCTTACATAAAGTTTGACCTACCAACACAGTAACCTATATCACATCACCTCAGACCAAAGGACCCACTTTACAGGAAAGGAGATGAACTGGACACAAGACCATGGGATCCAGTTATCCTCTAACATACCATGCCACCCAGAATATCCTGACCCGAAAGACTGACGAAATGGACTCTTAATGGCTCAACTCAGGTGCCAGTTTGAAAGTGAAATTCTCTGATAATGCACTATTTCCCAGTATGTGCTATATACCATAAATCAACAACTGAGCTCAGAAGTAGAAGTGGCCCTGTTCACTATAACTCTTAATGATCCGCTTGGATAATTTGTGCTTCTTTTCCCTGTGATTTTAAGTATGGATTCCTCCATCGGGAACACAAAAAGAGCTCCTTTAAGCTTTTACCTACAGCTGCCACCTGGTTACTTTGGTTTCTTGTGGTAAGAGACTAGTAGACAGGGTGGAGAGTCATCATACTGGCAGGGAAGTTGACCTTGATCATCAAGAGGAACTAGAGTGGCTGTTACATGACAGCAGCAGGAGGAACATCTATAATACCAGATGATCTACTGGGTCATTGCTTGATACTTCCCCGTTCAGTTTTAGTGATAGACAGGTGTAGCAACCATGGATGGAGATGGTCTGAAGTCTAGGGGCTCAGATCCCTCAGGGGTGAGGGTCTGGGTTGCCTCAGGAAGTATCCTATTTATACCACAGAGCTGTGAAATGAGTAGTAGGTGAGGAAGAAGAGAAGTATCACTTATGCTCTAAAGACTGGCTGCACTGGTTGCTGTAATTTGTTCTTTTCTTCCCTGGAAAAAAAAAGACGAATTAAAATTCGGAAGGAATTCTTCTCAGGCAGAGTGGACTTAACACATGATGTGTGTAGACGTAAGTGGTACAAGGGTGAACCAGAATCAGTGCCGTGAGAGCGTCCCAGCTGGCCCCTTTCAGGGCTGAGGTACTCATTCCCTCACTGGGAGGAGTTTGGGCTGCTCACAGTTCCCGACTAAACCCTTCTCTGGGAGTTTCCTTTGACAGTGGGAACTCTCTCACCCAGAGTACTTACCCTTCTCTGGGGAAAACTTGGCCGAGTGGCTTGTCCATACAGAGAATACAAAGGTCCAGTCCCCTTTGCTTCAATTCAGGCCAAATCTGAAGGGTCATCCCAGCTCTAGAGCTCCTCATGGGACCGGCTGAGGCTTCTGATACAGCTGTTTATCAGTTTGACTTCTCTTCTTAATCCTGCTTCTCTCATTTCTTTAGAGGTGTTGTTCCCTAAGAGCACCTGCCATGAAACCTCCCACATACAAAATTCTGCCACATAACATGTTTCCGTTGGAATCTGACCCAGGCCTAAGGTGATTTCAAGTGTGCACAGAACCCAAATTCAGGAAAAGCTGAACCTTCCAGATTCTGGAAGCTGAGAAGTCATAATAGAGCTCAGCCATGTAGAACCAGTTTCTAGAAGTAGAGGGTTTGGTCTTCATTTCAGGCATTTGCCATTAAGGTGAATTAGCTCCGCTATTTGAGTTTGTTCCTCTCTGCATCTGTTTGCTTCCATATCGAAGTCTTTAGATATTCCCAGATCAAATGGTATAAGAGGGATCTATATCTCCCACCAAATACTAATCAAATACAAAACCAGAAATAATGATTTTATAGTGGAAAAATCTGGCAGATACCAACCTGACTGTGTAATCAAGGTGAATATTACCTTGGAAGAGATAATCATAGTGAGTCTCCACATGTGAAGTACTGAGAACAGCACAGTGTCATTTCTCTGGCATTGATGCCTTGGGTGGTTGGCCTGATTCTGGTCACAAGGAAACAGTGGATAGACCTAGGTTTGGGGTCACCTTATAGAATAAAAGACCTGAATGCCTTTTTTAAAATTTAGGTTTTTATTTAAATTCCAATTAGTTAACATACAGTGTAATATTAGCTTCTGGTATGAAATTTAGAGATTCATCACTTACATAAAACACCTAGTGTTCATCACAAGTGCCCTCCTTAATGCCCATCACCCATTAGCCCATCCCCCACCAACCTCCCCTCCATCAACACTCAGTTTGTTCTATGTAGTTGAGTTTGTTTTATAGTTCACCTCTCTCTTTTCTCCCCCCCATGATCATCTATTTCACTTCTTAAATTCCACATAGGAGTGAAATCATATGGTATTTGTCTTTTTCTGACTTACTTCACTGAGCGTGATGCTCTCTAGCTCCATCTATGTCAATGCAAATGGCAAGATTTCATTCTTTTTATGGCTGAGTAATTCCATTTTCTATATACCACAACTTCTTTATCCATTCATCAGTTGATGGACACTTGGGTTCTTTCCATAATTTGGCTATTGTTGTCAATGCCGCTATAAGCCTCAGGCTGCCTGTGTCTTTTTGAATCATATTTTTGTATCCTTTGGGTAAACACTTTGCAGTGCAATTGTTGCGTCACAGGGTAATTCTATTTTTAACTTTCTGAGGAACCTACATAGTGTTTCCCAGAGTGGCTACACCAGTTTGCATTCCCACCAACAGTGCGAGGGTTCCTCTTTCTCCGCATCCTCACCAACATCTCTGGGTTCCTGTATTGTTAATTTTAGCCATTCTGATGGGTGTCAGGTGATATCTCCTTGTAGTTTTGATTTGTATTTCCCTGATGATGAGTGATGTTGAGCATCTTCTCTTGTCTGTTCGCCGTCTGTATGTCTTCTTCAGAAAAATGAAAAGACATGTACTCCCTAAGGATATGAAGGATGAGAGATAGGAAAAGCCTAAGGGACTGTTCCAGATTGAAGGACACTAAGGAGACAAGTAGAAGTAATGCGTCTTTACAGGTACCATCCTTGACTAGAAACCAAAGAGCCATTATTGAGACAGACGGCAAAATTGATGCCAGTAGATGGCACCATTGGAATGGTTCTGTAAATCGGATGAGGGTGTATCAGTGTTTATTTCCTGACTGGAGGGAGTATATGGTATTAACATGGGAGAGTATCCTTGTTTTGGAGGAAGGGGGTAGATACTGCAGTTTTTAAAGGTAATGACTCAACAACACCATCTTTTTCTAAAGAAAGAGAAATGGGGCAAATTAAGATTTAACAATCAGGGTATTTGTGAAGGGCAGGCTGCTGTTCTTTATGCTTTGCTAATAAATTTTCTGTAGGATTTAAACTATTTCAAAACTACACAAATTTAAATTAAAAAGAGAATCTGATTGGCTAGTTCATAACCATCCCTTCAGTTTAGACTGATCATTCCACTTTCCTCATTGGACAATGCCAGTCAATGGATGGTTAATTTCAGGATGCTGATTGCTTTTGGTTTTGCCAGGGAACTAGGTCATCCTCAAACATGAAATGTTTGCCTAAGCTCCTTTAGTGGAGCCTGGGCCCAGGGATGATGTGAAAAGTGTTTAGTATGTTTCTCAACAAAGAACTTGAAATATTTCTGTTCATTAAAACAACAAACATTTTTTCAGGATACTTATATTAACAGTGTTGTGCTTTCTTGCCCACCAGATTTTATATTCAGACAGATTCTTGCTTGGATTTTAGCTCCACTATTTTATGACCCATTTATTATTAGGGTCCCTTTAAAAATAGGTACAAATATACCCAACTAGTAGGAATTTATGATGAGTAAATAAATAATAGAAAGAAAGTGCTCAGCACAATCTCTGGCATATAGTAAGCCCTCAATAAATCATAGGGGTCATGGATTATTGTGGTTTTTATTTTCATTACTTGCCATCCTTCATCCTGGGAGAAGTTTGGGGGGTTTGTTTGTTTGTTTTGCTTTTTAAAAATTTTAATTATATTTGAGTGGTAAATCTTTGACCCTTCTTTCAAGGAGAAAGATTTGCTTTGGAAACTGTCAGCCAGTTTTTTCCATCTCTATACTCTTAGGTCTCTAGTCAATGTTTTTCAATTTCTAGGGGTTAAATGAGGACACCAAAATATTGTTAGTATAATATTTAGTTCCAAGGCTTTCGGTTCTATTTGGTTAAGTGCTTTATGATCCATTTTATTTGTTAGTCCCAACACAGTCTTATGAGGCCTGTGAACATTTTTATTTTCACTTCATAGGTGTTCTTTAATTAGCTTATGTGAGTTCATGTAACCTCAGGAAGGTCAGTGGTGGTGCTTAACTTCAATTCCTTCAAATCCTAGAATTTTATTTCATTCTCTGAGCTTTGACATTTCTTTTGATTTCTGTGTTTTTAACATGGTTATAGATGTAAGCTATTGTTCAAATGAAAAAAAAAAGCAAAGAAGGCAATATGGCTTTTTAATGAAAGAAGTTAAGTCAAGCAAGACCCCATTGGCTCAGCATTAAATTACATTGATTTACTTTTTTCAAGTTTTAGCTTATGAATCTCACTATTTTGAGTCTTTCGCATGTGCTCTATGTTTTTTCCTCTGCAAATTTGTTAAGTGTCACCACTCAAATAATTTGAATATTTAATATTTTATACTTTATGAATTGATTGTCCATCAGGAGTTATGGAATCTTTTTCACGGCTAGTCCTTTTCTTCTG
The DNA here is from genome assembly GCF_022355385.1 of Mustela nigripes. Lineage (NCBI taxonomy): Eukaryota > Metazoa > Chordata > Mammalia > Carnivora > Mustelidae > Mustela > Mustela nigripes. The sequence goes on along the minus strand of NC_081557.1, from coordinate 142,059,565 downwards.
CTTTCAGGACAATGTCAAAATCTGCACTATTCTCACCTTCTATTGAAGGAAATGAGAGAATTACAGAGGTAATGCATTTGGAAATGCAGCTAATACTACATAATGCTATGAAATTTTGAAGTCTTTAAATGGAGACGTGGGTCTTCAGAAGCCTTAGAGAAGGGATTTTCTAGAAGAGGTTTTTCAGAAATCCGAGGCAAATTTCTGAAAGTCAAAGAGCTTAATGAAAAAGTAGTGATCATTGCTCCACCCCCTCCTATTCCCGAGATACAGAGCTAATCCCTTTCAACTCTGAACTTCATATTTCTAAATAATAAACAATATTATTTCCTGATTATTTTCAACTTTAAACATTACCTAATGAACTGAATTGTATTGACTTTTTAGAGATTCATATTAGTTATATTTTACTGTATAATTCCCTCAAAACATGGAAACTTAAAGCAACAATCATTTATTATCTCACAGTTTCTCTGTTTCAGAAATGTGAGTGCAATTTAACTGGATGCCTCTAAATCAAACCTTCAAGCTATTGGTTGCCATCAAGCTATTGGCCAGCCTGTGGTTTCATCCTGTGGCAGAGGAACCAATTCCAAACTCACTTAGGTGGTTCTTGGAAAAATCCTGTTCTGCAGGTTTTTGGACTGGGGATCTTATTTCATCTGTGGATGTTGTATGGAGACCTTCCTCCCTTTTTTACTGTGTGAATCTTTTCATAAGGCAGTTCACAACATGGAAGCAGATTTTCTTCAGAATGAATAAGGAAGAAAGCATAAAAGTTGGAAGCCCCAGTCTCAGTATTTTTATAATCTAATATCATCCATACCTTTTGTTACACACACACACACATGTACACCTTCCACTATATTCTGTGAGTCAGTAAGTCAAGCCCACACTCAAATGGAGGAAATTAAACTAGGGCTTGTATATCAGAAGGTAAAGTCCACTGGATGCCATCTTAGAGAGTGTCTTCCATAGTTCATTGTCTGGATCCCCATAATCCAAGTCCATCCTACATGCAAATACATTCCATCCCAACTGATATTTCCCAGAGTTTCTTCTCATTATAGCATCATCTCAAAGTCTAGAATCTTACCAAATTATGTTCAGGCATGGATGGAATTCATCATCAGATTGTAGTGCCTTACATACTGTTCCTCGGGTATGTATCCATTCAATCTGTCAAGCTGTGAAACTAAAGAGACAAATTATCTCTTCCTCTTTCCCCCTCCAATGTACAATGGTGGAACAGACATAGGTTATTATTATTTTTTTTTTTAATAAAATTTACTGTTTAAAAAGGGAGGAGGCCCTTCAACAGACGAATGGATAAAGAAGATATGGTCCATACATACAATGGAATATTATGCCTCCATCAGAAAGGATGAATACCCAGCTTTTGTATCAACATGGGCAGGACTGGAGGAGATTATGCTGAGTGAAATAAGCCAAGCAGAGAAAGTCAATTATCATATGATTTCACTTACTTGTAGAGCATAAGGAATAACATGGAGGACATTAGGAGAAGGAAAGGAAAAGTGAATTGGGGGAAATCGGAGGGGGAAATGAAGCATGAGAGACTGTGAACTCTGAGAAACATACTGAGGGTTTTGGAGGGGAGAGGGGTAGGGGGTTGGCTGAGCCTGGTGGTGGGTATTAAGTACAGCATGTATTGCATGGAGCACTGGGTGTGGTGCATAAACAATGAATCTTGGAACACCGAAAAAAATAAAATTAAATTTTAAAAAGGGAGGGGATGGGATGCAGAAGGGAGTCATTGCTAGGAACTCTGAAATCCATCTAGGCAAATGTTTGATGATTAATTAAGTCTCAAAATCTGGAATAATTTTTCATGGCTTTTGTCTCTGTTCTCTGGGTTCCTACCTTCACCTCTCAGTCATCCTTTTTTCTTTTCCTTTATGAAAGGTATCATGTGTTCACATTTGAGTAGTTTTTGCTTCTTGCCCAGGATTTTGGCCTTGTTCCTACTGCTTTCTGTATCATAGATTCCTCATTTATCTCCTAATTCCTGTGTTGCCAAACTTCAGTTCAAAGCCCAAGCTATTGAACCTCTTTAGCAAAGTCTGGACCACACTGACCTCCTTGTAAGGAGACTTACAAATCTTAAGTTTCTACAGTGGAATGCTGAATCTTTTGAAACTCAAAAGACCAAGAATTTCCCCCACAAAGGGAAGGGATTTAGATGTTGATCGGTCAAAGGAATGACAAATGTTTCTTACCTCCATCTTCTATGCTTAAGAAATGCATTTGCTTACATATTTATCTCTAAAGTATATAGGCCTTTACACTGATACTTTACAACTATTATTTTTATTTTATTTTAAATCCACGAAATAAAACTCAGAACAAAGTACCATAGTAAAGTATAAAGGAAATGACTTGCTAACTCCTCTGCATAATTCTAGGCCTTAGATTCTTGTCTGTCCATGTTCTATCTGACTCAAACTATCTTTCCTACCTTTAATCTGACTTCTTCAACCTTTTATTGGTCTACTAAAACTCAGCTGAAATATGACCTCCTCCGTGGAAACCCCTAATCATTCTTATTTAGAGACACCCTTCTTCATGCTTCCCATAGCATTTTCTGAGCAGCAGTCACTTGAAGCAACCTCTTTTTTTTTTTTTTTTAAATGTGGAGAATGAAAGTTTAAAAATCAACACCATTTACAATCATTTGGGAAAAAAAAAAAAGAACCAACAAGTCTAGATGCAAATTCTAACAAAACCAGTCAGAACCTGTATGTTGAAAATTATAAAATAGTAATGAAATATCAAGAACAACTTAAATAAATGAAGTGTCATAATGTAAACTGTATTCATGATGCTCTTAACAAATTGATCTACACGAAATAATACATTTGAACAAAACAGTGTTCTGAAGGGCAAAAGATTGTACATATCGCTTTCTTCAGCATAAAAATGAAATGACACCATTATGAAAACATTCATTTTTTTTTTTTAACCACAATGATATTAAAGCTAAAATAGAATGAATACAGCAAGGACAGCAAAACAACTATGACCAAGAACATATAATATTTCTTAGGCACTAGGCTCAGAGCTTTACATGGATTATTTAATTCTCACAATGCTCCATCAGTTTTACTATTATTTTTCTCAATTTCTTTATTTTGGTAAAATACACATAATATAAAATTTAGGTTAATACTTTTACCTTTTTTTTAATTTACTTTTAGGAGGCTAGGGGCAGAGAGAGGGAGTGGAGAATCTTAAGCAGTTTCCACACCCAGCACAGTGCTCATGGTGGGGCTGGATCTCACAACTCTGAGATCACCACCTGAGCTGAAATCAAGAGCTGGACGCTTAACTGACTGAACCATCCAGGTGCCCTGATGTTAACCACTTTTAAACATACTTATGAATTATTTTAAATGTATAGTGGTAGGAAATATATTCATAATTTTGTGGAACTACCACCAGCATTCATCTTCAGAATTCTTTTCATCTTGTGAAACTGAAACTCTTTATACATTAAGCACTAACTTCCTATTCCCCTGTCCCCCAACCCCTAGAAACAACTATTCTACTTTCTATCTCTGTGATTTTGACTACTCTAGGTACCTCATATTAATGGAATCATACAATGTTTGTCTTTTTTTGATTGGCTATTTCACTCAGTGAAATGATATCCTCAAGATCCATCCATGTGTAGCATACGTCAGAATTACCTTCCTTTGTAAGGTTGAATAATAATCCGTTGTAGCTATGTACCACAATTTTGCTCATCCATTCATCTATTGATGGACAGTTGGGTTGCTTCCACACTATAGTTATTGTGAATAATGCCGCTATCAACTTGGGTGTACATACATCTCTTTGAGAGACATGTGGCTTTTACTTCACTCTTTTTGAGGATGATTTTTTGGCAGTAACTTCCACCAGAATGACACTGATACATAATAACCAAGTAAACTGGTTACAGCAGCTAGGTCTCAGTGGAGAATAAAACTTAACTCTAGTGGTATAAGATATTTTAATGGAGAGAGTACTTATATTTGGGTGTAGGGACTTAAGGGAATGTATCAATAAGGAGTTTTGAGATATCCAGACATTCGTAACAGCAGAAAGCAGTCAGCATCTTTAGTTCTGAATAGCCAAGGAAAGGAGATGGTATTAACAGAGTCCAGGGGGAGCTGGAGCTAAAGAAAAGGAACCATAGACGTTGTAACCTCTGCTATAATACTGGCCCAGAGCGGGTAGATATGGGGACAAAATACCTTGACCTCTTTTTCCTCCTCTCCTCTGATCTTTTGCCATTAAAACCCATTGGTTGAACCCAGTCAGAAGTCAGCTAGCATGAACCAGCTGTCCATGGAGATGCAGCCTTATATTGGTCAGTCTCAAGGGGAAGGAGCCGGGCAGAGAAGGACAAAGAAGAGGAAGAAGGATTTTTCCTTCAATAAACAATCTTAAATCTTAAAATTTATGGGCAGGGATACTTGGCTTATTCTTCTTATATAATTGAAGAAGTTTCATTCAATTTTTTCTGTCTACTTAGATGCCAGGAAATGAGGCACATTGTTCAAGAACTTACTTTGTTTTTCATAGCAATGTGCCTTTAAAATCTGGATCAGAAAGTCGAATGGCCAGAAATGGATCATTTAACACTTTATGCTAAAAGACACGAGCATTTTAAATTTACTTATATCAAACTCACTCCCAAGAAAGAATCGAAGACTGCTCTGTATAGGCTATAGTCACAGCTTCTGTCCCTGGATAATGTTCATGCATGGGTGAGAAGAAATGCTGACTGAGGAGAAAAAAAGCTGAAATTGAAGAGAATCTGTCAAAGTGATGAAAAATGAGCTGTATGGGCTTTTAGACACACTGCATGACCAGATGGGTAAAATTAGAGATTGTTATAAGAAGCTTCTATAGAGGAGCTGTGATTGAATAAAATTATTTTGTGATGTGCAAAATGCAAAAAGTGGTATATATTCATGTATGTTTCTGGGGGATGGGTGTAAAAAGAAGGGAAATTAATAATAGTGATAGCAACATACAGAGAAAGTGTAATATCTAACAGCTTTCCATTATCTAAGAGGGTTTAAGTGATAGTCTCAAGAAACACAAGAAGAAAGAATTTTTATATGCACAGAAACTTTCACCATATGTAACAAAAAAAAATTTTTTTTTCATCTTTCAGAACCTTCATCAATATCTTATCACTTGTCCAGTTCTCCAGGAAGGCAATAGCAGAATGTAGGCAATTAGAGGGCTGGATTTGTACGTAAGAAGTAGATCCAGATTCTGATGGAAGTTTAAATCTTTTTCTTTTCTTTTTTTAAAGATTTTATTTATTTATTTGGCACACAGAGAGAGAGAAAGAGACAGTGAGAGCAGGAACACAAGCAGAGGAGAGGGAAGCAGGCTTTCTGCCAAGAAAGGAGCCAGAGGCTGGGCTAGATCCCAGCACCCTGGGATCATGACCAGAGCCAAAGGCAGAGATGCTTAACAACTGGGCCACCCAGGCGCCTTCAAGTTTACATTTCAACAAAACTTTCTGCTTCTACGTTCAGTGTACTGATTAAGTAGATCTCACTGCTTTTCAATGCATTTTTACTACATCTCCCCTTTTGATGTAAGCACACATGTCCATCACACCTTCCCAATACAATTCTCCATGGGTGACGCCATTTCAAAGCAATGTTTGTTTAACAAAGTAGTTTACCCTGGCAGTGTTTTCTACATAATTCATGGGTGGTTTCCATCAACTGAGAAAGAAATATTGGTCTCCGTGTATAAAAAAGTAAGTAGTCAATATCTATCTTTAATTAGACAAAAAGTACCTTTATCAAACGGTATAATATGTAACTCAAATTTAGAAATAATTAGTGCAATTCCCTTAATGGCATGACTTGTCACATAAGATGACAAATACTTAACAAAAGTCTTACCTGATGGCAATTGTTCTGTAGCTGGCAACTCTAAGCCCCCTGGTGATGGGGCATTGAGAAGTTGGTCCCATCTGTATTATATATTCAGTAAATGTTTTCATAATTTATTAATCTGTCCTTAAAATAATATGCTATCAGCTTACTCCAGCTCACTTACAAACCTAAAATAAAATTAAAAAGTGGAATGAGAAAGAAGCAAAAATTCTGGGAATCAGGAGGTGTTGCTAGTTGACCCTCTACCACTAACAATCTGTGGGACTGTTGAGAGTTAGTCTGATTTCAAAATTTTGTTGGCATTCTGAGACAACAGTGAAATAGAATTAAGCCCCCAACACTTGTATGAATGAACTTAAGGATTCTTTGACATCCCTAAATATATAAACTAATAAGTAATTTGGAACTCTTCATTAACCACATCTTTTAAAAATGGATTATAAGAAGAGTTAACTGTTAAACATGAAATTTTGTGTGAATAATTGTGCACTGTATCCTTTTCTTCTAATGTGAATATCTTTGGACCTCTCCACCACTTGAAATTCTTAAAAGCCTCATACTTTTTTTTTTTTTTTTTGCCTTGGGCCTTTGCTTGTAATTTTTCCTTTCTCTGTGTCCTGTCTTCACCTGGATAAATCATCCTCATCCTGAATCCCCTCCAAAACCAGACTCAGTGAGCATGAATGAACCCTCCTAATTGTGGAGGCAGTATGTCCATGCCTGGGTAGGCTAAGTTTGCAAGAGTAATAGAGTGTCCCAAATTTCCAAAAGGCTTAACGTAGTAAGTCTTTGATTTTCCTCTATACTACATGCCCAGTGCTGGTTCACAGGAGGTTTCTGCTCATTTAACTCCTCAGGAACCCTGGTAATGAAAGCTTTACTTGATATACACTTCCATCACCTCAAGAATGAATTGTGTCCTGGCCCCTGAAGTCTCTAGTAGAAATGACACATCATGGGTACTCACTAATCATTGGTTAAACAAGCACATGGGCCACCCCTTTCCAATTTCAGTATTTGTTCAATAGCCCTAGTGATTTACCAGCTATCACCTTAGTGAAGAGTAAGACTTGAGCATCAGACAACTTGGGCTCAAATTCTGTTTCTGATCCTTGCTGGCTGTTATTTTTGGAAAGTTATTTAATCTTTCTTTTGTTTCCATTTCTCATCTTTCAAATGGTGCTTATAGTAGTATTTTTTCTTTGGGTTTTGAAAATTAAATGACTTAACACATGTACAATGCTTATAACAGTACTTGGCACTACATTAAATCAGTATTAGCTATCATTTTACCCCATATTTAGCTTTTACTGAATTATAATGTAATACATTTCCATAATCATTTTCCCTACAGGCGTATTCTCTGTGTTAGTGGGAATCTCCTTGCTGAGCCTTGGAATTTTGGTTTGTAGAGGAGGAACACAACAGGTATTTTATTCCCTTTGAGTTTTTAGATGTCTGTACCAGCTCTTTCAATTATTAAGATGCTGCTCATGAAACTACTGCCTCTCTGCAGCAAATTGTACTTAGGGACATGTAGAAATTTGCTTAGTTTTCTTAGATACTCAACCAGCTGCAAAGTGCCTTATCCACAGAGATAATATGGTTTAGTGAGGAAACTTACAGGAATAAACAGCTACTTTCTTCCTGTGTATCTTTTATTTCTGTGGCATGGGAGGACTCATGAAAGAAGAAAAACACTCCTAACCTTCATTGCTTCATTAAAAATAAAATAGTTCCATAGACGTAAGAATGGAAAACATTTTCTTCCTCCAAATGTTTTCAGTAAACTTTCATGAACAATATATGAATTATATAGAGCAGAGTTTAAATGACATGTGGGTAACAAGAACATATCAGACTTCAATGCAATTTCACTCACAATTTGATTCGGCAAGGCAAGGAAAATAGGTTGCTTAAAACCTGTCAGAATTGCAGTCCAGGCTTGTTGACAGCTGTGAAGAAAAGTTGAATAACGCTGTGCTGAAAAGGTCAACACTTCTTGTTGATATTGGCTGGTTGGATGGGAAGGCCTTTGGGATTGTCAATGCCCTCTCCAGGGACATATATTGCACTAAAAGTTGAGAGGTCAGACTTTCTGAGATAAGGAGCAGGACTTGTTTTCTCACAATAGTTCTGAACTCAGAGGTCGTTTGTGAACTCTTCTGAATCACTTTTCCCCCAAAGGCTCAAGTAAAGAATGTGGGTTAATAAAACTGGTAATAGTAAGGTTTGCAGGAGATGCAGGAATCATTATTCTGTGCCTTTTAGCTGAGTTTCTCCAAACACACTGTGTTTGGAGAAAGTAAAAATACAGGAAAAGTAGTGAAGAGAATTTAGCCAAAAAAAAGAAAAGAAAAAAAAAAGAAAAGAAATACATGCATTGGTGTTTTTTTTTTTTTTATCACAAACTCCATCACTGTGGATTACCTTTCTTTAACCCTAAGTAAACCCTAGTAAAGTACTTTCATATAGTGTTCATTTCATTTAATAGGTACGGATACTTACATTGTAGAACTATAATCATTGGAACAATAATCATTGGAATGAATAAAACAATCATCTCTATTTTCCATTAAAAAATACACCAATAGGTTTCAAGATTGATGGCTTAAATCGTTTAAAACCTATTATCTGGGTGTTAGTATTGTGCAGACTTGGATTAGAACATAATTCCTATGCTGTGGGCTAGGGGCAAAGCCAGGCTACTCCACTATTTAAAAGCCCAACTTAATGAGGCAGTACAGGAAGGTTACCAGTTCTCATATAGGTTGTATGTCCAGGTTTTTCAAAGCCACATAAATTGGCCATAGGCTGCAGTGAATCGAGGCCACTAAATCCATAAGTTTTCACTTTTGTTACAGGAATACAGAATAGTAGCAAATATGTAATAATCGTGTTCATTATCAGTATTTATCAGTACTTACAGAATAGTAGCAAATATGTAATAATCGTGTTCATTATCAGCATTTATCAGTACTTACCATTAAGTTCCTAGCGCTTTTCCCATCCTTTACCTGTGTTACTCCATGGAACATTCATATCAATATTATGATGCGCTTTTGTCGCATTTTACCGATGAATTAGCAGAGGCACAGTGAGGTTTTCCTAATCTCGCCAAATTCCTCATGCTAGTAAGTGGTAGGGCCAGATTGAAATCCAAGCAGTGTTGTACCAAAGTCATTGGTTCATACGTTCTAATCTTTGTTGTTAGGTTTGGCTTCCGAATTCTTGACCATGTGAATGGATCCCTGAAAAACTCTTTGAGTTCTAAAATTGTACTTATTTCCAATACTCATTCATGTACTATTAACTGAATACATATAGATTAAAGCAGGAAGTCTCACTAGTTTTAAGAAGGATATTGTAGTGGGCATGTAATACAGCCTTAATTTATTGGAATGAAAATCTTTTATTTCACAAAGAATACAATGGTTGTTGCCAGGGTCTGGGGGGGGGAAGGTCAAAGGGTCCAAATTTTGAGTTATAAGTTCTGAGAATCTAATGTACAGCATGGTGATATAGTTAACAATATATTATTGTGTACTTGAAAGTTGTTGAGAGAACATCTTAAACTTTTTCATCACGCATTCATGCGCAAAGAGTCAATGATGGATGTATTGGATATATCAATTATCTTGACTTTGGTAATCATTCCACAATGTCTATGTATGTCATGTCATCACACTGTATACTTTAAATATATACAATTATATTTGTCAATTATTCCTCAATAGATTTGGGTATTTTATTGCTATTTAACCCTACTTCACTCAATCACCTCCAGTCGGTTCCCTATGAAAATGTTTTTATACATTAAATACTTTTCTTTGACAATTTGTAGGAGGTTTGTAAGGATGCCTGGGTGTCTCAGTCAGTTAAGCATCTGCTTTCGGCTCAGGTCATGATCTCAGGATTCTGGGATTGAATCCTGCATCCAGCTCCTTGCTCAGTGTGGAGACTGCTTCTCCTTCTGCCTCTCTCTGCCACTCCCCCTGCTGTGTTCTCTCTCTCTGTCAAAAAAAAAAAAAAATCTAAAAAAACATTTGTAGGAGGATTGTAGAAGTGAATATTAAAACCTTTAATTCTTAGCATTTAAATAATGACAAAGTTGAAGTTCTTACATATTTATCTACATCAGGTTAAGTAATTTATTGCTTCAATGACTTCTCAGACACTAGACAGAAATATACCATCAATTGGTTTTGATTTGCTTTTCATGAAGTGAGAATAGGGATGGAATTCAGGAGTAAGAAACTAGGATTTTAGCTTCTCTGAATATTAGTGGCCTATCACATTTGGGATATGAAAACTATAAGATGGCATTGTAAAATTCTCTTTTGTTATCAAAATATTCAGCAAAAGATAAAGAAAAAAATATACATTCATTAAAAAATTACTTAATATACCCTGCTGATTATGAGCTAATAGGATACATGATGTCCAGTATTTCTAAATGGATGAGGATTTTTACAGACCTGAATGAAAGGGATGAGAATCTGGGTTAAGAGGCTAAATAATGATTTTCTCAAAATAAGAATAAAATAAAACTCCTAAAAGTAAAACTGTATTAATCCAGCACTCACTTTTGTGCAGTCAAATGTCTAATTGCATCTCTGCCTTTCCATTTGTAATATTGCAGGCAGGTGGTATGCTAGCTGATGTTTATCATAATTACACTGCATCTTAGCACCTGAGTAGAAAACTACTGAAATGTTGCACAGAAATCTTTCAGTGTAATAAAATTGCCTATCAGGACATAAATATCAGTAAGAAGATATGAACAGAACATATATATATATTACTAATAGCGGTTATATAATTTCTTGACAGATTAGCAGTATTGTTCCCTTTCCCTTACCCCTACTCTCTGGACAAGAGTAGAGGAGATGTTCAAGGTCAATGTCATTCATTTTTCACAGTCTCAGGGACCTTTGAATGATTCTACATAACCAAGTAGCCATACCATTTTAAAGGGCATTAACATTCCTATTAAGCTCTTGAGAATTTTGACCTTTCTTAAATGTCAGAAAAGGGATATTCTACAGATAAATTGTGATCAACTAGATGCATGATATACCAAGTGTTTGGGTTCTTCTGTCTACTTCAGACCTCATGGGAGGGGATGGATTTAATGAAATGTTGTTTTCTATTATATAAAAGTGTTTGATAATTGGCTTAGTGACTCTCCAGGCACAGAAAGCACTTCAAGGTCTGACATTAGTGATCACAGAATTGTATTCATCAGAAGCAGTCCCCACCTTTTACAAATGCGAAAACTGAGGCTCAGAGAGATGAATGATGTGCCCTGAATCAGACAGCCAGTTATTAGCAGAGCTGGGAATAGAATTCTGGTCTTCTGACTCCTAGCTTGATACTCTTTCTACTTTATCACACTGAACTGTACTTTTTCTCCCCTGTATTTTTCTTTTTATGCAATACATTATATGCTGAAGTTCTGAGTGGAGGAATTGAATTTTTCATTATAATTTTAATAAGGTGCCACAAAACATGAAATTCACATTTGAATCCCAATTTTCCTTCTTAGACTATAAAGAATGCTGAATAGTAGAGACAAACCAAAACCACATAAATTACCATTGCGTCTGGACTTCCCAGTTTTGATGGTTATATATGTGCCACTGTAAATCTAAACACCTCTCTTACTGTGCTTTTTAAGGTTTAATCTTATACACAGCTAATTATCAGCCCTGCCAGCTCTTTGACTAATTTTATTTTCTTCTGGCTTAAATAATCCTGGCTTGAGCCTTAGTAAAACATCTGTCAAGAAGACTCAGAATGTGGACTGTGTGTGTGTATGCATGCATGTGTGTGTGTATGGGTGCATGTGTGTGTGTCTGTGTGTATCTTTTCCCTCCACAAATCTCAAGAAGTTTATTTTTTCTTCCACATAACTCCCAAAGTATTACCATTTTTAAGTGCTGATTCTCCTGTGCTTAAACTGCTGGTTTTCTACACATAAAAAGCTGGGAAGAGTTGTCTTTGGCAGTTGCTGATACAGTTGGCATTCACTGAGATTAAATGAAAAAATCCATTGCCTAAAAGGTGACATTTTAAAAATGGATGTCCTAAACCAAATAAGAAACTGCATGAAGTCAGATATATTCTTTCTTAAAATTAGCTGGAATCCCTGTAAACTGCACTTTAATCTCAAAGAACACACTTGTAACGTTATCTATGAAGTGAATTTTAACATATATATGGTATTTTGGAGTTCTGTGAAAGTGCTTTTATCTGATTTGAAATACCATTGTTTGAACAGTGTGCCAGTTGTCATGTTATCACTATAAATTTTGCACTGAACTGGCAGTTCCCTGGCTTTCCTGCTGCCTAGCATCCACACCACTCCCCCCCGCCCCCACCCTTATTGTGAGCTCTGAAACCACTTTCCTTTTGCCCAAATCCCCTGCTGGGTACAATCGTTTTACCAACTGAGGCACAGCTCTGTTTCATTTATTTATGACCAGCCTTCTTTTCTAGGTTGCTTAGAGAACCATATATTATTACTGAAATAAATTGTTACAACTGAAAAAGTCCTTGACAATCACTCAGCACTCAGTCCAGCTCTTTCATGTGATAAATGAGGACCAGGAAGTGTAAGTAAGTGCCCTACTCAATTTCAGAACTTCTTAGTGGCCTTGACGGAAACAGAACCCACATATCCCAATATTAGCTTCTTGCCTTTTCCTATTCTTCTCCCTTTGATAGGCTGCTCAATATTTAGTCAGATTTGGTATGATAATCTCTGGATAGATCTGATTGGTTATTATATAAAGCAACACGACTTTATAATCCTCAGAAAGCCCCAATGTACCCAGAACCTGTAATCTTCAAACATTTCTTTGAATTTAATCCATCGGATCTTTGTTTTAGGAGATTCTGTGTCTCACATAGTATCTCAATCATGTTTCACTGAGGGCTCAGCTTGAATCTGACCTTTGCACATTGCTGGTGCCTGGAGGTCTGGTGCAGGATACTCAAGTAAGAGCTATAGGAGCCCTTAGTAAATGAAAAGAAACTTTGCTCCTTCTCATGGAAGCTGGATGGATAGAAGGTCTCATTTGGGAATGGGGGATAAAAATAGGGATAAGCAGTGAGGAGAAGTGCCAGATTGTCTCACTAATATGTGTTCTCTAGCCATGCCACATGAGCCAATGAATATATCCAAAGGAGGGAGGTGTTAAAAAGAAAGGTAAACAAAAGAAATTAAATCAGAAAGGCTATTTTAACTAAAATCTCTGTGAGACATTTGGTGTGTAAGGCAGCACTTAAGTTAAAACCAGAACATCAGAATAGCTCAAGTCAGCCTTAGATCTTCCACATGGAATTCAGCACTGCTTAAATTGATGGCAGCCTTCAGACAACTCAATGCTCTGGTATCAGTGGGATCAATTACCTCACTTTTTCTCTGGATCAGACCCCAGACTCTTAACCAAGATCTTCTGTAAGAAAGATTACAAATGGTTTGCAGAGTATAGGGTCTATTTGAATAAGGGACTGAAAAACTTTTGGGTAAATCAGGAAGGAAGAAGTAAAACTGTCACTATTTGCCAATGACATGATACCATCTCCATATAGAAAAACCTAAAGATTCTACGAAAAATCAGTTAGAACTAATAAATGAATTCAGTAAAGCTGTAAAATAAAAAAATCAGTGTACAGAAATCTATTGTATTTCTATACACTAATATTGAAAGAAAATTCCTTTTATAACTGCATGAAAAAGAATAAAATACCTAGAAATAAATTGAACCAAAAAGGTGAAAGACCTGTACACTGAAACCCACAAAAAATTGATTAAAGAAACTGAAGACACAAATAAATAGCAAGGTATTCTGTGCTCTTAAAACAAATAGAAGAATTCCATTTGAAGAAGAATAGAATAGAAGAGAAGAATCCATACTACCCAAAGCAATCTGTAAGATTCAACACACTCCCTATCAAAATCCTAACGGCATACTTCACAGAACTAGATCCAATAACTTTAAAATTTGTATGGAACCATAAAAGATTTCAAATAGCCAAAGCAATCTAGAGAAAGAACAAAATTGGAGGCATCACCTCTCTGATTTCAAACTGTACTACGAAGCAATAGTAATCAAAACAGTCTGATACTGGCACAAAAACAGACACAGATCAGTAGAACAAAGTCAATAGCCCAGAAATAAATCCACACATATGTGGACAACTAGTTCACAACAAAAGAACCAAGAATATACAATGTAGTAAGGACAGTTTCTTTTGTAAATGGTGTAGGAAATATTGGAAATATTGGTCAGTGGCATGCAAAATAATGTAATACCTTATACTATCATATACAAAAATTTACTCAAAATAGATTAGAATGTAAGTTTTGAAACCATAAAATTCCTGGAAGAAAACATATGCAGTAAGCTCCTTGACATCAGTTTGGAAATGTCTTTGTGGCTCCAACTCCAAAGGAAACAAAAACAAAAACAAAAAAATAATAAAATAAAATAAGTGGAAGTATCTCAAACTAAAAAGCTTCTGCACAGCAAAGGAAGACATCATCAAAATGACGAGGCAACCTACTGAGTGGGAGAAGATATTTGCAAATCATATAGTGGAAAATCATATATTCACAAAATAGGTAAAGAGCTCATACAATTCAACAACAAAAACAAAACATACCATGAAATTAAAAAAAATGGGTAGAGTATCTGAATAGACATTTCTTGAACAAAGACATATAGATGGCCAACAGGCACATGAAAAGATGGTCAGATCACTAATATCATGAAAATACAAATCAAAACCACAATGAAATATCATCTTGTACCTGTCAGAAGGGCTAGTAGCAAAAAGATAAGAAACAGCAAGTGTCAGAGAGGATATGGAGGAAAAGAATGCTTGTGCACTCTTGGTGGGAATGTAAATTGGTGCAGCCACTATGGAAAGCATTATGGAGATGCTTCAAAAAATGAAGAATAGAACTACCATATGCTCTAGCTATTCCACTACTGGGAATTTATTAGAAGAACAGAGACACTAATTTGAAAAGATATTTCACCCCTATGTTTGTTGCAGCATCATTTACAATGGCCAAGATGTAGAAAGAACCCAAATGTCCATCGATGGTTGAATAGATAAAGAAGATGTATATAAATGGATTACTACTCAGCCATAAAAGGAATGAAATCTTACCATTTGCAACAACATGGTTGGACTTTGAGGGTATTATGCTAAGTGAAATAAGTCAGAAGAAGAAAGACAAACACTGTATCACTGCATGATTTCACTATGTGGAGTCTAAAAAGAAAACCAAAAAAGGAATGAACAAACAAAATGAAAACAAACTCATAGACTCAGAGAACAGGTGAGAGTTGTTACCAGAGGAGATGGGGATTGGGGGCTGGGTGACAGGGGTAAAAGTGATAGGAGCCTGAGTGGCTCAGCTGGTTGGGCGTCCGACTCTTGACTTCAGCTTGGGCCATGATTTCAGGGTTGGGGGATCCAGCCACACTCCTCACGTGTTGGCTCCCAACTCAGAGACTGCTTGGGATTTTCTCTGTCAGCCTCTGCCCCTTGCCCCTATTCTCTCTCTCTCTTTCTCTCAAATAAATAAATAAAATCTTTAAAAAAAGAGAAAAGGATAATAAGGGGGTCGATTGCAGGGTCATGTATGATAGCTAGACTTTTGGTGATAATCAATTTGTAGTGTATGCAGACATCGAACTATAAAGTTGTAAACCTGAAACTTATATAATAAAAAAAAAAAGGAAAAATATCTTCTATGTCTTCTACCCAGAAACCCAGTCCATAGCAACTTGATGCATAATTGATTTGAACACCCGTATTGTGTCTTTTGTATGCTATTGTAATACACATATTAATTCCAAACTGCTCATAGGGAGAACAAAGAATTCTACTGTAGCCCATAAGACTGTGTATTTTTGTGTATCTGTCTGTGTCTACATGTGAATTTAAAAATATATTACTGTCGTATAGGTATTGAAGTCGCTATTTCAGTAGTGGCGCTTGTCAGAATAAATGACTTTGTTTCTTAAAACAACAACAAAGAAAGGATGAAAACTTTTATGTGAAGGACTTTTCTGGAAGGTCTGAACAAAAGACAATCATGCTTTTACATCTGTCTTAGAGTAGGACGGAAGGGGAAGACATCGTTTCCTCTTTACCACCCAGCAATACTTCGGTATTATATTTTAAGGATCTCACACTGTCCATGGTGGTGATGCCCAGTGTCATCTGCTGAAAGATGGCAGCCGCACCTGCCAGACAGTGTAGGAGTTGCTGAGAAGATGAGCCAAACAAGAGATGACTTTTGGGAGCTATTCATAGTGGAGGCAGCATCATGCCTAGTTGGAGCGCGGGCACCGAAAAGATGTGGTATTGTCATCCAGGGGGTGCTCATCAGAGTCTCTGTAAACATTTGCGAGACCTTTCAGGGGACTTCACAGATCCCCTGGGGAGAAAATTCAGAGGCTGCTGAGGTACCACATGAACAGAGGGAGGAAAGCCTATGGAAACTTGAGTTACGTTTGCTCTCTGCTTCTCAGGTCTTTTGATCCTACTTGAATTGCCCATTTTAAGGGTTGGAAGACCATCTTGTATTTCAAATTTATAAACTAACACTTTTGTGAATACTAGCATTCTCATGAATGATTGCGATATATTACTATTTTCTTGATTCTCCTAAAATAATAACACTCTCTGAATGAACAACTTACATATTAACTTCTCTATAATTCACGCTGCGATATTACAGAGTTTATTTTCTCTTTTGTAACTTTGCATATTTAGGTTAAAAAAAATTCAGTTTTCAAATGTTCAGTTTTCAAATTTTTCAGTTGTCTCTTTGCTACGGTGACAAACAGCATAGGAGTAACAGGAAAAACAGAATGACTTCATCAGCAACCTTTTCAGTGTCTTAACTTTCCTTAAGATCTCATGTCCTTGGTCAAATCGAATCTCCAGATGGCACTGTTGTCAGAAAGATCTAGGAAAACAGATGACCCGAATATATTTTTATATCTGTGTTTCAGTTTATAAATCACTTGTTTTGTGTTTGAAGTGTTTTTCAGGTCAAAGCAGTTTTAAGATCCCTCTTCAGCAGTTACTTGCCATTCTTACTCTATTCTTCCCATTTTCTGTATATTAGATACTTTTTCAGTCTGGAATTTATAGTTCCCAGTGCAATACCAAGAGCTGGTTGAGAATCCACTTTTCGTTCCCTGATAAGGTTGCAACAACAAAAGTACTTATTATTTGGTTTTTGAGAATTTCTAATCAACATAAATCACCATTATTAATGAATCATATACATACGAGGACCCACGATAGTATGGCCTTTTTTTTTTTCATTACTGTGATAAAAATAACATCAGATCTACCCACCTGACAACATCTTATGTTGTCACTTTTATGTACTGTCAATTTTATGTATTGACAGCAATAGGGTATTGTTAACTATAGGCACAATCTTGTAAAGCAGATCTCTAGAATTAATATAGTGTGTACTTCTGCACTGAGACATATTTCAGAATTTTTCTCCAGGAACCTCCTTATCATGACATATTCTTTATTTTGCAATAGGCTTTACACACATCGGATAGAAGGCTTGGAAGCAGAAGCATGTGTTTCTGTCAAAATTAGCCAGATATCGTGTGCTTGCTTTCCGTGTAAATGTTTATAACCTCTGTTCTTGGAGCTACTTCTTTGGATCAGGTGAATATTCGTACATGGAGGGCAAGAGAGTAAATGTTTTCAGGTTTACACCATTTTTCAGAATGTATTCATTGCTGTTGTTGCAAATTGGTTCTCCATTAGCATGATAAGTAAGAAGGCAAAGAGCGCATTCTTTGTTGAATAAGGTATTCAGAGAGTTATAGTCATAAATGACCTTGAAGTACACATGGGGCCACCCTTCAAACCACCTTCCCTGGTCTAAACACATCTTACCTTATCTTGGCCTCCTCTTTTAACAATAACTTTCAACAATAACCTTTGTGTTAAGGCACTGGTGCAAGGTCTCCAGGAAGGCCCTGTCAAAATGTGCATACTGCCTTGGAGGGACAGGAGGGCTGTTTCATTAGCATAGGCTGGCAAACTGCCACCTTCAGTCATTTAACATCTAGTAATTGAGCTTTTTTATGTGCAAGGCAGTGTAGTCAAATGAGGAGAAAGGTGGTTCCCTGAGGACATGAGGGATTGCTAATATTTGATGGCTGTGAAGGCAAAAAATATATCTAAAGCATGGGGAAAATGGAACATTTCAGGACACAGAGATACCTAAATGGATGCAACTGGGCTCGCTCACACAGCAGTGTGTATAAGGGGCAGTAGAGGGTTTGTCTAAATGATATTGAGATGGAGACAATAACTTTTTTTAGAGATCTTTTTTTAAATTCAGCGAATAAATATTAAGTATGTACAATGTGTCTGGCCATCAAGGACCCAGGAACATGGAAATAAATAAAAGTGGCAAAACCGTTGCCCTCCAGGAACTTAGGGGTAAGTGGTACAGGCTGTAAACATACAAATAAGTAAATATGTAATGGCAGATGGTGATAAGGGATACAGAGAAAAAGAAATTGAACTGAGGGGTATAGGCAGTGCTAGGTGAAAAGGGCTAGGGGCACTGGGTGGGGTGGGGGGTTGTGTGTTGCCATTTTGTTTAGAGAAGACCTGAAAGGCCAGATGGAAGTCAGAGGTCAAGCTCTGCAGCTATAGAAAGGGCCAGGTAGAGCATTTAGGATAGAAACTACAAGTTCAGTGGTCAAAGGCAGAAAAACAGTGTGTTCAAGAACTAGGAAGGAGGTCAACGTGGCTTAGAGAGAGCAGGCTGAGTGAAAGGATACTGGGAGAAGTTAGAGAGGAAGTAGGTGGAAAGGAGATCACAAAGAGCCTGGAAACCTGGAAACACCTTGGATTTTACTCTGGATGAGCTGAATGGAATCCTCTGAATGAGGATTTTCAGCTGTGGAATGACATTCTCAGACATAGTTTAAGAGGACATCCTGGCTGCTGAGTTGAGATTAGACTATATGGGTTCAAGGGTAGGAAAAGGAAGATAGAAAGTATTACAATAATTCGAAAAGGAATAATGGCAGCTTTGATCCAAATTGTATTGGCAGAGGAAGTGGTTAGAAGTCAGATGTGGGATTTTTATTTGAAGGTAGACTTGGTATGATTTGCTGTTTTTTAATATGGACTGTACATATTGGTGCTCTTTTACCTTGAGGGTGGAGGTGTGTGGGGGAGGGCTGTGTGCAGAGCCAAGACTTGGGAATCTAAAGCTACAACACTCACATTTTGTGGTCTTAGAGTCATGTGTAAAATATCCAGTAGTTGAAATTGCCAAGTGGTTACACTATCCTGTGGAGTCCGCTCTAGTAGAGTATCTTCAGAAGACACGAACAGTTCTGAAGAGCCCTCTGTTAACAATCAAAAGATCCAGGCTTGTTTGAAGAGTCAATGTTGGATATAGTGCAAGCTACTATTTTTCTCTAGTTCCAGTGTGGCTTAGGAGTTCAATTTTTCTTCAATCTTTTGGGGGTTGTGATGGTTAATTATATCTATCAACTCGACTGAGCCATGGGGTGCCCAGATTAAGCAATGTTTTTAGGTGTGTCTGTGAGGATGTTTCTGGATGTGACTAGCATGTGAATCAGTGGGCTCAGTAAAATACATTGGCCTCTTCAGTGTGGATGCCTATCAGCCAATTTGTTGAGGACCTAAATAGGATAAAAAGTGGAGGAAGGGAGAATTGTTCCCTATATGCCTGTTCTCCCATCCAAGTACTAACCAGGCCCGACCCTGCTTAGCTTCCGAGATCAGACGAGATCGGGCGCGTTCAGGGAGGTATGGCCGTAGACCCTATATGCCTGTTCAGCTGAGACATGGGTCTTCTGCCCTCCGATTGGGATTTACTCCATTGGCTCCCATGGTGGAGATTCAGGCCTTGAGACTCAGACTGGAATTATACAACCAGTTTTCCTGGGTCTCCACTTTACAGACAGCAGATCGTGGGGCTTCTCTGCTTCCATAAACATATGATCCAATTCCTCACAAATAATCTGTCTCTCTCCTGTTTTATGTCCTCTGGGGAACTCTGACTAATACAAGGACTCTTTAAGCTACAAGGAATTTCTAGTTGAAGATATAATCATTTGCAAATAAAGTTTGATTCTGAAGTAAATTTTAAAGGAAACAAGAATTGCCTTTGATCTATTTTCACATTCAGGGCCTTCTCCTCTTTCTAGATGCTTTTTCAAGCATGTGTTCTATCACATTGACATTGAATCAGTGGGCTCAGTAAAATACATTGGCCTCTTCAGTGTGGATGCCTATCAGCCAATTTGTTGAGGACCTACATGGCCCTACATAATTCTGAGCTAAAGTATTTACTTGTGACTTACTCTATTTAATAGAATACCTCAGAGACCAAAATCTGATTTGACCTGCACAAAAGTCCCAGAAATAGAGCTCTGTGATTGATGGTGACACAGTAGTTTTTTGCATTTTTGGAGGGTAGGTACCCCAAACAAGTACCCACAAATCACATCTTTTTTTAACAGCCACTGCAAGTGAGATGCACTGTTCTATTGAGGACACTTGCTAAATCCCAATGACCATTTGTTTGTCAGCAAATGTTTACCTACTTCTTACTGTGTTCTAGACCCTGTGCTGGGTGTGGAGTCATAGCTATAGTGAAACAATCAAGACAACGATTCATATAAAGTGACTTATTAGGGACTGTTCCTGGAAAAAAAAAATTAAATGGAGTGGGAAGATAGAATGAGGAGGAAGGAGGCCACAGGGGAGTTCTGGAGATAGTAGGTCACTGCTGAGAGCTGCCCTGAACTTGGAGCAAGGAAGCTGCTCCAGGGAGAATGTAAGTTCCAAGGCACTTCCAGCTCTCCCACAAAAGGTGGGCAGAGTAGGTGGGCTTTTCATGAAGTGTGAAAAGGGTGCAGGCAGTTGATATTGAGAATAAGAGTACATCTAGATATTTGTGAGTATGAACATGGTAAAAAGATCAGAGGGGATATGGTAGGGTACCGAAAATGTCTTCTCCAGATTACTAAGTATACCACTCAGGTCTATGTATACTGAATATTAAATTGACTCCTCATGCTGCAGGCTATGGGCTAGAGAGGCAAAACCATGCCTAGAATGTAGACTGGGTCTGGCCTAATTAACTCATCTCCAGGTAGGTGCTTGGTCTCTGTAAGCGATGGTGCCATAGTGAGGGTTTACTATCTGTTTTCTGCTGCTGACTGGTTGAATGTTCAACATCAGACATTGTATCAGCCTTGGTGAGATAGCCCAAGCTGTTGGATCCATGAAGAGCTTCCACCTCTGCTATAATGGCAGCTGGGTCTACTATGCTAGTACTAGGATAGAAAAAACATATAGTGTTTCCTTAATCTTCCCCAGTCTTTTCTAGGTGAACGGGATGCAGCAAGATTAGAAGATTAGGGCAAGGGGCACCTGGGTGGCTCAGTCAATTAAGTGTCTGCCTTTGGCTCAGGTCATGATCTTGGGGTCCTGGTACCAAGCCCTATGTCAGGCTCCCTGCTCAGTGAGGGGAGTCTGGTTCTCCTCCCTCTTCCTCTGCCCCTCCCCCCACCTGCTGCTTGTGATCTCTCTCTTTCCCTCTCTCTCTCTCAAATAAATAATAAAAAAGAAGAAGATTAGAACAAAAGATTAGGGCAGATTAAGGAAATCTGGGGAAGAAGCATGTGGATAGATCTGTGAGAATGGACACAAAGTGTGTAAAACTTTATCCTGCAAGTTGATACCCACTGGATAGCATCCACTGCAGAGCATGAGATAAACAACCTGTAGATATGATGTCTCATTTTGTAGACATCATGAAGCCTCTACCCTTGGCCACCTCAGTACTAGTATAGTAGACCCATGGATATGTTACTGGCCAGAGGTGTAGGGCCAGGGGACACACTGTGAGATAGACTTGGGTCAGGACTCCATTATCATCTGACCTCTACACGATGTACCCACTGTTATAAGGGTTCCATGATGATGTTTTGGAAACTTATGGTATCAATGTTAGCTTGGATCCTGTAGCTAAAAGTATAAGGCAGATATGGATATTCCCTGTTTCCTAGTGTACTGTTATTTGTATAAATATTCACAGTATTCTTCGGGGAAGACTGAAAAAATCAATATTGCATATCCTTGCTGTGGATTGCAGGATTCTTCTTCAGGTGGACTTGACCTTTCCTTTAAATAATGGGGTCTGTCTGAAAACTGAGTCAATTCTGGAAACTGGGAAAGGGCCTTCATTCGTCCATTAGTGCACATGACATTAGTCTTCTGTTCATCTGCTCTTCAATAAAAACATTTTTTACATTATATATTATCAGGTAATGCCCTTGTTCTCTGTCTACCTATCTCATCCTAGAAACACCATGGTTTATTAGATATCGCTACAGATACTTGCAACTTTGATGCCTGTTATAGTAGCTGTTCCCCTGCCTCTGGAGATTAAATGGTACTATCTGGCCTCTGCTCTTCAAATCCTACCCTTCCAACTGAAACAAGAAAATCAATTTCATAACAGCATCCCTACCTTCAATCCTACTAAGAACAATTACCAAAAAACTTCTTGACAACACCAGTGACCTTCTCACTAGAACATTCTTTGATACTTAGTAAGAGGAGTATCTTCTGGTGTTTCCCAGGGAACATGGTGTCCTGGTAGAGTTTTAGGTTTTACATAACTAGCTCGTCTACTTCTTTGAGCCTGCTGATCTCTTTTTCAAACTCTACCAAAGAAGCTCTGGTATTTCTACCTCAATTAATATGAGTCACTGGTTTTTCAAAGCTTCTAGGAACAAACTAAACAAAATATATTGACTGTAAGTGCCCCTGCTGGGGTTTTAAGTTATAAGAGTGTGCTCCATAGCAAGAAATTCCCCGCTACTGAGTTTTAAAATCTTTTCCATTTCAGGACTTTCAATGTCCATTTCCAGGTATATTCTTTTGGTTCCTTCCAGTACCTATTAGCCAGATTCTGTATATTCTTGAGTGAATAATTCCTTTCTTCCTTTCTTCCCTTTGCAGAGTGTATACTTTGCCAATGAAATCATGTTGGTCTAGTAGATAGGAAGAGAGGAATTGACTCATCTTGAGGGACAAGTATAATTTTACAAAGTGTTGGTCTCAGTGGAGAGTTCTGTACAGTCTTCAACAAGAAGAACCTGTAGTCCTCCAATTGGATGAATTGAGTCACATTTTCAGGCTCAGGGGATTAAGGGCATTGGGAGTTCAATGATTTTGTATGCACCCCAGGTATCTCTGTTCCAAGTCTCAGGATCCCATTCCTTCTTTATCACAATCTTACTTTTAGCATAAGAACTTGCCTAGGTACAAATCAACCTTCTTTGCAGCTTTGTTACTCTCACTGTCAGGTTCTGGTCCTGGCTTCAACAGTCCTCCCTGGAGCTCCAGATGTGATGGTCCCCTTAAATATGTTGCTATGGAGAAGACGGGGCTTTCACACTCTGTTTCGAATTGGTAATTGGCTCACCTAAATTTGCAATTCTCTTTCTCCTAGTGACACTTAATACTAACTTTGAATCCCACAGTTTTTATAATTAGCTTCACTACCATACATATAAAATGCTAGAGATGTAGAGATATTATACAATCACCTTTCCATTGCATCCCATCCAATTTACTGCACATGGAAGTTTTACCAATGGCCCCAGGTTCTTGTCACTCTATTTATCATAAACAATGGCATTCCTATTGCCTTCTAGCTAGTGAATCACCCAACTCTAGAAACCTACGGTGGGTGTCGATCTCAAGGATCATTTCTGGTATCAGTTATCTTAGACTGGGTTTTTCCAGGAGCAACTCCTAAAATAAGGATTTATGTAAAAGTGATTGCAGGAGGCGTTATCACGAAGACTGGCAGAGCCGTGGGACAGTGAGGCCCGATAGGGAAAGAGGCAGAACTAGAGGGAAGAACTTGGCCTCATTCATGTGGGGAAGATGAAAAGACATTGTGGCTATACCTCAGGGCTTTCATGCAGGACCAGGAGACAGGAGAGCTGGAATCTTTGTTCCTCTGCAGCTCTGACACTGGCAAAGGTAGTTGTCATTGCCGGAGCCTCAATTCCCAGGCAGTTCTGGTTCTTTGTGTGTGCAAGCTAAGAGTTCTGGCCTCCTGAGGTTCATCCTCTCAAAAAGAGGTACAGTCCCTTGCTGCTGGGAGTGAAAGCACGCTGGTGGACATAGGACGAAGAAACTGTAGGGGTCTAAGAGGATTCAGGAGGAGCACCAAAACTGTCTTCCAAAGGGTGATAATGGTAGATGATAAGCAAATAAAAAATTGTCAGAAGGAATGGCCTCTTTTGGTATGTTAGACAGCATAGGTAGTATCCATTTCCCACCACCTCTGAGCAGTAGTTTCCAGAGTAGATTTTTAGTCTCAAGAATTTCCAGATGAGGGGTGCCTAGGTGGCTCAGTGGGTTAAGCCTCTGCCTTCAGGTCAGGTCATGATCTCAGGGTCCTGGGATCGGTCCCACATGAGGCTCTCTGCTCAGCGGGGAGCCTTCTTCTTTCTCACTCTCTGCCTGCCTCTCTGCCTACTTGTGATCTCTCTTTCTCCATCAAATAAATAAATAAATAAATAAAATCTTTAAAAAAATCCAGATGATCTATCTCATTGGTACTTTAAAGAATTCCTCCTCTTTGCCTCCCTCCTCATTTTTTTTCTCTATTTACCCATTAAAGAAATTTAGGAAATGGCAAATCACTGACCATATTGTGGACATTTTTGGTATTTTGCCTCCTAATCTTTATTCTGCAGATACATTTTAATAATTTTATTCTTGGGGCACTGGGTGGTTCAGTTGGTTAAGTGTCCAACTTCTGATTTCAGCTCAGGTAATGATCTCAGGGTCATGAGATCGAGCCCTGAGTGGGGCTGCACACTCAGTGTGGAGTCTTCTTGAGATTCTTTTCTTCTCCCTCTGCCTCTCCCCCTGTACATGCACACACACTCTCTCTTTCTAAAATACGTATGTCTTTTAAAAAATAATTTTGTTCTTTAAACTATTTTCAGATGGTTACCTTTGCTCAAAGGAAATTTGGCTAATATGGATCAACCATTCAACAAAAATGTATTGAGCACTTTGTATGTGTTGGACAGTGTTCTAGTCACTGAGGTCACAGCAATGAACAAAATAGGCAAAAATATTTGTCCTTTAATTGGAGAACGAAAGATAATAAGTTAATATATAATAAGTTAAATGGAGATATGTTAGGAGAAAAATAGGTTTGCAGGGAAAATGAGTTGGAAGTACTCTGTGTAAGTGTTAATTTTGGAGGGTGATCAGGGCAAGACTCTCCAACAGGAGGTAATGAGAAGAGATCTGAGGGAAATGTACTGAGGCAATAACAGTACAAATTCCTGGAGAAAGGACTATGTTTAATGGGTTCAGGAACCAGCTAGGAATCATTGGCTCAAGTGCACTAGACCAGAAGGAAAGTTGAAATCATAGCAGTTTTACCCAAAGTGAAGTATGAGCAGTTGAATAACCAGGGTCTTAGGGACCATTTTAAAGACTCTATTTTTTAATTCTAAGATAGGAGATCATGGGGAAAGTTGGAGGAGAACTGCTTCACAGTTTAAAAGATTCACTCTTGTTGCTCTATGAAATAGACCTGCAGGGGAGCAGAGGCAGAAATGGAGAGGCTGGCCAGGAGGTTGTTGCAGTGATCAGAGTAAGATTAGGGCAAGAGCCATGCCCTGGGAAAGATAGGTCAAGTGATGGGGAAAAACATGACAGTAGGATTTGCTGGTAAATTGTATGTATTAGGTACAGAGTTTAAAATTTGGTAGAACATTTCACATTTCAAAAAATTCATCTCTAATTTATATTTGCCCTAAGGTTGTACCATAGTCTCTGACTTCAGGGAAGAAAAATATATTGAAAGGTCATTCGACTACAGAGAGGAATGCTGAAACTATAGGCATTTCTATGGGTTATGGGTTACTGATAACTCCTAGTAGGAATTAAGCAAGCAAGGGTAGTTTTAGTCATAGAGCTACACAAAAATATGACTTATCCCTGATTTTGATGAGCTATTGGATCCCCAGCAATAATGAAGATATGGGTAAAGATATGTGATGTATATTATAATGTGCGTGGAGAAATTTCCTATATGAAACATCTATGGCACACACACACACACACACGCGTACATTTTCTGATTTCCCCAGATTTTATATACAGTAAGAATTCAGAAATCAGATAAAGTTGATCTAAGTTAAAGTCAGTCACTGAATGCTTTACTGAGGAAAAATACTTTAGAGTTTGCTCTCAAGGAAGCACAGCATACCCAACAGGGAGATGGGTTAATGAAAGAAGTTAGAAGTAGAAATGGGCAGAGTGTATAAAGGGTTAGACGTGGGCCTGATGTGAATAATGAATGAACAGAATCCTCCCCGACCAGGATTCTGAATGATCCTGTTAGGATCATTAATCTATTCTGGTGAGCAGATACTTCGAAAACTTAATAAGCGGTAGAAAATGCACATTAACACAAAATTTTACATACACTTTAGGGAGTTCTTAGATATTCCAAAGCTAGAGGGTCCATGCAACTTTAAGCACTTTGAGCTTGGAATTGCGTAGCAACTATGTTTTAATATCTCTTGTGTTCTGAAATGTTTCAACCAACTTTGCCAGAAACATCAAATCAGAACATCATTGATCTGACTGGAAGTTACAAAGTAGATTGACCCTGTGGCTGGAGAATGATAAGAAGATCTTTAAATTCCTTCATTCTCTGAACAGTAAAGCAAGGAAAAGATGCTTTGGTATTTCTAAACACTTGATTGCCTTCCCTATATAGAGTGGGTAGGCATGCAGAGGATGTTGAATGTGTTGTTATCGATGCATAGATGTAGTTTTTCAGTGAAATATGTTTACCTTAGAGTGGAGATGAACAAGGACATTTGAGGCAAGCTGAGGAAAGATCCATCAACTAACAATTTTAAGGAATAAGCTAAAAAATGAAATTCAGCTTTTCTGCTCCATATAATCCTGCAAGTAATCACCAGAGGCATCAGGCTATGGACTGTAAGGGCAGCAAGTCATGGTTGTTTTTTTGCTAGTAAATTACATACTACCTATGAGCTATTTATTTATTTACCTATTTCAGGCTCATTACAATGCACCCTTTATAGAGCTCTCTGGGCATGGGTACAAAATAATAATGGCTTGGTAAGCTGCATGCTCTGAAAACCCTGCAAGCAAGTAGAGTCAGGTGGAATTGACACAGCTGAACTGGTAGCTGTCAGTGAAGTGTGGGCTGACCTCCAAGGGTGTAAGTGTCACCATAGCAAAGCACTTTGTGAGCAGAGTGAGATGAACAGCAATTATCTCTTTCAGAATAGCAGTCTCGGGGATGGTCATTTTCTCTGTCTGATTTCTCAGTTGAAGACTGTACTGCACACTTTAGGGAAATGCCTAGTTTTTGAGTTTTCTGTACTGCATTGTGCTCTTGCATGGCACCCTTCGTGACTATCCATATGGCAGCCAGGTGAAATTGGTCTGAGCCAAGACAGAATAGCAGACGGCCCTGATTTAACTGAGACCTTCAAAACAAGAAAAAAAGGTACAAAGGCAGTGCCTATCATTATTTGCTCGGGCACATAAAATGGTTACGTATGATCTTGACAAGCAGGCAGGCTATGTTCTGGACTGGGTTTTACCACTTACTCGTTACTTCCTGGCATCAGTTCCTTGAGCCCTGGTATCTTCATCGCAAAATGGAGCTATTAGTATTTGATTCCTAAAGCTTTCTTGAGGCTGAAACAGATAATTCATATATAAAGCTCTTAGCAGATTGTGTAACGTAGCAAGTTCTCAATATATGTCTCTTCTTGTCAGTTCGACTTTGGACTTAGCTCACTGCTGTGGACAGTGAGGGTACTGTCTCCCAGGATTTTCTCCCTTTCTAGCTACGGCTAAGTCAGCTTGGGACTCACCCCTCGGCTCTCTGGGCCCCTCCGGCAACAGGGGGAATCTTGCTCCTGTTGCCCTAACTCGACATACAGATGAAGAGAGAATGCTGCATTCACCACCAGGCTTCGTGAGGGCAGGTGTGATTCTCACCAGGTCTCTCAATATACAACGTGGATCAACTCTTCCCATGAAAATAGTACTCTATTAATGTTTCATTACAAAATTTTTAAGCTTAATATTTATGAATGAATAAACATAGAAAATCATGATTATACTGTTTGTACTGGTTAGGAAACTGCTTCTTTTCATGTAAAAACTGATGGTGGACATTTTCCAATGTAATGAAATATTCCTTCAACATAATTTAAAATGGGTTATCGTGTTGCATTTTTTTCTGAAAATGGAGGACATCTCTGTTTAAAAGTAATATAAACCATCCCTTATTTATCTCCTCAGAAATAATTGCTCTTAAGAATTTCATTATATCTTTCAAGATGCTTCTGCAAGTATAAATTATAATGTATATATTTTACATAAATGTAGTTACACCACACATTGTAATCCAGAACCTGCTGTTTCAATTCAACAGAAGATTGTGGACATCTTTCCATGTCAGTATAAAAACCTACCTCAAAAAAAAAACCAAACAAACAGTAAGTAGTATTCCATTGTATGGATATAGCATTGTTTTACTCAATCTTTTATCATAGGCTGTTTTGATTATTTTAAGTGTTCTGTATTATACAGTATTCAATGACCATCTTTATATAGCACATTTATACACTTCCACTCTTGTTTCCTTAAGATAAGTAATGAGAAATGGAATTTCAGGATGAAATGATATGCACATTTTGAATGTTGGTACAAATAGCCCTCTAGAAATACTGAATATTTTACAACCCCTTTCAAAATGCATGAGATGTCCTATTTCCCCATACTTTTGCCAGAACTAGACTACTGGTTTTTGTTTTTTGTTTTTAATTCCTTGCTAAATTTAATATATCTTTGGAAGCTGTTCTAAATCTCTGTTGGAATTCAAAAGTATATAAATCAGAGCCCTATATTTGGCAATATAATATAAATGATTAATCCTTCTGTATAGCCTTCTCTTTCTACAGAAGCCATGTCATTCCTTTGGGAAAATATTTACTATGTTCCAAGCCACTGACAAAAAATATAAGGCTTATAAACTTTTTGATACAATGGCTGAATTTCTCAGTAAATATTTATTCAATGTCTATAATCCTACACCAGAAAACTTATAAACCTGGCTTCCATTAAAGGTATTGTGATTCACTTTAACATTTTAGAAGTAAGAAATTGTCTTACTCAGTTAACTTTCAAGGACTTTACCGAAGACTTTAGGAAAACTTGAGGGCTCAGTTACTCCTTCTAAACGTGCTATGTAAGATGCATTTATTTTGTCTGCTACCATACTTATCTTGAGACCTCATTATCTGGGAATGTGCCATGGCTCTGTGGCTAGAGGTCCTGAGGGAAATATTTTCACCCATCATAATATCAGCCTTTCAGTTTTGAAGGTGGAATGTGAATCACAAATTTATACTCTAGTCTTCAATTTGTAAAAAGATAGTGTGAGATAAAATGAAAAAGAATAAGTGGACGAGAAAAGCTCTTATCCTTGTCTCCGGCGTACTGAGTTTGCACGAGGCTATTGCCACTGTGCTAAGGGGTTGACATGTTCCAATTACAGGGAAGCCTGTTCATTAGAAAGAGTATCTTAATAATTCTGGCCTTCTGATGAATACAGGGAGAATATGAAAAGTACTTTACAAGTGCCTGCAGAAGATATCATTTGATGCCATACAAATGTCAGCACTCAATTAAAGGGTCACTCAAATCATTACGGAATGTGAATCAGCTGTGATCCTGGCAGAGCCTTAAGTGTATGCTGGTTGAAAGTTCTTCCTCCTTCCCTCCCTTCCCTGCCTCCTCCGTCTCCTCCCTTCCTTTCTTCCTTCTTTGGAATTAATTCATATACGTCAGTTATGGCATGATACGGAAACATTTTCATCTTTTCACGTTTTGGAAAAGCTTTATAAATGTTTTCTTTTGACAGCTGATATTTGGGAAGTCTTTAATACAATGGCCAAGAAATTTAGAAAGAAGAAAAAAAGAACGTATGCTGACAGCACACAAGTACTTCAGCACGTGTATATATTGTGATCCCATAATATTTTTTTAAGTTATTTATTTATTTATTTTAATTTTTATGATCCCATAATATTTTGTTCTCACTGCTGAATAGAACTCGTCACATTGTGCCTTCCACTGTGTTGTCTCCTCAGGCAGGGCCACTATCTTATTCCTCTCTTTATCTCTCAAGAACACCTTGCATCAACTGGAGCATCAATTAATTATTTCAAGAAATCCGTTTAATAGTTGAGTGATTCGTGGGTTAAAAACCAGTGGTCCTTTTGCTAAGAAGGGGGGGAGATTTTAAATGAGGACTGCCCCCACAGAGGAAAAGAACTTCAATAGATGTAAGGAGAATATACAAGAGAATAAAAAAAATTATTGAGTTGGAAGAATGAATTGGAAGAAGTGGGAGAAAAATGGCTTAAACTCTATGGTTCTTAGAAAGGAGATTTGGTGACAGTGGGAACGATTGCAACAATATCGCAGTCCTTAGGGAGTACTTCTTTAATATGATAGTTGAGATGGTTGATCTTTCATTTTCCCTCTTACCTTCAGAGACTTTCTGGTATCCCAGGGTCTCTGTTGGTGTAGGGATCCTCATCTCGTGGAAAATGATAGCAAAGTGCCAAGAGGCTATTTATTTGAAGGTGTTGGCAAATTCAACATTTCTTTTTCCCTTCAACATAAACCTTCACTAATCAATCAAACAATCACGAATCTACCAAGTCTAACTACCAAGTCTACCATAGATTCTGGCAAATAAGCACTAAGTAGTTCATACATGAGTTGTTTTCTGACCTACACCCCCCAAACCCTCTCCTTCTCCTAGGAGGTAACAGCAAAAAAATTGATTCTGCCTGGCAGGGCACTGTAAGCTGTGGGGCTTTTTGAACAGCTGTGGAAAATGGCTAAGACAGTGATTCTTAAAATCTGTTTGGAAGATTAAATAGGGATTTCATGCAGTATTTCAAGCATTTGTAAGCAATTTCTATTTGGATGCTTTTCAACTTTTTTTTTTTTTCCTTTTTTCTTGCCTTGTGATAATTCAGTTGTAGAATATCTCTACAGGAAAGAAAATAAATAAGCAGTTTCTGAGACAGAAGCATATCAGAATTGGATCTTAGCTCTTGTACTACAACCCACACCTGAATTTTTACCTCTTCTACCTTGTCTAATTTAGAGGCATCTTGCTTGAAGTATTTTATCACTTCTTTCCTTTGGAATTCTAGAGCTTGGAATATTTGTGAAGAGAATGTGCAGAGTGGGAATAATGGCTGATAATGTTTTCCATGAGAAGGATACATTTAAGTCTCCTTACCTAAAACTGTACGATCATAGTTTGAGAAATATTGTTACCTCAATTATTAGTCACAGTGGGGTCTTCCTGATTTACATCCACTCTGAAAATAGCTCAGGTAGGCAAAATATCAGCAGACAATTTTTGGACCTCACTTTAGAATGAATTTTTTACTCAAATTTTATTGTTTTCTTGCAAATGATTGAACAAATTAGGTAGGCAGATATTTTAGTGTCTCTCTTCTTCTTTAAAAATAAATTTCTGTGGTCATAGCAGTATATTACAATTTGCCTGCTTCTGGTTTAGAGAAATATTTGTTGGATGCGCTTTGAATTACGTGTTCTGTCTAACAATCATAGTGAGTTCCTTCTATGTGTCAGGCCTCTACCTAGTCTATTCTTAAATAAATATATTGAAAGGATTCTATATTATCATAATCATTTTAGGAGGAGAAACTGCAGCTTGGAAGATTGCAGATTCCCAAGGTGTCAGACCTGATGAGTATCCATGTCAAGATTCACACCAAGATCCAACTGCACTTAAACTTCTTAGCTTGTCACTTTGATCAGTTTTGTGTGTGGCTTCTTAATATCCATAGAGGATCAAATTGTTTATCATGGCAATTAAGAGTCAGTAAAAGTTGTTTAGAATACATAACTTTAAGTTTCCCAGAGAAACTCAATTGCAACCCCACGAGTTCAGGTCATTGGGCAGAAAACAGTGCTGCAAAAAGACTGAATATAGAAAGTGTTCAAGCAGCTGGTTGAAAGAAAGTCAGTAAATACCTATAAGTGGGGTATATGGTTATCTCTAGGCACTGTTTTTTTCCCAACACTGGTAACCTGTTTCTCTATATGGTGATTTTTAAAAAAAGATTTTCTTTATTTATTTGACAGAGAGAGAGAGAGATCACAAGTAGGCAGAGAGGCAGGCAGAGAGAGGGGGAAACAGGCTCTCCACTGAGCAGAGAGCCTGACTCCCGGGCTCGGTCCCAGGACCCTGAGATCATGACCTGAGCCGAAGGCAGAGGTTTAACTCACTGAGCCACCCAGGCACCCCAACTGGTGATTTTTTAATTATTATTTTTTATGTATAGTCAAGTCGTTTCATTCATTTTCTGTATTTGTTTCCCAGTCACACTGCTCTCCATCATCTTTTGAAAATGCAGCGCACGTTCCTGAGTATTGCTTTTGTGAAGGTCACTTCCTCACATTTAAGTCTTCTGTTTCTCTTTGCCTTCCTGAAAATTTTCCGACTTCACAGCTCCCCTTGTGTTCCATATCCTATATTATGCCTACCCTACTCTACTCAGTTCTTTGGTATCTATTAAACCACTTATTTGGAATTTACAGTATATTGTTATAACACGTCTCTTTTTTATTTTGAAATTTACATATTCAGAAAAATAATACAAATGGTATGAACTTTTATATATCATTTACCTAGAATCACCAGAAGTTAATGTTTTAGCATACTTATTTCCTCCCCCACATCCACACACGTACATACCATTATAATTATTTTCTGCACTATTTGAAATTAAGTTGCAGACAATAGTTCCTCTGCTCCTACATATTTAACACGTATTTTCTAAGAAAAGGACATAGTCTCAGGTAATCACAGTTCAATTAACTCTGACTTAACTTTGATATAAAATTAAACTTCTTCCTGTTATGATGTTTTTGAGTTCTAGTATTTGCTTTTGATTGTTTCTTAGAGTTTTCATCTCTCTGCTTATATACCCATCTGTTCTGGCACGCTGAATGCCCTTAATATACTAAGGGCATCCACTTTTTCCATTGGAGCCCTTAGTATATTAATCACAATTATTTTAAATCCCCCATCTGATAATTCTAAAATCTCTGCCATATCTGAGTTTGGCTCTGGCATTTACTTTGT
Organism: Mustela nigripes; assembly: GCF_022355385.1. Taxonomy (NCBI): domain Eukaryota; kingdom Metazoa; phylum Chordata; class Mammalia; order Carnivora; family Mustelidae; genus Mustela; species Mustela nigripes. Next base: position 142,026,265 of record NC_081557.1, on the reverse strand, counting down.
CCCTCAAGACTCTTTTTGTCTTTTTAGCATGTCTTACAATTTTTTGGTGTTAGTTGATTGTGATATATTGGGTAAATATATCACATATCATTGTGAGATAAATAGGCCTTTAGTGTGTGTTTTATGTTTATTTAGCTAGAAGTTAGTCTGTGTTTATTGTTTGCTCTAGTTATTGGCTTCAGGACCTTAAAAGTCCTCAGTGTCTTATATTTGTCTCTCCTGCTGTCTTTAACTTTCTCTAGAAACTGTTTCTTAGAGTCTGAAGTTTGTAGTTATTTCAATTTTAATCATCTGTTATTAGACAGGAATCTGGTTGATGTGGTGATAAGGTATAGGGATAGAGGAAGCGTTCTATACTCTTATGGTTAGATCTTGGTCTTTCTTTAAAATTTTTATTTTTTTGTGGAAAGAACACCTAATATGAAACCTACCCTATAAACAAATTTTTAAAACTATAACACAATATTATTAACTGTATACACTACATTGTACAGCAAATCACTTAACTTATGTTACATAACCAAAACTTAACACTCATTGATTAGCGATTCCCCATTTTCTTTTCCCTTTGGCCCCTGGCAATCAACAGTCAACTCTCTATAATTCTTTGAGTTTGACTATTTTAGATACCTCATGTGAGTGAAATCATATAGTATTTGTCCTTCTGTGATGGGCTTATTTTACTTAGCACTATATCCTTAAGATCCACCCATGTTGTTGCATGGAGCAGAATTCCCTTCTTTTTAAACACTGAACACTATTCTATTGTATGTGTGTGTACATGTGTGTGTACATAAAACATCTCTCTACATTTATTTATGGATACACATACACTCATATGTTATATTGTGACTGCTGTGGATAGTGCTGCCATGAACATGGGAGTGCTAATATATCTTTAAGATCTTGATTTCAATTCTTCTCTATAAATATTGAGAAGTGGGAATGCTGGATCGTATGATCGTTCTACTTCTAATTTTTTGAGGGACTTCCATCTGCTTTCCATAATGGCTATATTGGTTACATTTATACCAACAGTATATGAGTTGCCATTTCTCCAAGTCTTGGCTGACACTTGTTATCTCTCTCTCTCTCTGATAATAGCCATAACAGATGTGAGGTGATATTTCATTGTGGTTTTGATATTCCACTTCCCTGATAACTTGTGATACTGAGTACCTTCTCAGGTACATGTTGGCCACATGAATGTACCTAAAGCCCAGGTAAACAAAGAAAACTAATGGTGTGAAGAGAAGTTAAATGTTGTGCCTGGCACTATAACACTGTAATGATTGTTCCAAATACTAGTTGTACTGCTCTGTATACAATTAATAATATTAGACAAATATTAGACAAATGCAGAAACAAATCAATTATATTGGCAGAATATTGTTCTCATTGCATGTGTAGTTTGAGTGCAGATTCCAAACTTAGGGCTGAGTTTCTTTTGATATGACAAAAAATTTGTTTTGATCAAAAAGTCAACAATATATTAGACCAGATGGACATAACAGGTATTTGTAGAACATTCTATCTAAAAACAACAGAATACACATGCCTCTCAAGCTCACAAGTAACATATTGCAAGATGAACAAGATATGAGTCTTCAAAAAAATCTTAATAAATTTAAGAAGATTGACATCATATCAAGCATCTTTTCTAATACAATGATATGAAACTGGAAATTAATTACATGAAGAAAACTGGAAAATTCACAAATATGTAGAGAATAAAAGACATGCTACTGAACAACAAATGGGATAAAGAAAAAGTCAAAAGAGAACTAAAATAATTCCTTAAGACAAGTGAAATGGAAATGTAACATACCCAAATTTATGGGATGCAGTAAAAGTAGTTTAAGAGAGACGTTTGTAGTTACACATGCCTACCTCAAGAAACAGGAAAAGTCTCAAATCAACAACCTAACTTTATACCTCAAGAAATTAGAAAAAGAAGAACAAACAAAACTTACCATTAGTAGAAGGGGGGAAATAATAAAGATTAGAGCAAAAATAAGTGAAAAAGACAAAAAGGTAATAGGAAAGATAAATGAAACTAAGGTCTGGTTCTTTATAAAGATAAACGAAATTGACAAACTTTTATTTTTTATTTTTTTGACAAACTTTTAGCTAGACTTAACAAGAAAAAAGAGGACTCAAGTAAATAAAATCAGAAATGAAATGGGAGATGTTACAACTGTTACCAAAGAACTACAAAGGATTATAATTACTATGAATAATTATATGCTAACAGATTAGATAACTTAGAAGAAATTGATAGATTTTGAGAAACAAATTCATAGAAACACACAACCTACCAACACTGAATCATGATTAAAGAGAAAATCTGAATAGACAAATTACTACTAAGATTGAATCAGTAATCAAAAACCTCCCTACAAACGAAAGTCCAGGACCAAATGGATTCACTTGTGAATTCTATCAAATATTCAAAGAGAATTAATACCAATTCTTCTCATACTCTCCAAAAAATAGAAGTGGAGGGCACTCTTTAAAATTCATTTTATGAGGTTAGCATTACCCTCATACCAAAACCAGGTAAGGACACCACAAAAAATAAAAATACAGGCCGCTATCCCTGATGAACATAAATACAAAGCTCCTCAACAAAATATTAGAAAATATAATATTTAAAAAATATTACAGAACATGATCAAGTTGCATTTATCTCAGGAATGAAAATATGGTTCAATATCAGCAAATGAGTCAGTGTGATATACCACATTAACAAAACAAAGAATAAAAAAATTTGGTCATCTAGATAGATGCAGAAAAAGCATTGACAAAATTTAATTTCCATTAATGATAAAAAAATTCAAAACAAATCAGGGTTAAAGGAAATATACCTCAAAATAATAAAAGTCATATATTATAAGTCAACAGCTAGCATTGTACTCACTGGTGAAAAGCTGAAACCTTTTTCTCTAAGATCGAGACAAGAATGCCCATTCTTGCTACTTTTATTCAACAGAGTAGTAGAAATTCTAGCCAGAGCAATTAGGCAAGAGAAAGGAAAGAAAAGTTACACAGATTAGAAAGGAAGAAGTAAAACTGTTACTATTTGCAGATTATATGATATTATATATAGAAAACCCTGAAGATGCCCTTAAAAATTTTTTGGAAATAATAAAAAAAAAATCAGTAAATTTGCAGGGTACAAAGTCAATACACAAAACTCTGTTGTGCCTCTATATATTAACAAGGAACCATCAGAAAGATAAATTGAGAAAAAAATCCCATTGAATAAAGAATATATATTAATAAATATATATTTAGTATACACTATATTTATATATTTATTATATAATATATTATTATCTTTCTGAAGTGTCAGAAAGATAAATTGAGAAAACAGTCTCACTGACTAAAGGACATATACATATATAAGAGTGTGTGTGTGTATAAAACATAGCCATAAAAAAAGATGAGATTTTGCCATTTGCCATATGCCATTTGTGACAAGTCAGATTGAGATAGACAGATACCTTATGATTTCACTCATATGTGGAACCAAAAAAACAAATAAATGAACAGGTAAAAAGCAGATTCAGACCCATAAGTACAGAGAATAAACTGATGGCTGACAGAATAGCGAAGAGTGGAAAATGGGCAAAGTGGGGGATGGGGAGTGGAAGATACAGGTTTCTGATTATGGAATGAATAAATCATGGGAATGAAAGGCAAAGTCATAGGAAATATAGTCAATGATATTGTTATGGTGTTGTGTGGTGACAGATGGCAGCTACACTTGTGGTGAGCATAGCATAAGGTAGAAAGAGATTGAATTATTATGTTGCACACCTGAAACAAATTAACATCATGTGTCCACTATACTCAAATAAAAAAAAATTAAAAAAGAAAGAAAATCCCATTTATATTTCATTAAAGACAATAAAGTATCTGGGAACCAACTAACCAAGGAGGTGTGAGGGGGTGAGAGATCTGTATGTTGAGAACCATAAGCCATGAATGAAAGAGATGGAAGATATAAATAAATGGAAAGATATTCCATGCTCATTTATTGAAGGATCTAATACTATTTTTATTTATTTATTTATTTATTTATTTGACAGAGAGGGATCACAGGTAGGCAGAGAGGCAGGCAGAGAGTGAGAGGAAGAAGCAGGCTCCCCGCTGAGCAGAGAGCCCGATGTGGGACTCCATCCCAGGACCCTGGAATCATGACCTGAGCCGAAGGCAGCGGCCTAACCCACTGAGCCACCCAGGCGCCCAGGATCTAATACTATTTAAATGCTCATAAAACCCAAAGGACTCTACAGGTTCACTGCAATTCTTATCAAAATTTAACTTAAGTTAAATTAAATTAAAATTTAATTTAAGCGTTTCTCACAAAGAATAGAACAATCCTAAAATTCGTGTAGAACCATAAAAGACCCCCCAAAACCAAAGCAAACTTAAAAAAGAAGAATAAAGCTGGAAGCATTAGGTTGCTTCATTTCAAGCTGTATTAGAAAACTATAGTAATTAAAACAGTATGGTATTGGTATGACAACAGACACATAGGTCAATGGAACAGAATAGAGAGCCCAGAAATGAGCCCATGCACACATGGTTAATTAATTTATGCCAACGAGTGAAGAACATACAGTGAAGAAAAGACAGTCTCTTAGCAAGTGGTACTGGGAAAACTGGACAGCCACAAAAGGCTGAAATTGGACTATTATCTTACATCGTACACAAAAATTAACACCAAAAGGATTAAAGATTTGAACATAAGACCTGAAGCCATAAAACTCCTTGAGTAAAAAACTTAGGCAGTTAGCTCCTTGACATAGGTCTTGGCGATAATTTTTTTAATCTGACACCAAAAGCAAAAGCAACAAATGCAAAAACAAATAAGTGGGACTATATCAAACTAAAAAGCTTCTATACAGTAAAAGAATCAACAAAATGAAAAGCAACCTAATGAATGGGAGAAAATAATTGCAAATGCCACATCTGTTAAGGAGCTAATATTGAAAATATATAATGTGCTCATACAATTCAATAGCAAAAACTATCTGATTTAAAATGAGCAGAAGATCAGTGTAGACATTTTTCCAAAGAAGATGTACATATGGCTAGCAGGTACATGAAAAGATTCTCTACATCATTAATAATCAGGGAGATGCAAATTAAAACCATAGTGAATTATTATCTCACACCTATAAAAATGGCTTTTCTAAAAACCCCCAACAACCTAGAAATAAATTATCTAGGAAGGATACAGAGAATGTAATTTGGTGTAGCCACTATGGAAAACATTATGGAGGTTCTTCAAAAAATTAAAAACAGAACTACAAAATGACCCACAAATTCTGCTTCTGGGTATTTATCTAAGGAAAATGGAAATTACTAACTCCAAAAGATTTATGTATGGCTATGTTTATCACAGCATTATTTATAATAGCCAAGATATGGGAAAAAACCTGTGTCCTTTGACAACTGAATGAATAAAGAAAATGTGATAGATATATATAATGTATACATATTATACATATATATATATATATATAATTCAGCCATAAAAAAGAATGAAATCTTGCCATTTACAACAATAGATCTCATAGACTTTGAGTGCTTTATGCTAAGTGAAATAAGTGAGACAAAGAAAGACAAATATTACATGATCTTTCTTATATGTAGAGAAAGTAAATATATATGTAAACCAATCCCATAGGTATAGAAAACCGGTGATTGCCAGAGGTGTGGGTAGAAGATTTAAATAAGCTGAATAGAAACAAAGCTTAAACATGCAATAAATAAATACATTTAAAATAAAAAAAAATTATTTTTTCTTTGCTCTGAATAAAACTGAATTGTGAGTGGCTCTCTCCCTCTCTGTTTTTAAAAAATTTTATTTATTTATTTGACAGACAAAGATCACAAGTAGCAGAGAGGCAGGCAGGGGAGGGAAAAGAAGCAGGCTCGCTTCTGAGCAGAGAGCCCAATGTGGGGCTCCATCCCAGGACCCTGGGGTCATGACCTGAGCCAAAGCCAGAGGCTTTAACCCACTGAGCCACCCAGGCACCCCTTTCTCTTTCAAATAAATAAATAAAATCATTTTTAAAAAACCCCTGGTTTGCAGGTTTTCTATAAAATAGTTGCATTTTAGGCTTTTTATGTTTTTTTTTTTTTAAAGTGGTATCTGCATAGTTTATTGTCTACTTAACTTTAGTGAACTTTTATTGTCATTGTAAATAGAACAACTAAAAAATGTTTTCTGGAAAATAAAAAAAACTCTTCTTAGGAAAAAATGTCTATTTACATTCTTTGCCCAATTTTAAACCAGGTCATTTTGTTTTATTTTATTATTTATTATTATTTTATTTTATTTTATTGCTATTGAGTCATTGGAGTTTTTTATATATTTTGGAGATTAACCTTTTATTAGATACATCATTTGTAAATATTTTCTCCTGTTCTGTAGATGTATCATTCTATGTTGATTGTTTCCTTTGCCCTGCTGAAGCTTTTTAGTTTGATTAATCCCACTTGTGTGTTTTGACTTTGTTGCCTGAGCTTTTGGTGGTGTAACCATGAAATCACTGCCAAGACTGTCATAAATTATGTCCCCTATGTTTCCTTCTTGGAGTTTTACAGTTTTAGGCCTCAATCAGCTTTGAGTGTTTTCTGTGTATCATGTGAGGTGAGAGTTCAATTTCATTCTTTCACATGGATATTCAGTTTTCCTATCAACCTTTGTAGAAGAGATTCTACTTTCCCCATTGCATATCCTTGGTACCCATGTCTAAGATCAGTTGACTGTGTATGCATTGATTTACTTCTGGAATCTCTATTCTGTTCCATTGATTTATATGTTTATCTTTATGCCAGCAGTACCATGCTGTCTTAATTACTATAAAATTGAAGTATATTTTTAAATAGGGACTATGATGCCTCCAGCTTTGTTCTTAATGCTCAAGATCACTATGACTAATCAAGGTCTTTTGTGATAAAGTTCTATATGAATTTTAGAATTCCCTTTTTCTATTTCTGTAAAAAATGCCATTGGGATTTTGATATAGATGGTATCAAATTTGTAGATTGCTTTCCATGGACATTTTAACAATATTAAGTTTTCTAATTCAAGAACATGGAAAGTCTTTCCACTTATCTGTATCTTCTTTAATTTCTTTTATCAGTAGTTTTCAGTGCACAAAATTTTTACCTCTTCTATTATGTTTATTTCTAAGTATTTTAGTCTTTTTGGTATTATTGTAAATTCAACTGTTTTCTTAATTTCCTTTTCAGATAGTTCACTTTTAGTGTATAAAACACATGTGATTTTTGTATTTTTAAGGTTGTATCCTTCAGCTTCTAATTGTTCTAATTGTGCTTTTAATGGAGTTTTTGTGATTTTTCTATACATAAGAGAAATTGTCTGCAAACAAAAATTTATTTCTTCCTTTCTGGTTTGAATGCCTTTTGTTTCTTTTTCCTGACAAATTGCTCTGGCTAAGAATTCTAGTACTATGTTGAACTGAAGGGGTGAGACTAGGTATAGTTGCCTTGTTCCTGATCTTCAAGGAAAAGTATTCAGTTTTTAACTTTTGAGTAAAATGTTCGCTGTGGGTTTTTCATATATGAACTTTAATATGTTGAGAAAATCTTATTTGATTCTTAGTTTTTTGAAAGTTTTTATCATGCAAGAGTGTTGAGTTTTGTCGAACACATTCTGCATTTATTGAGATGAGTATGTAATTTTTATCATTTATTCTGTTAATGTGTTATATCACAATTATGTTTGTATGTTAAACTATCCTTGAATCCCAAAGATAAATCCCACTTAGTTGTGATGTATGATTATTTTAATGTGCTTTGAATTTGGTTTGCTAGTATTTTTTTGAGGGTTTTTGTATCTGTATTCATAACGGTTATTAACTGGTAGTTTTTATTTCCTGTGGTGGTTTTGTCTGGCTTTGTTATCAGGATAAAACTGGCCTCATAAAATGAGTTGGGAAGTAGTCTTTACTCTTCTACTTTTGGGAAATTTTTGAGAAAGATTGGTTGGTACTTCTTTATATGTTTGATAGAATTCCCCAGTGATGTTATTTGGACATGGGCTTTTCCTTGGGAGGTTTTTGATACTGAGTCAGTGTCCTTACTAGTTAGAGATTTGTTCAGACTTTCTATTTCTTCAAGATTCAGTCTTGGTAGGTTTTGTGTTTCTAGGAATGTATCTTTTTTTTTTTTTTAAAGGTTATTCAGTGTGTTTGTATATAATTGCTCACAATAGTTTCTTATGATCTTTTTATTTGTGTGATATCAGTTGTAATGTGTCTTCTTTTGTTTCTGATTTTTTCTTTGAGTCTTCATTCTTTTTTCTTAGTCCAGCTAGAGATTTGTAAATTTTATCTTTTCAGAGAGCCAACTCTTTTTTTCTTTGTTTTTTTCCATTCTTAATTTCATTATTCCTGCTCTAATTTTTATTATTTTTTTCCTTGTACTAACTTTGGGCTTATTTTTTTCTTCTTCTTCTAGTTCCATGAAGTGCAAAAGTTAGGTTAAGCTTATTTTTTGAGATCGTTCTTTCTTAATGTAGGTGTTGCTTTGTATATTTAGGTGTTTTGGTATGGGGTACATGTGTTCTTGTTTGGCAGCTTCTTTCTGTCAGTTCTTTGAATAAATCATCCATCTCCCCTCTGACCTTCACAGTTTTTGCTGAAAAAACTGCTTATTGTCTACAGGGGATCACTAGTATGTGACAAATTACTTTTCTCTTGATGCTTTCATAATTCATTCTTTGTTTTTTCTTTTGACAATTTGTAATGTGTCTCAGTGTTGATATCTTTCAATTCATCTTATTTGGGAGCTCTTGGATTCCTTCGATTTGGTTGTCCATTCCCTTCCCCAGATTTGTGAAGGTTGCAGGCAGTATTTCTTTGATTAAGGTTTCTGTTCTTTTATCTCTCTCTTCTCTTTCTGGAATTCTTTTTTTTTAAAGATTTTATTTATTTACTTGACAGACAGGGATCACAAGCAGGCAGAGAGGCAGGCAGAGGGGGGAGGAAGCAGGCTCCCCACTGAGCAGAGAGCCCAATGTGGGGCTCGATCCCAGGACCCCAAGAACATGACCCAAACCGAAGGCAAAAGCTTAACCCTCTGAGCCACTCAGGCACCCCTCTTTCTGGAATTCTTATAATGTGTATATTGCACTGTTTGATGGTATCCCATAAGTTTTTTAGTCCTTCCTAACTTGTTTTTATTTTTTTATTTTACTCTTCTAGCTGAATAATTTCCAATGACTTATCTCTAAATCCACTGAGCCTTTTTTAATGCCTGATCTAGTTTGTTGTTGAATCCTCTATTGAATGTTGTAGTTTTGCCATTGTATTCTTCACTTAATGATCTCTTTTTGGGTTTTTTAATATTTTACTTTTCTTTTTCAAATTCTTATTTTGTACTACATTGTTCTCCTGACTTTGGTGAGTATGTTTATGACAGTTATTTTGAATTCTCTGTCAGGTAAATCATATAATTTGATTTCAGTAGGGTCAGTTTTTAGAGATTTATTTACTCTTTTCTTTGTTTGGAGCCTATTTCCCTCTTTATTTTCTTTGACACTGTGTTGTATTTGTACATTAGGCAAAACAGCCACCTCTTCCAGTTTTCATGGACTGCCTCATACAACAGAAGACCCTTAAGAATTAGCCCAGATATACTGGGTGTGTCTCAGATCTTCACAGGAGTCCAGCCTCCTTTCTTTGTTCTTAGCAGTCCTAAACTGTCTAGATTATGTCAAGTTGCATCAACAAGTAAGAGTGATGGTAGTTCCTTGGGCACTTTCCAGACATGTTGGCTCATGGGATGCTCTCTTTCTCTTTGTGGAGGAAAATGGATCTGTAAGTTTTCAAACACTTTCTCTGTATTGAGCTGGGGGAAGGACTATGGTAACTGTCAGCTCAAACCTTTGTCTAGCCAGGTAGCTAGATTGTGTTGTCCTGTTGGCACTCTGAAATAAGTAAGACAGAAGCCAATCCTTTGTGAAGCTTCCAGAAAAGTTGGGGTATTTGACATCCCTTTTGGAAAACTGGGAGCCTGGGGGTTTCTTCCCAGTTGCTATGGTGTTGTGCCAAGGGTAGGAACTATAGTGAGAAAATGTCTTGAGTTTCCATACTGATTTTAATGTGCTTGGTTTCACACTTGCTTGGTGTGTAGGAGCATTTCAATTAGTGTCTGGATTTCTCACTGAAGGAATTTGTCTTTGAGTTGTTGAATTACTGTGTTCATGGAGGAAAGGAAAGTCTAGAGCTTCCTATTCCATCACCTTGCTGTTTTATATTTGTCAATCTTTTAGTAAGCTTGTGGCCTTTGGGCTGTGGCTTTAACATGTACTTCTTAGAATTCCCCCTTTCTCTCCTTAAACGAGACAGGAAGGATACAGGTGGTTGGAATTGGGTGTTTTCCCATTCTCAAGCGGTTAGGATCTGGTAAAAACTGAGTGGATTTGCCTCTAGCAAAATAATTTCCCTCAGGGCAGGCTTTTGTAAAATAGCAAAGAATGATCTGGGCTTATTTTAAATAGCTACTTCCTCCCTCCCTGTCAGAAGTATGGGGGAATTTTTGTGTGATCTTTAGCCTGAGAACTTGATGGCAGTTGTAGGTGTAAATCTCAAAGTGTGGGAGTCCTTTAAGGCTGGGCTTTCTTCAATTTTTCACTCTGGAGCCCAACAACACTGAGCCTCTAGCAATTCATTAGTCATTGTTTATGTGTTCCTACCAGTACTGACTGGCTTCAGCTGTGAGCTTCCCTTCCTGTAAAACTGTGATTCTCTGTATTTACCTGTCTTTCCAGTTTTGAGGATTATGGGTTGCCCTATGACTTTAATTCTTTCATAGATTTAATAAAAATTGTTGATAAAACTAAAATCTAAACTAAATTAAAAACTAAAACAAAGTTCAGTTTTTCCTTGTGAGAAATAAAGGTAACTTTTAAACTGTTTACATGTAGAACCAACATTTTTATCTAATAAACATTAAAATTTCACTAGTTCTAATTATGTTCTTTATTGCAAATCCCACCCCCCCACCCCCCATTCAGGATCCAATAGATAATCATACATTGCATTTAATTTTCATGTTTCTTTAGTCTCTTAGTTTCTTTCAATATAGAATATTTCTCAGCTGTTGTTATTTGTTTAATTTTGTTTTTTCATTGTACTGATATTTTGGCATTCAAGTCCATTGTTTGCCTATTGTTTCTTTATTACAAAATTCAGAGTATGTTTTTGAGCCAAAACATTATCTAAGTGATGTTTTGTATTTCTCTGTACATCATCACAAGAGACATGTGATGCTAATTTGTTCAAAAATTAATAATGATAACTTGATTAATTAAGTAAAGTGGGGTTCACCAATTTTCTTCATTATAATGTCCTTTTTTTTCTCTGTGAAGACACTTTGTGGTTATGTAAATATCCTGTTCTTCATTAAACATCAGCTCAATAGTCTTTTTTTTTTAACATCCATTTATGAGTTTTGTTTATAATGGCTAGAAATGCTGATTTTATGCCTGTCATTCATTTTACACTTAGTAGTTGACAGTCTACTATAAGAAAGAGCTATTTCTTTATTTCTTCATTTTTGGTATGAATTCAGAGATATTTATAATACATAAGTGTCATTACTTCATTATTTTTATTGTTCATTTTGATGTTCAAATTTTGCCAGATTTGGCTAGTGAGTGCTACTTTAAATTGTCTTCCATGTCCTTTTGACACATCTCTATAATTTTTTTTTTTATATTTCCTTTCTAGCTCACGATAATGATCTAGCCTTATCTTACTTTTCCTTACCATAGGCCATGAATCAGCCATGTTTTGAAGACATTCTTTTTTGTTTAGTGAGGGGAAATGTTTAAAAATCAAGGTCATTACATGTTTTATATTTTTAATTCTGTGTCTGTGTTTATTTATCCTGATTTTACAAATGTATTTTAAGCACTTTGATAGGGTCTGCTCAATGTCTGGTTAATATATGCTTGTGTTTTCCATAGGACGTGATATAGCAACTGTCTTTCAAATATTTGGATTTTAGAACTAAAAGTGGCATTAGATATCCCTTGCTCATTGTTATACCATATGCGTGAGAAATGTGAGAATCAGAATAACTAAATACCTTGACTAAGACTGCTCATTGGTGGCAGATTCGATGTTAGAGTTTAACTATTTTGGTTTCCAGCTTACTTCTCTGTTGTATGAAACATATGTTCAGTAATAAAGGTATGCTAGGTAAAAAAAGTAAATCATCACATTTGTTGGATTAATGATGGCTATAGGTCTTTGTACACCTCCCACTGACAGGTGATTTCTTTCTTCAAAAAACCCGGCTTTTGCCAATGAAAGTCTCGGCTCTGAATACTACTATCTCTCCCATTTTTTCTTTATGAGATTCAAGAGCATATTTTGGAATTAAAATTGAACACTTGCCTGTTCCTGGACAAACCAGCTCTTCTCTGAGAAAAGAACAGAGAAAAGAAAGCCTGAAAAGTGGTCTCAGTTAATATCCCAAAACGTCACCTCATTACATAGTAATAAAAGACATAAGGTAAAACCTGATTTCAAAATTTAAAAAATTAATATAAAACAAAGAAGAATTTATATAAGCAGATCATAATGGTATACAGCTATTCCTAAATAATTGAGTGGGGTGGTCCAGGAAAATGTTACCGACTCAGGCAGGTTTTTAACACTTACTCTTTTGTTTTGGAAGAAGTGACTTCTATAACTTGTATTTTTGTTGAGTTAAAAACCAGTTATAATTTGTTGTTTGCCTTCTGTTTTCCATGAGACACTGATCTTTCCAGGAATATTGCCAATATCTGTGCTTTTTCAGTAAAATAACCCGGGGGTTGATTAGAATTAAAGTGTTTGATTCCAAGTCTATTTCAAACACTAGATAATGTTTCTCTAGGACAGGATCCTTTCGCATTTTATTCGTTAAATCCACACAATTTCTAGTCCAGCTCCAGCTGTAGAAGTTGCTTACAAATGTTTTATGAATGAGTGTCAAGTCTTCAAATGGTTTGGTTTTAGAAAAATAATATAAGAGTGTGTGTGTGTGTGTCCGTGTGTGTTTTGTGTGTGTGTGTGTGTATATGTGTGTGTGTCAGTAAAATGCACATATTTGCATATGTTTAAGAGAAGTAGAACCTGCTGCTTTCCATTCTTCACTGGAGAGAAGTTAGTTTTATACTTAAATCTGGCAGTAGTTTGAAGACAAAAGTAAAATTCATGAACTCCAGGAGATGAAAAGACTTTCTCTTTCCAATTATCCAGAGTTGAATTTCAGCAGGGTTGCCTTCGTGAGGAGTCAGAAGAAAGCCATCTTACTAATATATTACTGGTTTTAAAAAGTTCAACATCTATTTTAGTATTATTTTTGGTATTTTAAACTCCTTTTAATGGTGCACTTAAAATCTCATTTTGATTCAACATTTTCAAAAGATAATTTGGTTCACAGTCACAAGTTTTCTACTTATTCTTTTTAAAAAAAAACCTCTGTGTGTACATGTATGTGGTTACATCTAACATCTAAAGAAAATCACTTATCTACGCAGATTATTTCTCTAAAGGCATCCCTGAACACCTCAAGTTATATTCGTGATGTTTGTTCAAAGTGACACATGGCTACACTTCTTTGAAGTATAGAATTGCACTCAGCTGCCTTCATGCAGTGCAATCCAAAATAATTACTGTCAATGTCCAACTTCTACCTTTTAAGGCCCAGAGGGTAGCAGAGAATTCATGAGGGAAATAAATTAAGTGTGTAGCCTTGTTCAAAGCCTTTCTTCCCCTCTTCTTTTTAAAGAGCTAGTATAAAAACTTCACTAAACAACTATTATTTATACATAAAAAAAGCCACAGTATTTTATCCCAAACTTGCCCCTATAAAATATTTTGAGATTGAAATGTGTTTGAAGACAGCATCTGGAGTTTTCTGAGTAATTTAAAATTATCTGGCATTAGTGTCTGTCTCTCATACACACATTTGGGATCCATTTGCCTATATGATTTAACATAAAAAATTGAAACTTGGAAATACATGACCATGAACTATAATCATATATTTGCCTTCACCATATGAATATGCAAAGTAGATGATTTGGTGTTGAGGATTCTTACAATGATTGCTCATTTTTCAGAGTATTTGCCATATGGGAAAAAGCTATAACTATAACATCTGCTACTAATATTTGAAACTTATGATTTTTAAAGGCTTTTTAAAGTGGAAAAAATTTTTTTAAAAAATTCAAGTTAATCTCTATATTCTGACGCCATAGTCACAGTAAATTCTGAGTAGAAACATTAAAAACTTTAAGTTTTGAATCTCTTGCCTACAAATTTCCCAATTATTTCTGTGTATCAATGTTCAAAACACACTATTTAAACTAAAATTTATTTTGAGTGGGTAGAAAACATCATATTATTATCTCTAAAAGAAAGTTTTAAAGAGGTATTAGTAGCATATTAAAAAACAGTATTAGATAATTTGTTTAGATTTCATTAACTAAGATTTATAAGAATATAACAGACTGAAGATAACATTTATATTATAAGGGGAACAGGATATGGGTATGGTGAAAGAAAATAAGCAACTACATTCAGTAAATAATGTTGCAAAGGGAATCTTTATTCCTTTTTTATTAAAAATGTAAACTCTCTTAACTAATTTAGAAATACTAATTTGCAAGCAAATAGTTGCATGTAAACTGATAGATCACACTTAGAAAAACTGACTAAGATTATTTTTTTCATTTTAAATATGACTTATAAGAAGCTATATTAGCCAAATTTCAAACCTGGAAAACAAAAACCGCACTTTAAAAAAATGTATATTTTTCAAACTATCGATAATTCTGGAATAACCTCCCCCCCACATTTCTTGAATTAGTAAGAATTTTCTTTCTTTAAAATAGTGATTTTGGTTTTATGCAGACAAAAAATCTATGCATGTGCATTTGTATTTATTTGTGATATAGAGGACAGTATAAAGAAAAGTAATTGTTTGGGACATTTGGGTGACTCGGTTGGTTAAGCCTGCTTTTGGCTCAGGTCATGATCCCAGGGTCCTGGGATTGAGACCTGCATTGGACAGTGGGGATCCTATTTCTCCCTCTGCCTGCTGCTCCCCCTGCTTGTGCTCTCTCCCTTTCTGACAAATAAATAAATAAAATCTTAAAAAAAGAGAGAGAGAAAGAAAGGTAATTATTTGTAAGCCTCTTGAGAAACATTGTTAATACCAGGGTCTTATTGCCTTTCAGTTTTTTTCCTGTTTTTTGCATTTATAATCTATGTACAGAGATAAACTTATTTTTTTGTTATAAAGTTAGAATCATGTTGTGTATGCAGTTTTGATCATAAATATTAAAGAGTGATTAAAAATTATTTAGAAACATTGTTTTTTATTGCTTACATAATATTCTATGGCAAAAGTATTCCATAATTTATCTATTTTCCTTATGTTGGATAGACTTTTGTTGCTATTATTAAATCATGCTGATATGAACAATTTCATAAATAAAACTTCATGGGCATCTCAGGTTATTTCATTAAGAGAGATCCGAGAAATGAGTTTACTGGTTAGAGAGTCAATATTGTAAAGCTATTTCTACGTACTATAAAACCTTTCTTGAGAACTTGTGTTATTTTATATCTCAACTGGCAGCATATGACACTGTCAATTTCACCATATTGACTCAATATTAAATATTATTATTTGAAAATCACTGTTAATTTGATAGGCAATGGTAGCTTGTTTATTTTTTACTGAAGTATAATTGGCCTACAACACTATTTTAGTTTTAAGTGTATGACAAAAGGATTCAACATTTGTGTATATTTAGCAATTATCACCAAAATGTCAAGTTACCATCTGACATCATATGGAGTTACAATTTTTTTTTCTTATTTTGGGAACTTTTATGTTTTACTTTCTTCACATCTTTCAAATTTGTAATACAATAACATTGACTATAGTCACTATACTGCACGTTATAGTCCAATGACTTATTTGTTTTATAATTAGAAGTTTGTACCTCTTGATCCCCTTTACTTCTTTCATACATCCCGTATCTTTGTCCATTCATTCATCAGTGGACACTTAGGTTGTTTCCATATTTTGGCTACTGTCAATAATGCTACAATGAACATAAATGCACATTATCTTTTGGAAATTAAGGTTTCTGTTTTCTTTCGATGTATACCCAGAAGTGGAATGGCTGAATCATATGGTAATTTTATTTTTAATTCTTTGAGGAGACTCCATACTGTTTTCCACAGTAATATACCAATCTACATTCTCCTCAACATTGCATGAGGGCTCCCTTTTCTCCACATTCTTGTCAACACTTTTGATTTCTAGTTTTATTGATAATAACCATTCTGACAGGTGTGAGATGGTATCTCATTCTGGTGTTGATTTGCATTTCCCTGATGATTGGTGATATTGAGCATCTTTTTGTGTGGCTTTTGGCCATCTGTCTTTTTTGAGAAAAATGTCTATTCAGGTCTTCTGCCCATTTTAATTCAGATTCTTTGTTTAAGTGTAATTGAGTTATATGAGTTCTTTATATATTTTGGATGCTAACCCTTTATTGGGTGCATGATTTGAAATCAATATCTTCTCCTATTTAGTAAGTTGCCTTTTCATTTTGTTGATGGTTTCTTTCATTGTGCAGAGGCTACAGTCCCATTTGTTTTTGCTTTTGCTGCCATTGCCTTTGGAATCAGATCCAAAAAATATTGCAAAAAACAATGTTAAGGAGCTTACCACCTATGTTTTTTCCTAGGAGTTTTATAGTTCTCGGTCTTATACTTAAGTATTTTATCCATACTGAGTTTAATTTTGTGTGTGGTAAAATAATGGTCTTATTTATTTATTTATTAATGCAGCTGTTCAGTTTTCCCTGCATCATTTATTGAAAAAATTATCCTTTCTCCATTGTGTATTCTTGTCTCCTTTGTTAGAAACCAATTGGCCACATATACATGGGTTTTTTTTTTCTGGGCTCTCCATTTTCTTCCATTGATCTATGTGTCTGCTTTTATGCCAGTTTCATATTGTTTTGATTACTGTAGCTTTGTAATACAGTTCAAAACGAGAGTTGTGAAACCTCCAGCTTCTTTCTTCTTTCTCAAGATTGCTTTGTTTGCTTGAGATCTTTCAGAGTTCTATATAATTTTAAGGGTTTTTTTTTTTCCTAATTCTGTGAAAAATGTCATTGAAATTTTGATAAGGATTGCACTGAATCTGTATTTTGCTTTGGGTCATACATACACTTTAATAATATTAAATCTTATGATTTATGAACACAAAATATTTGTTTCCTTTCATTTGTGTCTTCAGTTTCTTTGAAAAATGTTTTACAGTTTTCAGTGTATAAGTCTTTCACTTCCTTGGCTAAATTTGTCCTTAGTTATTTTATTTTTCTGATGCGATTATCAATGGGATTTTTAAAAAATTCTGTTTTTGAGAATTCATTGCTAGTGTATAATAATGCAACAGATGTTTTTTGTCATTCACAAATAGTGACAACTTTACTTCTTCCTTCCCAATGTATTTCTTTTTCCTGCCTAATTATGGTGAAGAGGGCTTCCAATACTATGTTGAATAATGATGGCAAGAATGGACAACCTTGTTTTGTTCTTGATCTTACATGAAAAGCATTCAGCTTTTCGCCATTGAGTGTGATGTTAGTTGTAGTCTTGTCTTACACAGACAGAGACACAGTGAGAGAGGGACACAAGCAGGAGGAGTGGAAGAGGGAGAAACAGACTTCCCGCTGAGCAGGGAACCTGATGTAGGGCTCAATCCCCGGACCCTGGAATCATGACCAGAAGAAGGCAGACGCTTAATGAAAGACTGAGCCACCCAGGCGCCCCCTTGTGTGGTTTTCGTATTGTGCTATTATTGATGGTCTCATAAAATGAGTTTGGGATTGTTTATTCCTCTTTATCATTTTTAGAGGAGTATAAGAAGAATAGGTATTAAATCTTATTTGAATGTGTGATAGAATTCACCAGTGAATTAATCTTGTCCTAAACTTTTGTTTTTTTATGACTGATTCAATCTCCTTACTATTAATAAGTCTATTCAGATTTTCTATTTTTTCTTTTTTTCAAGATTTTATTTATTTATTTGAGACAGAGCATGAGAGCGCAAACAGGGGAGGAGAGGGAGGGCAAAGGGAGAAATGGACTCTTTACTGAGCCGGAAGTCTGTTGTGGAGCTCGATCTGAGGACCCTGGGATCGTGACCTGAACTGACGGCAGATGCTTAACCTGATGAGCCACCCATGTACTCCAGTTTTTCTATTTTTTCTTAATTCAGTTTCGGATGATGGTATATTTCTAGGAATTTGTCCCTTTCTTGTAGATTGTTGAATTTGTTGGTGTATAATTATTCAAAATAGTCTCTTAAGATTCTTTGTATTTCATCGGTATCAGTTGTAAGTTCTCCACTTTCATTTCTGATGTTAAATGTTTGAGTCCTCTTCTTTGTTAGAGGGTCTAGCTTAAGTTTTGTCAAATTTGCTTATCTTTTCAATGAACCAACTCTAAGTTTCAATGATCTTTTCCATTGCCCATTTAGTCTCTAAAATGTCTCTTCATTAATTTATCTTTCTTATCTTTGTTATTTCCTTCCTTCAGCTAACTTTGGGCTCTGTTTATTCTTTTTTTTTTCTAGTTCCAAAGTTAGATTATTTGAGATTTTTCTTGTTTCTTGAAGTAGGCCTACATTGCTATGCACTTCCTTCTATACTTTTGTTTCCTTCCTTGCTATGCTTTTGTTGCATCCCATAACTTCTGATATGTTATATTTCCACATATATCTCAAATTATTTTTTGATTTCTCTTTTGATTTTTCATTGACCCATCAGTTGTTAAGTAGCATGTTGTTTAATCTCTATATACTTGTGATTTTTTTTTTCCGTTTTCTTCTTGTAGTTGAT
Source organism: Mustela nigripes (assembly GCF_022355385.1). Lineage (NCBI taxonomy): Eukaryota > Metazoa > Chordata > Mammalia > Carnivora > Mustelidae > Mustela > Mustela nigripes. Next base: position 142,007,289 of record NC_081557.1, on the reverse strand, counting down.
TTCATACTATTATTGGAAAAGATGCTTGCTGTGATTTTAGTCTTCCTGAATTATTGAGGCTTGTCTTGTGATCTAACATAAGATTTATCCTGGAGAATGTTATATGTGTGCTTGAGAAGAAAGTACATTCTGGGGACATCTGGGTGGCTCAGTCGTTAAGCATCTGCCTTTGGCTCAGATCATGATCCTGGGATCAGACCCCACATTGAGCTTCCAGCTCAGTGGTAAGCCTGCTTCTCCCTCTCCCTCTGCCCACCTGCTTGTGTTCCCTCTCTCGCTGTGTCTCTCTCTGTCAAATAAATAAAATAAAATCTTAAAATAAATAAAATAATAAATAAAACATAATAAATCTCTGTCAAATAAAATCTTTAAGAAAAAGAAAGTATATTCTGTTTTGGAATAGAATTTTGTGTATGTATATATTAAGTCCGTCTGGTCTAATATGTTGAGGCCAATGTTCTCTTGTCAATACTCTGTTTGGATGATCTATTCAGTGATGTAATTGGCAACATATTTTAATTTGCCTTTTTTAGTGTTATGAGGTTGAATTTCTCATACTCATAATTAAAAGGATTTTTAAACCATGTATAGTTAAAGCACATGGAATTGTTCAAAGACCAATGCATTTACAGGAATTATATCCCTGAATGTTAGTCCTCATTCATACTCAGTGCAATGACTTTTAACGTCATTCCTTTTTTATCGACAGTTTGCTCATCCGCCAGGTGGAAATAACATTTGCTCTCTTATTTTGTAAAAATGTATAAATTTCCAAGTGAAATTATGGATATGCATTATACCACAGTGACCCATTGCACATCTGAGTTTGGATCCTAACTCTAACACTGAAATTTTTGCAATACTCTTTGCTTCAGTTTTCTCATCCTTAAATGGGGGTAATCATGGTGTCAATCTAAAAAGAATTAAGTGAGGTACTATCCATAGCATTCTGTTTGGGCCTGATACTTATTAACACCCAGTCAGTCTAAGTTATTAGTAGTATTTTTACTGACCAATCTATCACAACTGCTAACTCAGGAAATGAATGGTGAGTTCTGGTGTGCTACTGAGGCCAACTGCTCTGTTCTCAGGAATCCCAAGGAGGCTAGACAAATCAAAAGCATAGCTCTGCCTGTGTTTGCCAAAACTGGCTGAACAAATTCAAGAGAAACTAATAACTCAAGATATCAGGGTTTGGAAAAGAGAAAGAAAGAAATTTATTGTGGGTGTCAGCAAGCAGAGGAAGTGGCAGTGATGTAGGAAAGATAATGCTAAGGTTTGAAACCAATGGCCAAGAAAGAATTCTTGAGATGTCTTTGGTGCAAAAAGCAGATTTTATTAAAGCATAGGGACAGGACCTATGGGTAGAAAGAGCTGCATCGAGGTCCTGAGAAGTGACCCATTAAATACTTTCAAGTTGAGAGGGGGTTAGGGATAACCTAAGTCTCTAAGGAATTTTGGAAGCAAGGTTTCCAGGACTTTGAGTGGACTAGCTATTGTTGGGAAAAGGTAATTTATTACTATCTGATAAAACCTTTGTCATGAGTCCTTTTAGATGTTTATCAGTGGGCTGTATTGATGAAGTCCCAGAACCTAAGTCAGATTCGGTGGGGTGAGGAGGTTCGGAGCCGACGACTAAAGAAAGAATTCTTAAGACGTCATTGGTGCAAAATGGTGGTTTATTAAAGCACGGGGACAGGACCCGTGGGCAGGAAGAGCTGCTGCGCTGGGTTGTGAAGGTGGGCATGTTATATACCCCACGTTGGGGGGAGGTGGTGAAGGAATGGGAGATTTCGACAGAGTTCTCACATGCTAGGGAGGGCCTACAAGGTGCCCGGGGTGGGGGGAGTCTTTGCCCTTATGGCTTGATCAATGTCGTCTTTAGGTCAGGCACTAACATCAAGATAATGGGGGAATCTTGGTGGGGCATTATGATTTGGCTATCATTTACATTCCCTTCTACCCCAGTCTCCTCCAGTTTATGGTGGGAGGGGGACATTAGGGCTTCAGGAACCAAGAGTTATTTGCCTCTGGATATTTGTGCTATTGATAAGGTAACCTCCCTGTTTAGGTCTCTAGGACATCTTGTAGGGCAAGGGAGATTCCTGTTCTGCAGGATTGCGATCCCTGCAAGTTAACTATTTATTGTTTTATGGCAGTCAGGGGTGCCTGAGGAATGCTACACATATGGAGGGGAGCCGGTGAAGAGGGGGTGCAAGGCGCCAGCTTTTGCTTTGTCCTCAGCCAGCCTCCTGCTCCCTCATCAGTATGCTTGGGGGATGCCTGCCAACACAAATCTTGGGGAGTTTAGAGATGAAAGGAGTTTCCAAAGGAATTTTTATAGGTTAAAGTAGACTTACAGGATCCTGGTGGTAGTAGTGGTGGTGGGGTTGGTCAGGCTAGGATTGTTTTTTGCCCTTAGTAAAGCATTCAGATAGAGGAGTCCCTAGACTCCTAGAGTCCCTAGAGGAATGTCACTCTGCCTGTTTCAAGGACTTACCAATGGGCTATAGGTAATAAGGAAATTTAATAATGTTTACCACATCAGCAACTGACTTCTCCACTGGCAAGATGGACACCTACTATTTTGTAGGGAAAGGATATGTGCATGATCATAGTTGGGGGTTGGTATGTGGTCAGGCCATGAGTATAGGCAAGGAAGTGGTGTGTGGGGTGTGGTCTTCTAAGCATTCCATGGCTATCAGGGCATTTCTAGCCTGATGACTAAAATGTTCCATTTATACCAAAACACTTTCAAAAATGCTTTAAATAAGTGAGATAAGAAATGAGAACAGTGGGTTTCAGTTAGAGCACGAGTTAATCAATCTTGTCTATTTTTGTTTTAGTTGTTGGGAGTTATAGTTGGGCAAGAGGATTCCCTGGCAGTATTATGTGAAATACAAAAGACTTCACAAATATAAGATTTTATTGATTTATCATTCAGATAATAAGCCAGTTATCTAATTTGTTAAAGGACTTTGATTCTTTTCCTAACCTTTTGACATTGCTTTATGTAGTAGATATTGGAATGTTTTTATTAATAAAATTTTAAAATAATCATTAATATTTAATATTTATATTTTATTTAATAATAATATTTAAAAATAATTATTAATATAAAATTTATATTATCAAAAATACATTTGCTTGCGATACATATCAGAATAATATTTTGAACGTGCCTGATCATATTTTCCTTTTCTTGTCTAAAAGTATGCAGTTAATTTTAAAGAATCAGTTGATGAGGACTCTCTTTTGACCTAATTCAGATCCTCCGAGTTCTGTTTTTGACTCTCTCTTGGGCTCTGTTTTAGACTCAGTCCAGTTTTAGCAAGAATTCTGCTACTGGGTGGTGTTATTAAAAATTCCCCACCCCTGACATTTTGATCAAATTCCTTACCCTATCCTTCATAAATGACCACTCTTGATGGTCTCTTTAAATTCCTTGTCCTTTACACTTGAGAGCCGATCATCCTTGCCCACCTTCATCAAAAATTCTGGCAAGTTAGTTTAGCCCTTGACATTGTCCCTTTATCCCTGAATATATCTTCTTAGTAATCTTTTACCTATTGACCTCACCCTGCTCCTTGTCTGTGTAGGGGCCAAGTGCAGACTACTTCAAGATGGGCCACTTTGACATAAAGATAGTTTTGGGTTAAAAGTAATCAAAACCCAGGGCACCTGGGTGGCTCAGTGTGTTAAAGCCTCTGCCTTCGACTCAGGTCATGATCCCAGTGTCCTGGGATCGAGCCCCACATCGGGCTCTCTGCTCAGCAGGGAGCCTGCTTCTCCTTCTCTCTCTCTGCCTGCCTCTGTGCCTACTTATGATCTCTGTCTGTCAAATAAATAAATAAATAAAATATTAAAAAAAAAAACAGGAAAAGCTCTATGCCTCCCTCTCTATTGCCTAAATTTACACTAGAAAGGAGAATCTCTACCAGGAAGAAAGCTGTTAACCGTGACTTCCCACCAAAGGCGCTAATCTGCATAATAAAGAAATCTTTGTTTTTCCAAACATCTCCTTTCACCTTCTTATTTACAGTCTTCCCCTCCTTTGCATCCTAAGACTGCACCTTGCCTTAGTTCATATAAGCTTTATGTTGCCTCATGGTCGTTAGAATTTCATGTCTGTATGAACTCCCTGCGTGTATTCCCTATTAAATTTGATTTTCTTCTGTTAATCTGTCTCATGTCAGTTTGATTCTAAATCCAGCTAGAAGGACTATAGGGCAGAGGGAGTTCTTCCTCTCCAATAGCTATAAATCTCCACTTCTTGTCCTATTCTGAGGTGAGCTTTACCTCTTTCCTCTAAGACCCCAGTGTAGTAGCCCTCCTTGAAAAAAGTCTGCCTTACTGTCTTTAACAAATGTCTAAATAATTTTTTCTTTAACAGAGTACAAAATTATGAATAATGTAAACTGGGTACAAAACTCAAGGTGGAATTGCTGAAGTAATTATTTATAGAAATCAGTAGCACTGACCAATAGTAGGGGAAATTTGCATTTTATTTATGGGTTGGGCAGTGGTTCTTTGAAAGGAAAAGTTGAAACAATGACTCTCATTGATCTTTGGTCCTGAAGCTGTAAAAGCAGGAACACAAATGCTGCTATTAACATAGCCTTGGGGAAGAAGGAAGAAAGAAACTAGTGTTGAGTTTCCAATATTGCTCTGTCTGCACTGATCTTGTGGAGATCGAGAAAAAAATGGAGGGGACAGTACAAATCTGCATTTCCCCCCCTACAGAATTCCTCTCCTGCTATTTTCATTTGGCCCCAAGGTTTTGGAGAGATCAATACAGATTCTTTTCAGGGAAGGAAATAAGACAGGAACATGTGCCCTGGTGGAGCTGCTTAGAATATTGAATAGTTTTTGACATAGCTTGATGTAGAGGCAAGGTAATACTCTCCAAGGAGAGAACTGCTACTATAGTTTGAATCTCATGGGGGAAAAGAAACTAAATGAAAACTGGAAGGAGAATGAGTGGTGGTTTTTACTCCTCTCTACCTCTCGAATTCACAAATAGGATGGTGAGTTGAGAATACAGGAGCTCAAAAAGGGCACTTCGCTCTGATGGAAATGGTTTTCTACCCCATCATCACTACAGCAGAGGGCAATGAAAATGCCTCTGCTTCTCTTTTAAATCAGAATTCATTCTTTAGGGTAATATTTGCTTTTTTCTTGTTTCATTCGATGGTTGCACTGCTGACATGGATTCACAATAGTTACTAAAATATTCACTGCAAAGAGCTGGTGTGAAACAGTCTCATATACTGCAACTCTTTTACTCATCTGGATTAACCTTTCTCCAGCAATCACAGCATTGTAAACACCTCTCAGCATTAAATGAAAAACAGCAGTGTGCAGGTTTAAACGATTGCTTCAGCTTTTTTTCTGGCCTGATGCGTGACTTGTTTTATTTAGCAGTTTCTGCATTCCCCCACTGTTTAACAATCATGTGCAGCTGAAAGCTTTGCCTTTACTTTCTTTTCCTCGTTAAATGAGCTCCAAGATGAAATATTCACTCCTCCTGTTTTTCTCCTTAAAGGTCAAGACTTGAATCAGAATCAAATTTGGAAGGTCAACATTCAAATATTACTGTCTTAGCTAGCATAGTGCCAAGAAAACGTAGAGGACAGTTGCCTAGAAAGAGGCAAAAAATTAAGTTAAGATTGGTTAAAAACTTATATATTAATGCAACATTGTGGCTGAGAATTTAAATTCATAAAAGTCAAGAAAGGAAAAATTATGGCCCTCCCAGTTATTGTTATTCGTTCCTTGCACACATGATAGTGTTTTATGTACTATATTTGCTGTTATATTTATGTTCTTATATAGAATATGCCAAGTTATAGTTACTAGGGGAAGCATAACTTTTCATTTCTAACTTTCCTACATTCTAATTCTTTGGCACAATTAGCACTAGTTCCTTTGCTTTCTCCTGATCTTATTTCTTAAAAAATATGAAAAAAATGAGAGGACTGTATCTCTGTGTTTTAATTGTTCACTGACATTTGAGTCTGTTTATGTACGTATGGGTCAGGTGTCAAGGAGTATAGAAAATATTTTTGTATGAGAGAAGAGCTTTCTGCAGCTTGCAAATACTTTCTCAAAATCCAGCAATCCTTTTTGGAGGTTGATCTTGGTGTAGCTCTCCAAGGTCCTGAGCTCTATCCTATTGTTCAAAGTTTCGTATATTCTGTATTATACTTATATCAGCAGATACTGTAAGATTCGAAAATAAGAATATATAGTAAATACCAGGGTATAGGTTTGTGCAATTTCACAAGAGCAATATATTTAAAAGAAAATAACCTATTATTATTGTATTTCTCACAAGAGAAAGTGTTTCGGAATGGTTGATACAGGTAATCTAAGATATCTGCTTTAATCAAACAGAGTCATTGATAGGTGCTTAAAGACAAAATGTTTACTCAGATTCGCTATTCAGGCTGTATTTTTTCAACTCTATTGAGCTGGTAGTGGAAAGAATTGTGGGGTCAGATGGATCTAGATTCAAATCTTAACTCATACTCAAAATGACTTATTTTGAATAACTGACTTAACCTCTCGCAGTCCTGATTTCCTGATTTTTTTAAACTGCTAATAATTACACATCCTTCTGGGAGTGTACAAAGATTAAATGAGTAGTCTATGTAAATCACCTATCACGAGACAGTTTCTCATAAATGTGTAGCAGAGTGATTAGAAGCAGGGTTACGAAATCTAGACTGCCCGGGTTTGAATTCAGACTATGCAACTCAGTTGTGTGACCCTGGGCAGGTTAGTTGACCTCTTGTTTCACTTTTCTTATCTGTAAAATAAGAAAGATCATAGTCCTTACATGATGAAATCTTGTGAAAATTAAATGAGTTAACTTATATTAATTGCTTAGGACTCTGACTGACATATATTAAGCACTATAACTCCATCAGTTAAACATACCGTTGTTCCCTTCTAGATATTTAGTATCCTATGACTTCACAATTGAAACCAACTCAAGAGGTTTCTCCTTTTTTAGATATTTGCAGATTTCCCAAACTGCCTAATTTGTTTTTTAACATTTAGAATCTCCTCCTATGATAAATAGTTCACTTTCAAGTTATTTCTATTTTTTTCTTTTTTAAAAGATTTTTATTTATTTATTTGACACAGAGAGAGATCACAAGTAGACAGAGAGGCAAACAGGGAGAGAGGGAGAAGCAGGCTCCCTGCTGAGCAGAGAGCTTGATGCAGGGCTCGATTTCAGGACCCTGGGATCATGACCTGAGCGGAAGTCAGAGACCCAACCCACTAAGCCACCCAGGCAACCCTCAAGTTATTTCTAATGTCTGGTAAAACTGATGGATATTTGTTTCTTGTTAAAGTTCTAAAAAAGCAAATTTTGCCTACTTAGTATTTATAGCTAGCTTAATTTTGATGTCACTAGTCACTTATTTTAAACCATTTTTTTTCTTTTCATACCATTTAAGACTATTGTATTTACTATAGTTAAATTATAATTTAACTTCCTTAAATCATGACTTTGTATAATTTACTCTAAAAAAAATGGCCCAAATTTTACATAAGATATGTTGATCTTTCAATTACTTTGTTACCTTTCTTAGAAACAATATATAGATGTTCTTTATCACATTCATTAACCTTACAGATATTTCTCCCTTCTTTGCTTTTGATTTTTCAACTTCAACCAATACTTACTCTTCATTCTAAGTACAATTTCTTTACTTTTCAAATTCATTTCTCTTAGCACTTGTCTTCCTTTAGGCCTCAAACATGCAAATTATTCATTTCTGAATACTTAAGGAACATTTTGATTTCCTTGGAGAAAATATACTTGATAGCTAAAAAATTGTTTATTTACTTCCATTTATTATTTTATTTAATAAATATGAATTGAGCACCTGTATTATGCCAGGAACTGATGTTATTTAGAACATGTGCTAGGCTTTGAGATAGAGTAATTAAGAACAATGATCCTAACCCTTGCACGATACTATTAAAATGTCTCTATCAGTGCTCTTCAGCAGAAATATAAATGTGCCAAGTGTGTAACTTAAAATTTTTTTGTAGTTATACCAAAAATGTAAAAAAGGAAACAAGTGAAATTAATTTTAATAGTATATTTAGCACAATATGTTCAAAATTTTGTCATTTCAACATATAACTTGTATAAAAATCATTGAGATATTTTACATTCTTTTTTGTATACTAAATTTTTAACTTTTTCAGTTTTCTTGAGCATAATAGACAAATAAAACTGTAAGGTATTTAATATATACAACATGATGATTTGGTATACATGAATATTATGAAAGGATTTCCCCCATCAAGTTAATTAACACATTCATCACCTCAAATATTTGCCCTTTTTTTTTTTTTTTTTGGTATGAATGCATACTAAGTCTTTAAAATCCAATGTATATCATTCTCAATGAGCACCTCTCAATTCTGACTAGCCATATTTCTACATGTCAATAGACACGTGTGGCTGTTGGCTACCATAGTGAACAGTGTAGTCTCCTTTAAAACAGAAGGTTCTTATCAAACACTGTAACACAATGTAGGATTAAATAGAACCCATGCAATATAAGGAACATAGTTCCCTCTGCCCTTAGTGAAATGGCTTTGGATATTTTCTCTAAATCAGTGCATGTTGGTATTCCCAACATAGCGATTAACATTGGGAACAAATTGTTTAAATCATTTATTTTGGTGAAGATGTTATAGTTAATTTACAAATTATAAAAGCATTTGTAATTGAGGTAGTTTTGGGGATTGATGCATTTTTATCTCTGATGAACATTTTTTTCTTCTGGATTTTATAGAATGGCTGGATTTTAAATTTTAGGGTAGTATTAACTGAATTTGAAGTAAATTCCTAGAGTCTGAATTGTGATGATCCTATTTTTTTCTTAAAGAAAGTAAAATAGAAATACACAGGATCAAAGATAAAGTATATACAAGTGAGAGACATTGGCATTGAAAGATGTTTCATCTTCAAGACACTCACATTTTTAACTAATCCAAGGGAGCTCTGAAATTCACCCATAAAAGCCTGACAGTAATAGTTTGGGCAGTGCTATATAGGAACCCTGGAGGTGTTTCAGAACCCTGATTAGAATATTGTTTTAATTTAAAGGTGAATCATGGTCCCCAAAGAAATCTACAAGTGTGTATTGCAAATCAAGCATTTAAAAACCTTAAAAAGGGGACCAAAAAAAAAGGAATTAGGAAAATGGAAGTTCCCGGTGAAGAACCAGTGACCTCAAGAGAGGCCAAGATAACGTGTGTTGAAATAAAATAAGCAAACTTTTCTCTGAGTTTCTTTTCTGCTTTGAGTTGTTAGCCCATATTTCCATTGCTGCTGCTCTTATGCAGAAAATAAGAATTAAAAACACACAACTAATTTAGTAAAATTCAAGTTATTTAGCTTATCTCCTCCTCAGTAAAAGGTTTTTCTTCAAACTGAAAGGAAAGTGATCTCTTATTTCCCCCTTTTTGCCAATATTATTGTGTATTTTCCATGCTTGCAGTCACAGAGGTAGTTACTTTTTTTGTTTGTGTATCTCTAAGCCTGTTTTGGGACCAGTGGGATGAAAAGAATTAGAAACACAGGTGATTTCCTTAAGACATCAAATGCTCCATTTTCTTTGTTGATTGTTGTAACTGTTCTACAGTTTGGTGTAAAGGAAGGACCTGTCCCTAAAGAGTGCAAGAGGATATCTGTACTGGTTTATGGTAGTGTTTTTGCTTTTATTGTTGAGTGGAGGGGAGATACACTAAAATTTCTCTGAGGAAAAGTGTGCTATAAATCCATGATGGGGAAGGTAGGGGTCTGAAGGAGAGAAGCTCTTAAACCATCATTTTCACTCTGGCCATTACCCATAAGAAATGTGAAATAAAAAGTAGAGAAAGCCAAGTGAAAATTAACTTTAAGTCATAGAAACTGACAAGCAGCTTCTGTGATTTAGAGTAGAGTCATGTCAAGTCCAGTGTTGAAATAAGAAACATGGAGGACAGGCATTTTTATGTTGTCTGTAATTGGACAAGTAAAAAAAATGATTTGTTGAAGGTGATGCTAATGACAACAACCAATGTCAAACCGTGTGCTGGGAGGAACAAAAAGAAGATGGAAGGAACATATTGTGCCCAGCCTGAGTTTATAAGGAAAAAGGTTCTGGGCCACAAGGAAAAATTCTTGTGACCACAAAAATGTAAAAGTGGAGAATTATCTTTCTGGCTGAGTTTTTATTTTGATCAGTATCTCTTCTCTCTTGTGTAGGCTAAATGTGTTGTGCCGCACTAAACATCCTCCTGGCTTGTCCTGCACTGCTGTTACAGGTGGTATTTAAAAACTATCTATTTTCAATTATGATAACATACACCTCACAGTCCTGTTGGACCAGAGATAACTTTATGTTTCAAAAATAGACAAGCATTGTAGTGATGAATTTTTAGTAATCACTGGGGTCACATTTCATTTCCTACCCTCCCAGACATCCTCCGTATGCAGTATTGAAATAATCATGCACCTGTCTCATTCACATGTGCCTTTGCTGCCAACTCCTGCCTCTTCCTGCCCATTCTGTTCCCTCCATGGCTTCACCTTGGGGAAGAGTCCATGGCATTTTGGACTGAGTCCATGGCATTCAGTTAGGACTGAACACTTTTCTCTGATCAATAACTAAAGAGCTTCTCTATTAAACAAACATGAAAATCAAACATAAAGAGAAGAGAAGAAAACCTAAGAATATCTCGTTTCTTATCAAATCTCTAACCTTAAACATTGAACATTAAAAAAATTCTCTTGTTTTTTTACCCATGATTGTCTAAGTGGCCCCATTTAAAATGTCCTGTCGCAGTGCCAGACTCTATGTTAGATAAGGCCTCTGTAATGGAGAAATATAGAAATTACATCCCAAGAAATACTACAATTGATACTGAGCAAGCTGGCTAATTCCAGACAAGCAAGAATTGGAAGTCCTTACTGATATTTTCTAAAAAATTATATAATCATGGTTCATGCCATGAAAGGAAAAGAGGCACTGAGTGGGGAAAGTGCTGAGAAAACATTTAAAATTTTCCAGGAGGAGTTCTCATAAACGACACAGACAGTTGTTCTCAGAAAGGCATTTCTAATTTTTCTTTCAAAAAATAATGTTGATTACCTTTGTTGCATAAAAGTCAAATTTTTAGTAATTGAAAATCATGGAAAATCTACATGCCTTATTTTAGGCAATTAACTATCTGCTTGCTTTCTTCTTTATTTTTTAAATTTTTATTTTTTAAAAGATTTTTTAAATTTATTTTCTAGAGCGAGAGAGAGAGAGCCATGTATCTGCACAAGCAGGGGTGGGTGTGGTGAGAGGAAGAGGGAGAGGGAGAAGCAGACTCCCCTTTGAGCAGGGAGAGTGAGAAGCGGGAGCTTGATCCCAGGATCCCTAGATCATGACTTGAGCATGCTTAACTTAAGCAGATGCCTAACTGACCGAGACATTACGGCACCTCTGCTTCCTTCTTTTGATTTTAAAAATTACTTGTTTTCTGTATAGTAGGTAGTTATATGCTTCAAAATTTAAAAATGTAAATGATATTCATTGCAGATTTTCCCTTCCACTTCTGTCCCTCAGGTACAAAATTCTTAGTGCAACAAAATAAAATGACCAGTTTCTTCTTTGTCCTTTATTTATTCCTGGCTATCTTTTCCCTTATTTTTTTTATACAAATATATGCATGCTATCACTGCATATACTATTCTATACTTTGCTTTTTTTTTAACCTAATAGTATGTCTTAAAGCTCAAATTTATCTTAAAGTATAATCAGCTTCTTCATTCTTTTTAAAATGACTACACAGTTCACTTTTGTGTGTATTCCTTAGTTTAGCAAATCCACGTATGTGAGTTCTTTAGGTTGTTTGCTCATTTTGCTCTCATAAAAAGTGTTGAAGACAATGAATGTCTTTTCTTAAATGTGTGAGTACATCTATAGGATATACTATTATTAGAAGTGAGATATTTGGGCAGATAGACTTGTAAATTTGCTGGATATTGGCAAATTATTTTCCATAGAAGTTATGAAATCGTGTACTTCTTGGTAATGTGTATAAGTGTCTGCTGCTCTATACCTTCAGTACCTTATTAAACCTCTGGGTCCTTGCCAGTCTGATAATGGAATGCTGGAGTCTTGGTACCTTGTATTTCTTTTGCTGTGAATGAACTTGGGCATTATTTCATTTGTTTCAGATACATATTTATTTTTTTAAAGTCAACTCTGTGCTCACATTCTTTGCCATTTTTCTAACGTGCTATCAGGCTTTAAAACTGATTTATAGAAACTCTTTATATATCAAACAGGAGATAAGTGTTTTATGACACATGATTTTGGTTTTCCTCCAATTTGTCATGTGTTTTGACTTTGGTGAATTTTGGTATGCAGAAATGTTTGATATGTATGTAGCTAAATTTATCCATTTTATAATCTTAGGACCTCTGACTTTTAAAATCATGATTAGGAAAACCTTCCACCTCTGAAATTATGATAAATTCTCCAAAGATATCTTCTAATACTTTTATAGTTATTTCCCCACTTTGGGAAACCCCCTCCCCTACCCAATCATCCTAAAGGTGGCTGAGGTACAAATATCAAAAGGGAAAATGAGGTTCTTCTGGCTTAGAAACACTTGGAAACAGACACTCATGCCTGGTTCTAAAAGGTTTCTCCTTGAATCCATTTTCAGGGGTTATCTGGTGTGAACTGGGTCCTGCCCCTGCTTTCCTCACCTATAGCTCTTGAAATGGAAAGCATTGGAAATTGACAAAGATGTTATGCAGGTATAATTGAGGATAATGTCTCCCTCCTGCCCACAGATATTACTAAAAGGAGAACTTAATATTAGTTTGTGCAGTGCTGTAGAAAGCAATTGGAGGCACATTCACTGTGGAATAGATCTGATATCATTAAGTTTAAGGTTAAATGCCTTCTCAGTGAGTTACCTGTGCAAGTAAATTAAATCAAACATTTAATGTTAGCTATGCAGGTTACTTCATTTATGAAGGTTAAATAGCTGAATTTCAATATAATTTTTTTAGCTTTGCAATAGTGGAGATCTGGAAAGAGTTCCTATTGTATATACCTTTCTAAATTGCTTAAGGAAAGCATCTATACATACTAATGACTTATTTTCTCACCTTTTCAATGTGGTAATGAAATACCTGCAGGTGGTATATAATACAAATTAGCTACTTATTTGATTAGTTAAAAAAACAGAAAACAAAGCATAATAATCTTCCTTTGTAACTATGATAGTGATGTAGTTGATAAAAGAAATTCTAAATACTGATTGCCTAAAGAATACCAAAAAGATTTAAATTATTTTTTTTTCTAAAAAGTAAGAAGATTCTTTTCAGAACTTGGGATATTTTTATTTTAATCAGTGTCAAATACTTACATTATTTAAGATTGCATAGCCATTATTAAGTATGTGATACATTACAATCCAAAGTTGCCATTTTTATTATAGCAATCTTTATTATAGATACTATTATTAATAGTACACTTTTCTCATACCACACTGAATGAAATGCAGAGACCTCTTGTGGCAAAGAATTTCTGGTTCAATAAGGAAAATGAGGGACACCTGGATGGTTCAGTCAGTTAAGTGTCTGACTTTGGCTCGGTCATGATCCCAGGGTTGTGGGATCCAGGTCAGCATGAGATTCTTTTCACAGTGGGGAGTTTGCTTCTCTCTTTTCCTCTCCCTCTGCCCTTTTCCTGCTCATGCTCTCTCTCCTTCTCTCTCAAATAAATAAATAAAATCTTAAAAAATAAAAATAAAGAAGAGGTGCCTAGGTGGTGCAATTGGTTAGGCGAGAGCCTCTTAGTTTCTACTCTGGTCCAGATCTCAGGGAGGTGAGATCGAGCCTCACATCAGGCTCTGCACTTGGTGCAGAGTCTGCTTGAGAGTCTTTCTCCTTCTCCCTCTTCCCTTCCTGCTCATAGTTGCTTGCTCTTTCTCTCAAATAAATAAGTACATCTTAATAAAAATTAAAAATAAAGAAAAAAAAAGTTCATCACAGATCACAGTCTCCCAAATCAGTCCTTCTTTCTCTCTGTCTCTCTGAGTGAAATCCCAATGGATTAGTGAAAATGCTTATATAGGGAGGATAATTTAGGTAGCACTTAACCTGAAAAGGGACCTCTCTTTACTATGGAGCACTCGTTAAGCTCTTCCAGATTAAAAGAAATAGAGATATGCATTCTTTTTAGTTATTTACTTTTAAAAATGGGTTCAGATTTCCTACAGAGGAAATCTGAAATATTGTACATGGCTTCAGAGAGAGATTGGACTATTTTCTGGGGATTGGCAGGTCAATAGTGATGTAATGTCACTCTAACATCCAGATGAGAGAAACAAGGGAAGCAACAGCCTCCCCATAGGAGGCTGTCACAACAGCCTCCCCATAGGAGGCTGTTGTGACAGTTCTAAGAAGTGGTGACAGAGCCTTGGGCCAGGATGGTGGCTGTGGGAGAGAGAAATCACAAGAATCAAGACAAGGGAGCAGGCTGTGGTCTTGACTAGAAAGAACTAGAAGATGTCATGTCTTATTCAATGTACTAACATGCTAACATAACCTCAGTGTCTACGAAGTGGTAAATAATGACTTATAAACTCCCAGTGAGCATTGTACTTAGGACAAGAAATCTAAGTACAATATTTATTATTTACTAGCTATAGAAGTTAGCTTTACTACATGAGGTCTGTACACTATGATTTTCACCCATAACCACAGAGTTTACATTTTGGTATTATTCACAAGTGAAATGGATTTCAAAGCTTAAGGTTTCCTTAGAGGCTTGTAGAAGAGATTTGGAAAGATGTAGAAAGTGGGGTGGGAACAATTGTGTAAAATTTTCCCCTGTACAAATATTGCCAAATGAATGTTAATCTGAATAAATATTTCATAGATTCAATCTTGCTCTGCGAAGCCTAATCTTATGTGTAGAAAAGCTTGGTATCACACATAAAACAGATGTAGTCCTGTTCCCTGTATTGCTTATAGATGGCTGTCAGCACAGATCTTTAATTTCCTGATATTTCAGTGTGTATCTTTCCTTTACTGCCTTGCTTCATGTAAGTGAGTGATTTAGTTCTAGAGCTCCTCAAAGGAAAAGTCCCTTAAAATACCAAGTTATAACCAATACAGAGTTCAACTGAGTGGTCCTTAAAAATAATAGCCAACAGCAAGAATTTATTGTCAGAAGAGAAGAAATGAAATGGAGTGAAGTCTCTAAATTTACTGCATTAAAATGAAATCTATCTTCCATAGCCCTCTTTTTAAATTTAATGGTTAATCAACTATTAACATTTTCTAGTTATTTTATGTTATGCGTGTACTTTACTGCCACATGTTTCAGAATTATAAAATAAGCATATAAATAACTTCTAATGTGAGCAAAAACCTTTTATTAGATTAGCTGATGACAGGAATGAGTTTTCTTAAAAGGGCAAAGGAGTTATATGAATTTTATGTGACTTAATCAGCCAGATTTCTAGGTGTGATTTTGAAGATGCATTGTCATCATTCCAGTTGAATTTAATTCCTAACTCCACTGGTATCAAGGAGATGGAGGGGAAGGAAAGCTTTCTCTTCCTCCCTTCTAAGTATTTTGGCTAATCTAGTAATCAAATTGACATAACACAGATTAATATGAGATAAGCAAACAAAAGTTTAATAATATGTATACCTCCCATATATATGGGAGACACTCAGAAAAACTGAGTTAAGGTTCTGAAATGGGCCAAAGGCATTACCTTAAATCCCATCTTCACCTAAGGACAAAAGATGTTGGGGCTGGGATATCAGTTATGCAAGGTTACCAGAAAAAGCATGGTAAACAAGAGTCATGTTGTTATGTGAATTTAAGTCCCTGCCTTGTCTACTGATAATGATTTTTAGAGATTTAGAGTCACTCTTCTCTTCCAAAGAGGAGGGAAACTTGTGTAAATTTACATGTCTCTTACAAAAAGGTAACTTCCACAAAGTTTTGAACTTCACCTGTATCTGCCATTTCTTAAAAATAACCAGCTCAAGGGCACCTGGGTGGCTCAGTGGGTTAAGCCACTGCCTTCAGCTCGGGTCATGATCTCAGGGTCCTGGGATCGAGCCTGCATCGGGCTCTTTGCTCAGCAGGAAGTCTGCTTCTCTCTCTCTGCTTTCTTGTGGTCTCTGTCAAAAAAAAATAAACAAAATCTTTAATTAAAAAAAATAACCAGCTCAAAATAATCAATTGCCAAAGAGGCATATTTGGGGGTGGTATATTTTGCTCCCCATTAGTATCATCTTACTTTCTCTTAAAAAAGTGACTTGGAACAGTAATGCAGGATAGCAGGAGAAGAAGGCAGGCGTGTACAAGGGTCCCTGATCTCAAGAGGAAACCATCCTTAAAAGGATTTTACATCATCCTGGAAGGAGCCCTCTACCCTCTCCCTTCTGATAGGCAGATGACAAAAACCTGATTGGATGATGGGTGCGTACAGGGTTAATCAGATTAAAACAGCCCATCAACAAGCCCATAAAAATCCCTAGACTTTGAAACTCTGGTGGCAACCCTCTCAGATGCCCTCCCTGTTTGGGAGCTTTATACTATCACTAATGAACTTTGCTTTGCAGTTCACCTCTCTTCATTCATCTGGTCTACCTCTTCATTTTTCATAGTGGTGTGACCAAGTATATGGGCACTAAAGGAAAAGAAATCCTATAACAACAGTAGTGCTGTAGCAAACCAAAGTGGTCAAGTCAGATTCATCCTTAGAGACAAAACCAGCCTATAAACCCCCTCCCCCCACAAAAACAAAAACAAACAAACAAACCCAAAAACCACGAAGAGAAAGAGATAGAGACAGAGAAATGCTTTTGCTTTGATTCCTTTCCTGGCCTTGGATCTTATTCTTTATGAGATTTGGTTAAACTAAGTCCTCTTATAAAAATTTCTTTTATAATTCTTTTTTTGTGATTCAGCTAATTTGAGTGGATTTCTCTTCCTCACAACCAATAAAAAATTTGACCAAGACTAAGGGAATGATGACAGGGTGGTTAGCATCACTTTTCTTCTCATTCTTCCCTTATTAAGTAAAGTCAAGCATGCAACAGTAAGAGAACTGATATATCATTTCAGGATTATATTGAGGAGTTTTAATATTGACAAAGACTCTCTCCTTTGACCAAACTTGTGTCAGGCTTCTCTGAGCCCTCTTTTGGCTAAGTTCTCATCTTGGGCTCTGTCCTTGGTTCACTTAGTCTGGTTTTGGCAAGATTCCAGTTAAATCAATTTATCAAATTCCTCAACCTTTGTATTTGGTCAAATTTCTCTTCCCCCACCCTCCATGTCTTACCACCTTGACCAGCCTTCAGCAAGAATCCTGTTGAGTCAGACCACCCACAGTCCCCCTTGTCATAATATTTCTTCTCAGTAATTTTGCATCCCCTGACTCCACTCTGCTCCCGGGCTGTAAATCTCCTATTCTTTTTGTTTCATTTGAAGTTAAGCTCAGTCTCTCTCCCCTACTGCAGAACTTCCATTGCAGTACTCCCTCTTGAGTAAAGTCTTCCTTAAAAATTCTTTTGAAGGTTTATTAATTTGAGAGAGAGAGCATATGAGGAAGAGAGAATTTCAAGCAGACTCGCCGCTGAGCGTGGAATCTGATGCCGGGTTTGATCTCAAGACACTGAGATCATGAACTGAGCTGAATTCAAGAGTCAAACAATTAACCAACTTAGCCATCCAGGTGCCCCTTCATTACTGTCTTTAACAAGTATTTGAATAACTTTAACAGTACATCTAGATGGAATTATGAAAAAGTGACATGACTGGAGCTATTTTAAAATGGAGTCTGAGTGGCTGCTGGAGAGAAATGACTTTACTTGCCTTTGTTTGAATTGCATCAAAACCTTAGGACTGGGCAAAGTGGCAATTGTTTTAGGCAATCGCTTGAGAAGTCAGCAGGAGAAAGGACATCCTGATACAAGACTGACAGCTGTGCAATTTCTGAGATAAAATCAGCAGTCCATCAATGTATAACAGTGGTGCTTGTCCTGGTAGGATGGGGGCCTCCAAATGTGGGGCAACGATCTGGGGAAGCCAATGGTTCAGCAGTGAAAGAATTCATCTTAAGCAGAACAAAAGATATAAAAGTTTATTGAGTACACCATAGGGGAGTGGTGGGCAGGACTGCAGAGGAGAGGCTGTCTGCAAGAAGGAGAGGGCCAGAAATGTATTTTGAAAGGGGAGGTGAAAAAGTATGGGGCCATATGGAGTTTTCCTTTATTGGTAACTCTACCTGGTTGTAAGTAGTCCATTGGTCAGTTAGGGCTAGTAGATATTTTGAGGTGGGTTGTCTGTTGGGCCCATCCTTATCCACCCAGGTGATCACTCTGGGCCCTTTCTACATTCCATCGCTACCCAAAGTAGCTTAGTTCATTAAAATATCCACAGAAAACTATTCCCCCCCTTCTTAATCCATGTCATTGCCCTCTTTTTACTCTTCCTCATAAAAACCTTCTGCTTTTACCCTACAAGTGAGATACTATTTGGGTTTCTCCCTGAATCTTTGCTCCCCAAATTGCAATTTTTAATCTAAAATAAAATCCTTGTTTGCCTTGAAATGTCCCCCAATAATGGGTCCGTGATTAAAGGAGCGAGACTGATACAAAGAGAAGGTCAAGCAAAGCTTTATTTCACGCCAAGCATCAAGAATCAAACCGAGTGTTTGGGACCACACCTCTTACAGAGAGGGCGACCCCTCTCTGCTGCAAAGACTAGATTTTAAGGACAAAGGCCATGTGGTTGGGCCTGGCCATGCACAGGTGGCCTATAAAATTGTAGCACACAGAGAAAGCTGCACAGTCATGCTAGGTCACACATAAGTGACCAGTTGAATTACAATTTACCCTAGTAGATATTTGAACCAGCCTATCACCTTGGTCAGAATTGGCGTCCAAAAGGTGCCCAAAGGGCAGGGCCCATACTCCTTGGTAACTAGGGAGACAGTATATGCCCCCCTAACTGATTGGATACCTCCTCCTGGCCTGACCCACCCTTTGTTTTTGGGCTTTGTTACCTGGGACTGGTTTCCCGGACTTGTTTTTAAGTAAGTCCCCTGGGGGAGGGGGGACAGGGATAGTTTAACTTTTAAACAAAAAGTTATTGTTTTTTTTTTTTCTTTTTTTTTTTTTTTTTTAAAGATTTTTTTTATTTTATTTGACAGAGAGCAAGATCACAAGTAGGCAGAGAGGCAGGCAGAGACAGAGGGGGAAGCAGGCTCCCTGCTGAGCAGAGAGCCTGATGCGGGGCTTGATCCCAGGACCCCGAGATCATGACCTGAGCCGAAGGCAGCGGCTTAATCCACTGAGCCACCCAGGTGCCCCCAAAAAGTTATTGTTTAACCAGATGGAAGGGCTCTGGCTACATAGGTCCTTACAGCCTCTCTTTGCAGCTCTTTATTTTCAGGTTAACAGACTCTACCCGTTTTAAGCTTCTTCATGAAGAGAGCAATTTAAAGAAGTGAGGTTCTAGCAGATATCTGAGAAGGAGGGCTTGACCCTTTGAGAATTAATTTTTTTTTTTAATGATGAAAGTGGTTATTTATTTATTTTTTTTATAATCCTGGACATCTAACTACATCAGAATTGACAAAACAATAATTGAAACAGTTGAACAGTTGTTCTATGCATATTAAAATCAATTAACAGTATACTTATTAAAATCATATGCAAATATAAAGTTGAGGATGAAATGGTCACGGGGAGAGACAATAATAAAAATGAAAGATGAGAAAGCCTCCTTCAAGAATGTCTAGTATAGATGTTTGATACATAAATATTATTTATACTACTTTTATCCTTTGGAATACTTAGTTTTTTTTTGTTTTTGTTTTTGTTTTTTTTTTGCATGTGCTTTTTTTTTTTTTTGCAATAGATTAATTTTTTATTTTTTATAAACATATATTTTTATCCCCAGGGGTACAGGTCTGTGAATCACCAGGTTTACACACTTCATTTGTTACATACAAAGGGGTGACACATTTAGTGTTGAAAGACAAGTGAGACAAGGAGGCAGGACATGAATAAATAGGAGCAGTTGATGGTTAAGGTTAGGAATCTCTTATCACAACTGTAAGGTTTTTCCGGCGAGATAAACACAACACCAGGCAAAGTGGGTGCAAGGCAAGATTTATTAAAAACGCTCTCCGGCGAAGTTTCAGGGCTCAGGAGAAGGGGAGCCAGGAAAGTTGCGCCGGGAGGAGGTGGGCACCCTCGGGCGAGGTTCCGCCACTCTGGAAAGCAGAGTGGCGGAAGTCGCACCCAAGGCAGGGAGGAGGGGGCTTTTAAGGGGTCTCGGAGGAAGCTCAGGGGTCTTTTGGAAGTTTCCCTTATTTGGATATCCCGCCTGCTCATTGGGATCCCATTGGTCCACAGGAGCCTGGGGCGGGGGTCTCAGATTCCTGCTTGGGCCTTTGTTCTCCTGTCCGAGCTCAGGTCTTGTGGCGGGAACTTTCGCCATCTTTGGTAGCCCCCTTCCTGCCAGCCCAACAACAACCTGATAGAAAACTTGGTAACCTCTAAATTAATTTTTGAATGTAATTAAGATGTATCAAAAGAGCAACTGAGCCCGTACTACACTGTATCACTGAACCTTTTCTGAGCCTTCCTTTTCCTGAGTAACCAGAATCAGGATTTGGCTAGGCTGTGACACATGTCAGAAATTCTTTGAGAGATGTAGTTTTCCTTCTATTTTAGGCTGTGGTATTAAAATCCAAAACATTGTTGGGATGGTATTTTGTGCTTATTATCCCCCCAAATGATGCTAAAGTGAATTCATTAATTTTTAATCTGAAAACACTTTAATTAATTCAAAATGTGAAAGGTTAGTTTGAAAATAAGGTATGATACAAAGGGGATGGCAGGCACCCTGGTGTGCAGCAGATTGGCTCTGATCTTTTGCAATCCAAGTGAGAGGTTGTTGTTCTGTTATGGATGAAAAGGCTCATTATCTCGAAGATAATTGCCCAGATGCCATACCAGTGAGGTCACACTAAACAGAGCTGTGGTTTCTGAACCAAATACTTGAGCTAATTAACAGTTAAAGGTGTAGGAAACCATTTTTAATGTACTGTAGAGAACAACCAATAAATACTTTAACTAAAAGGTTTAACTGTTTATAGACACTGGATGGAACTGCACCGATAACTTGCAATAATTAGGAGGAAAGAAATTTTCTTCAGTCTAGTCCGTAGTTACATTTTCTATGTTGCTCAAGTTTTGTTTGACATGTCTCCAAATTTGCAAATAATTCCATTAACTTTTAAAGAAAGTCATGCAGAGTAAGAGGATGAGTAGTAAAATATTTTAAATCCTTTAAATTCTATTTTACATTTTTGAGCTAAGCCTTTAGATTTTAAGGTCTGTGAATTTAGTTGAGATATTGAAGCCCTAGACATTGAAATTTTCTGGAAAATATGCTTATGGAAAACTGCAATGCAGAGAGTAAAGGCAGGGCCGGAAAACAACAACAACAACAACAAAAAATGTAACTAAGAATCTGACCTCTTAGTTCTGTCTTTTACTCTTCAATAAGGACTCTGCAGGTGGTGCTATCTGAATCAAAAGTGAATTTTACAGTTAGTCATATGATCTTTTTCTATTAGAAAAATTATTAACACTTTAAGTGAAAATCAAGCAAATTTCATGTGGATTATATGATGTCTGATAAAGTTCAAGGATGACCATTTTCACGATTTCATCTATATTTTTATCCTCTTCCGTCTTTGCACAAATTTGTGGAACTGCCAATTAAGAGCCACAATAGCTGGGGGAAAAAAAGTGTGACATTTTAAGCATTTTCAGAGAGACAGGGGAGGAAACATTCTAAGGTCTGGTGCACGATGTGGCATAAACTGGGACGCAGAATGAGAGACATTAGCGTCGCAGAATCAGCACAGTGAAAGAACAGGTTTCGAACAGGAGAAACCGTTCTTCAAGCTATGACTGGCTTAAGGCTTTATCAACTCTTCCTTTGTGATATGGGTTAGAACTTCAATACTGGAATTGCAGAAGATTTCTGTAGTTTATTTACATAAATTAATTGTAAATGATGTTTTTATGAAATATAGATTTAGTTATCAGCCACAACTGAGTTGTGTTTTTGAGGAGCTGGAGTGTAATCTCTGTTCTCCATGCCCTGTGTCCTCTCCACTTGGAAATGGACACCAACTCTTGTGACACAGGGAGTCAGTAACAGTGCTCCACTGTCATGGCCACAGTGATTAATTCCAGGAACTATTTTTTTTCTTTTTCTTTTTGAATGAAAGTGGTAGAGAATTATCTATTTTCTCTTTTTTGTAGAATCATACATTTTTGCCTACAGAACTGCCTTTTGCAACGTCACATTTCACAAGGAGAAGGCCTGAGAGAGAGCCACTGATGCCCTGGGAAAGATAAGCCTGAGAGAGTCTCTTGAGTCCTGAGGGTTGCTGTGCAGAGTTTCTCATTCTGTGGCTGCCACAGGAGTGGTGGAGATCAGGACATGCTACCCCCAGATCTGGCAACGTTGCCTATTGAGTATATCAAGCTGAAGGAACTGAGAAACAGCATGCATGGGAAGGACCTTCTGATCTTTCCCTGAAGGTCATAAAACCTTCCTGAAGGAGGTGCCTTCCCTATACTGAGAGGAAAAGAGCATCCTTATCTTTGAAGTGGAGAAGGTACACAGAGAGGGATCTGAATGGACAGGCCTTACTAAGTTTCCTTCAGTTTATGCACTTAGTTCCTCTTTGTCCTATCACACCTTTCCACTTTTCATCAAACGCAGCATAAAAACACCAAGATTTAACCTCTCTTTAGGTTTTCATTTCCTTATGAAGTCTCTGATGTCATGTAAAATTTAGATTAAATAAATTTGCATGCTTTTCTTTTGTGAATCTGCCTTTTGTTCTGGGGTTCCCAGTTGAGAATTTAAAAAGGTAGAGGAAAAAAAAGATAGTTTCCTTTCCTTAGAGGAGCTTTGTGATCCCCTCGCTCTTCCCCTCTTCATTTTAAGGGTTTTTTTCCTGGGCTTCCATCAGCAGCAAATTACTAAGGTAAATCACCCAATATCTTGCTTCAGGAAAGACATAGAAACCATTCAAAGGGAATCTCTCAACTTGTTGCTACTGTCTGCACCTGGAACCATCTTGCTTTCTTCTGAATCAGAAGATGAAGTGTCCCTTCTCAAATATGATAGCCTCTGCCTTGTCTCAAGACCTTCACGTGCTTTTCCTTCTGCCCATGGTGGCTATCTTCCACTCAGCTCCCTTTCATCCTTCAAGCTTAATGTCAGCTCCTCAGAGAAGTCTGAACCACTAAATCAAAGTGCTTCATCCCTGTATTATCATCTTACCACTTATGGTTTCATCTTTCATAGTGCTTTTCCCAAATGTGATTATGTTTTCACTTGTTGGCTAATTTTTTGTCAGTATCCTTTACTACAGTATAAACTTCACAAGAGCAAAGACTGTGTATTTATCAGTTATTCTAGTGCCTTAGCTGCTTTAAATGCCTTGAATAAATTAATGAAAAAAAATATCCTTTTTGGGTTAGTATCCAAAATCTATAAAGAACGTATAAAACTTGGGATGCCTGAGTGGCTCAGTGGGTTGAGCCACTGCCTTTGGCTCAGGTCATGACCTAGGGACCTGGGATTGAGTCCTGCATCGGACTCCTTGCTTGGCGGGGAAGCCTGCTTCTCTCTCTGCCTCTGCCTGCCACTCTGCCTGCTTGTGCGCACTCTCTTTCTCTCTGACAAATAAATAAAATCTTAAAAAAAAAAGATCATATAAAACTCAACACTCAAAGAATAAATAATCTAATCAAGAAGTAGGTGGAAGACATGAAAAGATATTTCTCCAAAGAAGACATCCAAATGGCCAACAGACACATGAAAAAATGCTAAGCGTCACTTGGCATCAGGGGAATACAAATCAAAACCACATCGAGATACCACCTCACACAGCTCAGAATAGCTAAAATTAACAAGTCAGTAAGTGACAGATGCTGGCAAGGATGTGGAGAAAGGGGAACCCTCTTATACTATTCGAGGGAATGCAAGCTCATGCAGCCAGTCTGAAAAACAGTATGGTGGTTCCACAAAAAGTTGAAAATAAACCTATCCTATGACCCAGCAATTACACTACAGGGTATTTACCTCAAAGATACAAGTGTAGTAATCCAAAGGGGCACCTACACCCCAGTATTTATAGCAGCAATATCCATAATAGCCAAACCATGGAAAGAGCCCAGTGTCCACCGACAGATGAATGGATAAAGATGTGAGATACACACACACACAATGGAGTACTACTCAGCCATCAGAAAAAAGAAATCCTGCCATTTGCAATGATGTGGATGGAAATAGAAAGTGTTATGCTAAGTGAAATAAGTCAATCAGAGAAAGAAAATTATCATATGATCTCACTGATATGTGGAATTTAAGAAACAAAACAGAGGATCATAGAGGAAGAAAGGAGGAAATAAAATAAGATGAAATTAGAGAGAGAGACAGACCGTAAGAGACTCTTTTTTTTTTTTTTTTTTTTTTTTAGTTTTTTAAATTTTTTATTTTTTATATACATATATTTTTATCCCCAGGCGTACAGGTCTGTGAATCACCAGGTTTACACACTTCACAGCACTCACCAAATCACATACCCTCCCCATAAGTGACTCTTAATCTCACAAAACAAACTGAGCGTAAGAGACTCTTAATCGTAGGAAACAAATTGAGGGTTGCTGGAGTGGGCGGTGGGAGGATGGGGCAACTGGGTGATGGACATTAAGGAGGGCACGTTATGTAACGATCACTGGATGTTATAAAAGACTGATGAACCAATAATACCTCCGAAACCAATAATGCATTATATGTTAATTAATTGAATTTAAATTTAAAAAATGGAAAAAATAAAAAATAAAAAAATAGAAATATAAGAAAACCAAAAACAAAAAAACCCAAAACAAAGCAAATGGGTTATAGAATTTTACACTCTCATCAGTAACATATGAGATTTCCAGATGCTCCATATTCACACCTTACTTGATATTGATGAAGTTGTAGAATATAGGTGAGGTTCAGTGGGGTGGAGTCTGGAGCCGATGATGAGGAAAGAATTCTTGAGACATCTTTGCTGCAAAATGGTGGTTTATTAAAGCATGGGGACAGGACCCATGGGCAGGAAGAGCTGCTGCCCTGGGTTTGTGAGGGGTGGCAGGTTCTGTACAGTGGGGTTGGGGGAGGTAAGGAAAAGGGAGGTTTCAATAGAACTTTCATATGCTAAAGAGGACCTACAAAATACTGGATACCAGAGGCCTTGCTAAGATTGTTTTTTTTTTTTTTTTTTCCTTTATAGCAAGCTATTACCATTAAGGTAGTTGGGAGATTCCTAAAGAATGTCACATATGTCCCACCCAGGAGAGGGGGTGGGGGAAGGTTGCAGGGTGTCAGCTTTTGCTTTGTCTTCAGCCAGCCTTTTGTTCAATATGATGATCAATATCATCACTATTTTAAAATTTCAGTCATTCTAGTAGGTATGTGATAGTACCTAATTCTGGTTATGATTTGCATATACCTGTTGTATCAATCGGATGATTGAATATCTTGTTATGTGCTTATTGCTATTCTTTGAGTCTACTTAGTTCCATCTGTGTATATATCTTTCCTTATTGTAATATCACATTGTATTGATTACTGTACTTGTAATAATCTTGTACTTATAGTAAATCTTCAAGTTAAAAAAAAAGAAAAATATGCCCTTTATTTTTTAACTAGGGTAAATTATGATCATGATTTTATTCCCTAAAAGGGGCAAATTGGAGAAAAATGCTTACAGGATTGACACATCTGATTGGCTATCAAGTTCGGATTACTTCCCAACATTTTTGTAAATAGAACCTTGAGATTTTTCAGATACTAGACCTCCATTTGCTTGGGCAAAGAGGAGAACCATCCCTAACACCAAGTGTCATCATGATCAATAAAATATAATCCTGATAATTCCATTTCCTTTGCCAATGATTCATTAAGGAATGGGCATTAATAAGCATAACCAGCATACTCTGAGAAAGTTTTCCTGTCTCTTAAGAAAAGGGGCCCAAGCTGATAAAAAAAAAAATTAAAGAAGACAATTTAGGTGATACTAAAAAGTTTACTTAAAGCTTTCTGAAGAAAACATTCTCCGTTTAGAGAACTGCAACATGGGGTGGGAGGCAGGAAGCCTTTATAGGATAAAGAAAGACAGAAGGTATCTGGCTGTCAAACTTGTTTGGGGTGAGAAGGAGAAAGAAAACAAGTATAGAACCAGAGTTGGCTTGGTGTTTGGGGGTTGGTTGCCTGGATATATTGCATTTCTGGCCTAGTGGAGAATTTACAGGGACATAAAAGTTATCTTAGTTCCAGGCAGAGGCGGCTCTATCTCAGGCCAAGAAAGTTATTTCAACAAAGAAAAGGAACTATTCTTTTCTCTCTTCTGGACTTTGCAGATTGAAGGTATGATGTCTAGAGCTTCTGAAGCCATTTGGGGACTTTCAGATCAATAGCCACCAGGCTAAGGGTAGCAAAGGGGAAATAAGAAAAGAATCACCATAGCATCCACCCTCAGAAACACTGCTTCCAATTTCTTGTTACATAAAATAATAAAATTGATTTATTTTTAAAAGGAATACATCTTCTGTTACTTGCAGTCCAAACTACTACTCTTACAGAATTGTTTCTTAATAAGGGACATAATAGGCCTAGTGATACATATAGCGATAGAATTATACATTTATATTTTGTTAGAAAAAGATTAGTAAATAAAGCCTAACCAGTTATCAGATACAATGAGACTTTGAGTACTTTTGATTGGGTTGAGAAAAATGTCCCTCAAAGTACGTTGAGTACTTTTGATTGGGTTGAGAAAAATGTCTCCAAATGCTGATGAGGTATGGAGGACTTCTGATCAATATTATAGATAAGATGGATTAGGAAGGGTATTCAATAAGACAATGTAATTTAAGAAAATGCTTTCTTCTGACCTAGTACATTTAATGATAAAAAAATGAACACCTACTTTAAGAACACTGGAGAATTGATATGAGAGCTATGATAGTTCTAAAACTGAGGTATACTTGCAGTGCTTTGCTGGCCCAGTCAATAGAGCATGATTTACTCTTGATCTCTGGGATGTGAGCTCAAGCTCCACACTGGGTACAGAGATTACTTAAAAAAAAAAAAAAAAGCAAAAAAGCACAAATGCTATTATCCCCAGCATAAATAAAATAAAATTGAGACACATTCAAGAAAGAATTTTTTAAAACAATTATATCTAACTATACTAAGGAGATAAAGAGGTTCTTAGTATTTATGAATCAGTAAATGTGCTGTTTTCCAACCATGTTTCCTCTCTCAGAGATCTATCAAATAGAAGAAAAGTATTCATTATTGAATTTAAAGGTATTTATTATTTATTTATTTATTTATTTTATTTTTTAACCTAACAAAAGAGCAAACTTTTTTTAATTAGTAAGGCTTCACATTATGAAAAGAGTCCTGCGAACAAACAATGGAAAAACTGTGTGGAGAAAGAGTAGGTCCTTTTCCTAACTTATAACACAGCCTCACTCCTCACTGGCAATAATTCTTTTTTTTAATTCTTTTTTTTCCCCCACCTTGAATCTCTTATAAACAGTCTGGATGGATGAATAAATAGGTTATGTTATATTCAAGCAAATATTTATCAAGCACTTCATATGTGTTAGGCATTATGCTTGGTTCTGGGAATGCTATGATAAAGGCCACTTAAGAATAAGTCCTCAGTGAATTTCTAGGGCAAGTGAGGAAAGAGGGATATTAATTAAGTGAGCATTCTCCTGAGGGTGGTAAGTGTTGGGATAGGGGAAGTACAGGTGCTGGTGAGAACCAGCAGTGGTACCTAACTTTACTTAGAGGGTTGTAAAGGGCCTCCCTTAGGGAAATGATATGTGCACTAAAACCTGGGGAAGAAAGGCAGTGGCCTTAGAGTCTGTCAACTATTTTAGGCTTTGGAGGAAGATATGAAACAATGTGGTCATGTTTTAAGTAGTTTCTCTGATTTATCATTTATTTCTATCAAATATATCTGAGCACATTTAGCATTATTAGGCTTTGAAGTGATTTAGCTTTTTTTTTTTTAAGGCTTAGTATTTCAAAAGTGAAAATTTTAATTTGTGGTTAAAAATAAATAGCTGAAAAGGGGTGCCTGGTGGCTCAGTGGGTTAAAAATAAATAGCTGGAAAAAGCTTAATCAAGATAAATAAATGTATGTGTGGCATTTAAAATGCAAAGAAATACAAAATGAAAGGCCAGTTGAACTCTAGGTACAGTATGAAGGATTTAGATAGAATATTATTATTATTATTATTATTTAGAGATTTTATTTATTTATTTGACAGCTCACAAGTAGGCAGAGAGGCAGGAAGAGAAAGAAAGGGTAGGAAGCTCCCTGCTGAGCAGAGAGCCCTGATGTGGGGCTGGATCCCAGGACCCTGAGATCATGACCTGAGCTGAAGGCAGAGGCTTAACCCAGGCGCCCCTTAGATGGAATATTATTGAGAACCACCAGGAAGACGTTCTTAAATCATTTGTTCAGTCAAGGCCTACCGTAGGCCAGGTATACGTGAGGAATTTAAGATTTGTTGCTGATTTCTCCTTATTCTTTGAGAATCTTACCCACTGTTAAAGCTTACCCACTGTTAAATTCTTTCATGTCCCTCATAAAATGTGGGTTTCAGTAGGATTTTTTAGAGAGCAAGATCTAGACTTCTTGTCACAATGGCCAAGGGCAATCACAGAAGTCCTGAATGTTTAGCTGAAGAACAAGATATTTATGAGGGTGCCTGAGTGCTTTGTTTTGATGGTGAAGTGTATTGGGTTGTAAATTTTAGGAAATAACTCTGGTAAAGAACATCTGTTTATTGTCAGGGAACTTTCTGTTACCTTGGCTGCCACTTCTTTGTTCAGGCATTTACCATTTCTTGCCTCCATTACTATAGTGTATGCTTACCTAATTTTCCTTCCTTTAATCTTGTCCTCTTTAAATATATATTCCACTCTGGTGCCCAAGTGACCTTTTAAAAGGACAAATCTGACTGTGCCACTCTTCTCTTGAAGAATCCTTAATCCATTGTTTTGAGGATTATAATCAGCTTCACAAATAAGGTACATCATCACTTGACTTTTCTCTTTTCCAAGTTTTTATTTTGCTTCTGATTTATACTTAACTTTTACTCAGCCAGATGAATTACTTGCCGTTCTACAAAGAGCATATACATCCCGAGGTCTGTCCTTCTGCCTTGCTGGCATAACCTTTATGTTTTTTACTACTCTGTGAAGAGTTAATAGCTGCGTTGCCTTCTCAGGCTGAGATAGGTTGCCTTTCTCTATTTCTATTCCGTTCCCATCACACCTCATTCATAGGTCTAGATGAGTACCAGCCTCACTGGATTGAATCTCTGTTAATACAACATGAGTGCTTTGAGGTCAGGGACTATTTCTTGTTCATCTTAACATGATTTCCAGAAAGCGAAAGGCATATGATAAATGTGGCTTATGAGAAACAAGTTTTATTTCTGGACACTGTTCATCTGGTTAATGTAATGGGTAAAAAGCCTGCTTTCGTACATTTGTTTGAAAATATCCTGTTATTATTTGAAAACATACTCTTCCTAACTTCATTACCAAAAATTCTGGGGTCTATATTTGAGGATTATTGTCCCAAAAATAGAGTGCAAATGGTACTAATCATTGTTTAGGAAGATGATCACTGGAGTGAGAATTTGTATGTTTGAATCTTGGATCTTTAGTTTATTAACTGAATTTGAACGAATAACTTCATTAATGCCTTGGTTGTTCCATCTACAGAATAACAATGCCCATACATAGGGTTGTTTCAGGACATATTGGGATCATCTTTGTTAAGCACTTAGGGTATCTGGAAGAGAACAAGATTTTTTTTTTAAGATTTAGTTATTTTTTGAGAGAGAGAGAGAGTGAGCAGGGGGAGGGGGAGAAGGAGAGGGAATAGGAGAGAATCTCAAGAAGACTCCCTGCTGAGTGGGGAGCCTGATATAGGGCTGGATCCCATGACCCTGAGATCGTGATCTGTGCCAAAATCAAGAATCAGATGCTCAACCGACTGAGCCTCCCAGACACCCCAGAGAACAATAATTTTTAATAAATGTTAAATATTATTATTTTGTGGGTCTGCTTTTTCTGTTCTGGGCTTTGCTGATGGTCTTTGGAACTAGATGGGATTATAAGGCATGGTGCTAAGTACCAAGCACAGGGAGATCAAAAGATGATAAAGGCATGACATCTTCTCACCAACTTACAAAGCAAAGATTAATTATTTCCCATAAAGAAGCCAGAGACAAAGTACTTTAAGCATCTAGAAGGGGAAATCATATCTTAGCTAGGACAGGAATTTTCAACCCTGGCACAATTGGCTTCTTGAGATAGGTAATTCTTTGTCAAGGGAGGCTGGCTTGTATATTGTAGGGTGTTTGGCAAAATTTCTGGCATCTGCTGACTGGATGCCAGTAGCTTATCCCTAGCTGTGAAAACCAAAAATGTTGCCAAATATTGCCACCCCACCCCTCACTGGAGGAGGATAAAATCCCTCGCATTTAAGATCCATTGAGCTAGGGGAATTTGGGAAAACTTTGCTGGGATCTGCAGGGAGTTGCTCAGTGACTGATGTCAGACCAACTGTGGAGGTAATTTTCAAGTGAATAGCAAAAATCAGAAGAAGCTTTGAAAAATCTGATTGATCTTGAAAAATCTGATTGATCTCTATCTGTCTGAAATGAATTAGGAGTCCAGTTTGAGAGACAGTTGGATTACCAGAGTTTATTATTAACATTTGCCACTTCCAGAAGATGACAGATCATCTGGTGTATTCTCAGTGCATCAAAAGACTAAACATTATTGGTATTCTTGAAGATGCAAAACATGGCTCCTGAAACTATGGAGCTTTTTGACAGTGAACTCTTTAAAGACAGAGGCTATATTTATAAGACAAGTTTAAAAGACACACTAAAAATCACAAGACAGATATGATTTTATTTATTTATCTATTTATTTATTTTTAATTATTTTATTTATTTATTTGAGAGAGAGAAAGTGAGTGAGAGAGAGAAAGTTAGTGAAAGAGAGAAAGAGCAGGAGCACGGGGGAGGGGAAGTGGGAGAAGCAGACTCTCTGCTGAGCAGGGAGCCTAATGCGGGGCTCCTATTCCAGGACCCTGAGATCATGACCTGAGCTGAAGGCTGATGCTTAACTGACTGAGCCACTCGGGTGCTTCCAGTTATGACTTTATTTAAACAATAATTCAAGACAAAAAGAAAGGTACTTTCATAGGATTGTGAACACAAAACTTTCTAGGAATTTAAGAAGGAAGGACACATTTTAGGCCCACTAGTAGAGAAAGGCTTTACCCAGACTGATAAACAGAGCCTGGAAAATGGGTGGGATTTAGATGAGAAAGATGGCAGTGATTCAGGCTAGGAAGTCCTGAACAAAGCTCTGGAGATACAAATGAACAGGAGAGGCACAGCAGGAAATAGTCTGGCTGGAATTGAGAGTTTGGTGAAAATGGGGAAATGGATCTAAGGAGATACTTGGATTCAATTTGTTGAAGGCCGTGTATTTCCATCTATGAAAACACTAGTAAAATGCTATTTGGGACCTTTGGCATTGATGCCTTTGAGAGTCATCTGCCATAAGCTACCTCAGGAGCTTTGGACAGGACTCAGAAAACAGACTAAAAGTTACTTTAGTCTAGGTCATGTGGCATTCTTCGCAGTGTGCTGGTCATTAGGCTGGGAATGAGCTTAGTTTGGTCCCGTGTTCTCATCTCTAAAAATGGTTTTCAGAGAATCATATCTCCCATATCTGTAAGAAAGTTTCAATTTCTAAAGCTATTTCCTTTCTCTTTTTTTCCCCTCAGATTCCCACTGCTTTGGTTATATGTATTATGATAAAGATACCCTCTTTTCTTAACAGCTCCTCAGGATTCTGTGTCACTTTTGGGGTCACACTAATAAATAAAAGAGAAATGTGACATCACATACAGCTAAGTGCCTTGTATATTTTTATGCGCTACTTCCTATAGTATATAAATAGAGGTGCATAGAAGTGGCAACCAACAGCAAAGCAAATCAACAAATAAATAACACTGCAAATTAACTAAATCATCCACTGACAGGCCAAATCCTCTCTTCTCTCAAATTTAAGTCAGAGTAATTCTCTTTCACTCCTAAGAGGTGAAGACAATGCCAAATGAAAAAAAAAAAATGTGAAAACATTTAAAGAAACACATTTTTAAAAATCTTTTACAAATGTTCTGTCCTGTCATCATTTGAACAAAAAGTTCTATAGAGCACATTGCTCTAATTTGCAATGTTTCATGTCCAGTGTTCCCTAACTTGGAATGCTGAAATTGGTTCTTAGGTTCTCAAAGAAGTAAACATGAATGATTTTTGTAATCTGTGGGCATGGATGTGCATGAGTGTGCTTGACTAAACAGAGATACTGAGAAGGGGAGAAACAAAATCCCTTCATATTCAGAGGCCAAATCATGCCCAGAGGTATGCTGAGGCCTCATCATTGAAGACTAAATTCTATTCTACTGGTAATTTAGACTTGAAATTTCACATTCTGGGATTCACTTTCCAGCAACATTTAGAGTAATAGAGCTATATCCAGCCACATTTAGGGTAATGTTTAAATATTGATGGTCTGCGTTCTAGTTTCTTGAAAAGGAAGAAATCAGTCTTTTCCTCTCAGGAAATCTGCCTCCTGAAAGACTAAAAATAAATCCTCATCTGTGTTATCAAATGTTTGCTATGTCCTATTAACTGAGGATCTGGGTAACATTATTTTTCTGCTGGAAGGTGGGACCCCCCAGAAAGAGAAGATTTTTTTTTTTAATGTTTTCTCAGAACCCAAGGCTATAGTGCTCAGTGCCACCTGCTGTGCAGACACTGCAGTCTCAGTGTCCCTCTCCTGCACTGACCCCTGTCACTTGGCAGCCTATAGATTGTTGGACTGCTGCTTGTTCTGTTGGACTGTTGGCCATGAAGGGGAAGTATAGATATAATGTGTCTAAAATTCTCATGACCCAGAGCTGTGTTCATAACAAGCTCCGTAATTGTTGGTGGATGATGATGTACTAAGAAGGCTTTAAGGTCCCTTTCAGCAGGACTAAACTTTGACAGACTTCTTCCTGACTGTAGGCCACTGGACTCCCTTTTCTTAGACCATTTACTTTAGAAAATTTGCAATTTTAAGTTCTTTCTTTGCTCTTTTGAGATGTAAATCTGTTTCTTTTAAATTTTATTTATTTTTATGTTTTTATAAACATATAATGTATTTGAGATGTAAATCTTTTAAAAGACTTTTGCCAATTTTGTTTCCCAAGTACCCTAAAAAAAAAAAAGGTTTATGTATTTATTTTAGTGGGGAGGGGTTGAGGAAGAGAGTAACTTTAGCAGACTTTGAGTTCAGTGCATAGCCCATCGTGGGGCTCCAGCTCATGACCCTGAGATTAGGACGTGAGCCAAAACAAGAGCTGGATGCTTACCTGACTGTGCTACCCAGGCACCCTCTCAAGGACCCTTTGAAATGTATTTATCAATGAAGATAGTGCTTCTTACCAATATCTTCTCTTAGTTTCTGTGGGAGGGTAGGTGCCTCACTTCATTGGACACCTTGCTCCAAGTTGCATCAGCACTTCCTGTCATCAAGTTAGGAGAGGTTTATTTTGCCTTTGGAAATAGCCAGTTAGAAAATGCACATGACTTATGATTTCTTCCTAACATTCTCCAGTAACATCATACTTTTCAACAAGTTCACCCCAGGGCTTAAAAGCCTTCTTACCTTTTCTGTCAGCAAAGTTGGTTCAGACTGACTTCTGGACTCTCTTTCCTATTGTAATAGTCTTCAATCAAGTCTTCTTTGCTTGTTTAATTTTGTTCAGTGCAGTTTTTGCTTTGACAGTGGTGATGATCATATCTCCAGTTTGAGGATTAGGAGCTCAGAGAATGGTGGCAGCAGTGCAAATAGAGGACTGTGAAGAGTATTCTTTTGATGAGGGAACTTGTTGAATTCAGGCGTTTGAGACTTGAGTCGGAGATTGCCATTTGAGTTGAAGAAATGACCCTGGAGCACTGATAGTACATAAACTCCAGAGACAGTCAGTGTAGGAGTGATGTTTAAAGCTCTGATAGGTGTGTTGTTTCTCTGAAGGAGCAGGCATGGAGAGAGGAATGGAGGGCTAGAATGGGAGCTTTGGTAAGGGTGGAGGATGAGGTTGGAAGCTGTCAGAAGAGAAGAATAAAGGGATCCCAGTAAACAACAAAAACAACAATGGGGGAAAATGGCAGCATAATTAATAGGAACAAACGGCAGTCTTGCTGCCTGCCGCAGCCGAGGGTATTTTTGCAGACCTGACGAGCAAATTTTGTGAAATACGTAGTGTGAAGGAAGAAAGCTTGGCGAGTCTTCACTGCAGACTTTGGGCTCCCCGTGTTTCAGACTGGCATCCCCTGCATGGCCTGGCGAGACATGTGACTCCTAACACGGGGGTCCTCTGTTGTTGGGCTGGGTGAAAGGTCATTGGTAAGCTCCTGAAAGAGCATTACGTAAGAAGAGTGGTGATAGAATTTTCAAAGGGAAATCTACAGCAAAGAACAGGTTCAGAAATTATATACAAATCATTTGAGAATTTGGACAAAAGAAAGAAGAAATTTGGAATAAAATGCTTTTTCCTAACATACATATGGCTAAAGCACTTATTAAGGATAGACAAAAAACAAACAAATGAAAAAAGAGAGCTTGGTAATCAAAATACTAGATAGTTGCTTTTGGCAGGCAATGTTGTCCTTTAAGTGAAAGCTCTGTGTGTGTGTGTGTGTGTGTCTGTGTGTTGAATGATAACTTTGTGAGCATTATTTCCTTTATATGAATAAAGACATATGAATTTTTTATATGAATAATTTTTTCTTTATATAAAATTACAAATAATTTTTCTTTATATGAATAAGACATAAATTTATGTCTTAAACATTATTTTTTTGGATTTGATTGCATTTTCTTTTAAGCAGTAAATTGAAAAAGAAAACTGAAGTAAATTTGTATAACTTCCTTTTCTTTTTTCAGAGGACAATTACATCTAAATGAGAATAAGGCTTTCAGGTCAGTGAGTCTGATGGTATTTCAGGGACAGATGCCTATTGGAGAAAATTAATGGGAAAAGTATTTGTTTTACAAGGGAAAGGCTTCATATCTCTTAATAAAACAAGACTTTTTTTTCTGAAAATTTGACTTGTAAAAGCATAGTAAAAATAAAGATAATATGTTATTTACTACTTGAAAGCTATTTTGAGTTGGGCTATATGAACATCTACAAGGCGCTTTTAATTCATGTAATACACTATCTCTGTGAAGGAAAATATTATTACTCTTCTTATTCTACTGACAAGGAAATGGGCAGATTAAGTAACTTTCACAGAATTGCTTACCTAGGCAGTAGAAAATAGAATCCAGACAATCTAGAGTCAAAATCTATGTACACTTTACTTGATGGCTTCTTGCAATGTAGACCAAAAAAAAAAAAAAAAGTCACAAGTTCCTAAATGGGATTTAACTCTTCAAAATTTATCTATCAACAACATTTTTGAGAGAAACTAGGTCAAATTCAATGTTAAAAATTATTTTAAAAATGTTCTCCTTATGCTTTTGATGTTTCTTTTATTGAACACTTTTCTTATAATGATGTGGATAAAAATGTTTATCTTAGCACCTGATATAGGACTATCTTTATTGAGCAACACTGGTTTCATGGAGAAGATATAGATGCTCTGCTTTCATTTTCCTGATGAGAAGCTCCAAAAAATTTCTTGGGTTGATGAGAATACATAACCATTTAGGAACGTAGAAAAATTGAGTGTAATTCATAAAGTGTAATATTGAATTTATCATTACAAGTATGTATGTGTGTGTGTGTGCTTGTGTAGCTGTGTTCTCAGGACCGATCGTCTACATAGCACCTTGGTGGGAATTAGAGGAAGATGTCCTCCTTACATGGGTGGATTTGAGAGCACAGCCAGCCAAACAAGGAAAGCCTGGTGGTCCTGTGCACTCTAAATCCACCACATCTTGTTTCGAGTTCTGGTCCTGCCTCCTCATTGTGAGATGGCTTTGGTAAATTTCTCCTTTCTCTATACTTCCATCTCCTCACCTGCAAATTAGGGACTTTCAGTGTTCTCCCTACAGGTAATTACGTATATTACTTGAGGTGTTAAAAAGTGTTCGGCCAAGAGTAATATCTGACGTTTTTTAGAAGTAGTAATTTCTTCTGCTAGCTTTTCATGAAAAACAAAGACAAACTTTGATACTTTCCCCATTCACATTTGATATCTCTGTCTTTATCATTAATGAACATACTTTTCAAATAATTTGAAGCAGTTATTTGGGGCCCAATAGCTTGGATCTCAAGCTGAGACATAACATTCTGTTTTTTGTGTTTGCTGCTGTCATAGAAAATCTTATGCCAGTCTACCACTATACCTTAGAGTATTAGGGCATTTTTTTTCTCATTCTTTTGAGTGTAGGTGTTCTCTACAGTGTAATTATTTTATGTGTCTTTCTAAAAGGCTGTTTAAAATGTTTGTGTACAACTGCATCCAATGTTTCTTATTGTGAAACCATACCCAAGGAATCATTAAATCCAAGAGATTTCTTTTCATGAAGAATTTCTCCCATTTCTTTTCCTTTTATGCATCTGAAAAAGTATGCACAATATGAATATTTCTCTGATGTAAACTACATTGTGAAGTTGTCAGCTCATGATTCAAATACGCAGCCTCTCCCTTTGTCCCCTTTTACTCAAAACAGGCTCCTTTCCCTACTTTGATGGGTCCAGTGCCCCAATTCTTGCCCATTTTTCTGCACTTTCTCACTTCTAAGTTCTTTTAATGTGATGACTGATAAATTATACCTTACTATGAATGAATTCCAGAGACTTCATTTATACTGGAAACTACTTATCCAGGGATGAATGACCACATTTGAATGAGAAGGACTTGACAAGGAAAAGTTTAAGGGCAAGGTGCCCCTTGTCTCTCCTTTTCTCCCTTTCACCTCAGTCAGAGATACTCCAAAGAGAATGTTGTCTTTTCATTGACAAATGACAAGGAATATTGCACTGGTTGGAGGGATGGAGTTAAATAGGCAAGAAAGACTCTATTTAAGACCATTGAAATAGGGGTCAAGACTATTTCAATAGAGAAAAAGATGGACTTCAACCCTGAAGACAAGAAGGGCAGCTGGGGATTTATAGTGAATGTTTAATGTGAGGGAGTCACTGGATAGAAATTACTAAGAGGAATTTGGTTAGATGTCAAAGATTGGAGGATTTTTACCAAACCAGCTTAGCAAGATTCTTGCTAAAACCAGGCTCGGTTGACCTAGGACAACTATTAATTGAGAAGAGATCTCAGAGAAGCCTGGCTAAAGTTTAGTCAAAAGGGAGTTTTTAACAATGAGTAGACATTTATGATAAACATAGCTGAAAGGAGTGAAGAAAGATGGATGATATAATTTCCAAGTTTCTTTAGCCAAAAATATTGATATTTGAAGCTCTCCTGTTCCTTCTTTTTGGTAGTAATAGTCACAGTAACTTATCACTTCTATAGTCCAAGTATGCCATCAAGCACTTTCCATGTACTAGTGCATTGTTTTTATCCTTGCAACAGCCATGTAAGGTGAGTTTCACTGCCATGCTGTTGTCACATATGAGAAAATTGAAGTATGGTGAGGTGAAGTAAATGATCCAAGGTCACATAGATGAAAGGTGGGATTCAAATACCAAAGGCCATGTTCTTTACTTCTAACCTATACTCCTGTATTGTGAATGCAGCCCCTAATCAACTGGAGATCACCTGTTGCTCAGGTCTCTCTTAGATTCCTTCTCTCCATTTCTATGAAGATTCCTAGATGTCAGTCTATCCTTCCACCATGTCTGGGTCTCTGTCCTCTCTGTCACATGATGACTGCTAAAGCTGCTGGGTAAGCTCTCCACAACCACATGGACCAATTTGAAGTCTCTTTTTTTTTGTTTAAGATTTATTTATTTATTCATTTATTTATTTGAAAGAGACCATAAGCAGGGGAAGGGGTAAAGGGAGAGGGAGAAGCTGACTCTCTGATGAGTGGGGAACCCTCCATGGGGGTTCAATCCCATGACCATGACCAAGACCAGGACCTGAGTCAAAGTCAGACACTTAACTGACTGAGCCACCCACACACCCCTGAACTCTTTATATACTTGCAAATGCTATTCAGGTATGGCACAGGAAAGCATGATGAGATTCAGAAAGCATGTCCTTGAGGTACAGAAGCAGGGAGGCACATTGTAATTGCATTCCTGGCTTTTGAGCAAATACCTATTAGTGTGCCAATGTATATGTGTACTCCATTGCATAAAAGGACAGGGAAATAGGTTAACATTGAGGAAGATTAAAAATACTAAAGAACTGGGACGCCTGGGTGGCTTAGTTGGTTAAGCAGCTGCCTCTGGCTCAGGTCAATGATCCCGGTGTCCTGGGATCGAGTCCCACATGGGGCTCCTTGCTCTGTAGGGAGCCTGCTTCTCCCTCTGACTCTGCCTGCCACTCTGTCTGCCTGTGCTCACTCTCGCTCTCGCTGACAAATAAGTAAATAAAATCTTAAAAAAAAAAATACTGAAGAACTAATAACTTAAAAGAGAAAAAAGTTACTAAAATTTGGATTGTCATGGAAAATAATCCCAAATTCCAAATTGATTACTGTCTGCTTCACTTTGTATGTAAAGAATCATGATCTTCAAGGAGGGAGGAGCCTGGAATCTACTTTGTAAATAACTAAATGGGGAATTCTCATGCTTTCACACTTACTCAGACTAGCAAATCACTGCCCTGGGAGAAGTAAAATCCTCTTTTTTTTTTTTTTTAAACTTCAATGATAGCATACTTTAACTTGTCTCTGATTTAATAAAAATGGCTTGAATTGACAAAGATAGATTGGATAAGTGAAGGAACAAAACATGTATACTCAGATTAAGCTTTGAGTCTCAGAAATAAGATTAAATCCCACTTATGTAATTTGGAAGTGCTCCTCTCTCCTTTTCTTCCTCTCTTTTTTTCATTCCAGAAGAACAACCAAGAAATGGCTTCGGTTTGCCCACCTGAAAAACCGAGTTACAACCTGGAGATCAACCATTTTGCTGAATTCACTATTTGCAGAAATATAGAGCTCCTTAGCTGGGTGGAAAATGTTCTTGTCAAGATGGAAGGCAGGTGTGACACAGGTGGAAGGCAAGGGTTGCCATGGTCACAGCAAAAGGCTTCAGACAGCTCAGATGCTTGAGAATTGGCTTGCCTGGATTGATGTAATGTCTGATCCATAGCCCTGATGGATAACTTTCCCCTGGGAATTTTGAGTGCTCACCACTGTGATATATTTTCACTCCTTCATGGGTTTAAGTTTGATTTGACAAAATAATCTTGGAACATTTGATTTTACCCTTGTGTTTTCAAGTCAAAGTGACTGACATGGGTTAAGAACACTTACGGTGCTTGGAGTTTTTGAATATATTTGTCACTCTCACTTGTTTCTTCAGAATGATATTACGCAGCACTCAGAATTTGGTTCTGGAGTCAAGATTGCCAGGGTTTAAACATACTCTATAATATATTTTAGTGTATCTGATTCTGAGCAGTCTTTTTTTACTGTGCCTCATTTTCACTTCCACAAAATGGACGTTAATAGTAGTACCTCCTCATGAAGAATTTTCAGAAGGATTAAATGAGATAATGCAAGTGCAGTATTTGAAACTATGCTTGGCACACACACAGTGAGTGCTCAATAAATGTTAGTTAATACTTTCTAAAATGAGCAACTAATTGAGCTCTTCAGCTTCTAATGAAGGACTTCATTTTTAAAATGTTAAACATGGGGGCACCTGGGTGGCTTAGTGGGTTAAAGCCTCTGCCTTTGGCTCTGGTCATGATCCCAGGGTCCTGGGATCTAGCTCCACATTGGGCTCTCTGCTCGCTGGGGAGCCTTTCTTCCCTTCCTTTCTCTCTGCCTGCCTCTCTGCCTACTTGTGATCTCTCTCTGCCAAATAAATAAATAAATAAAATGTTAAACATGTTTAATTACCAAGTTTTAGCAATTTTAAAACATATGGAACCCAACTGAAAGTGTATGCCTATGTGCATGCATGTGATGAGTGCCGGAAGAGGGTAAGCAATGTAAATCCAGGCACTGGCCATTTGCCTCCATGGTATTAATGACCGGGAAGAAGTGAAGTCACAGGTAAGGAATGTTAGGTTCATTTACAAACTTGTTTTATCCTTTGTAAGTTCTAACGCAGTGTTATTCTTTATGTTCTACAGCAGGAAGGACATGAAATAAGGCTGATTTTGGGAAGGCACAGTTTTGGTATAAGGTTGTCCAATAAGAGTTTAGTTTCTGTAAGCTATTTCCTCCTTAGAATGATGGAGAAGAAAGAACATGGGTAGGGTGGGCACAATATGACTTATTAAGAACCTTAGTTGTTGATTTATGATATGAGAGGAGACTAAGGGTAACCCTTAAATTTGTGAGAGGACTTTGTGCTAAGGATGGGTGTACTTAGTAACAATCTTTCCCTCTTTCTCAAAAGAGATTAGTCTATCGAGCCAAAGACTTGTTCTTTATCCTACAAGTTGTGCTTCAGCTAAACAGGAGTGACTAGAACATAGTCATCGGTAGACTTAAAAGTAATCCACTAAATCAATCAGGGCTGAGCAAGGAGGGGGTGCTGAGTAGAAATTGATATATATAGGGTTATTTTTCCTCCAGATTAGAAAGGATTCTTGTTAGTGTTCTTTTCTTGTTGTATAATCTGCCTACTTCTCAGTGAGCCATCTCTCCTATCTCTTCCTCACATTAGGATAGTGTTGGAAGAATAGAGCAGTATTGATCCATGTCAGGTTTTTACACACCACTATTACTATGTACCTTTTAATTTTATCCAAGCACAACCTTAAACCTTGTCTATAAGACACAGATATATTGTAACCAAAGTTTTTTCATAAATTTATTTAAAGTAATCTAAAATATCTGGATATTTAAAAACTTAATTCTCAAAGGCTACTATACATTTCTTCATATCTGTGTTGCTGCACCCCATCAGATTCCAAGCCAAATGTTGGCTGATGGTCTGGTGAAGCTGAAGAAATGACCCAGAGACAGTGAGTAAGACATAGTTCTTTTGGGTGAACTTATATACAGGAGTCCAGAAATGGCAGACAAGACAAAGCATCTGCTGCTGGGATCTACATGCTGTAAGGTTTTATGGTGTAGCAACTTAACTTAGCAGCTATCTTATAGTCCTTCCCCTCTTGGCCTGGCCAGCATTCCAGGAGAACAAAAGAGGTTCTGTGTCCACCACCTCTGGGGACCTTGACTTTAACAGTGAACAATATATTCTTCTATACGTTTTGCTTGATAGGAGTATAGAGGGAGGACATGGGATCTCTACATTCTCATGATTAACGGGGGCATTCGGGATATGTTTGTATAAACCAGACTTCCATTACTATACAGTATCCTGAAAGCCATCATGCCAAAATACCAATGAAGATGAAAATATCAGTGATTAAAAAAAAAAAAAAAAAAAAGGCAGAGATTCTTGCACTTAGCTCTTACAGTTTTATTGAAATTCCATCCAAGCCTTGAATTGTGTTTTATTCCTCTTAACCCATTTCATTGTTCTTTGTCCTTGAATTAATTTTTTCTTTTCTAATTCTAAGCAGACAGAACCTGTTTGTTTTTAACAATGTGGGCCCACATTCCTTTGGGTTATTTTAAGATGTAGTTGTGGGGCACTTGGATGGTACAGTCTGTTAAGAGTTCAGTTCTTGGTTTCAGGTCAGGTCATGACCTCAGGGGCACGAGATTGAGTGCTGAGTGGGATTCTGCACTCAGTGCAGTCTTTTCTCTCTTTCTTTCTCCTTCTACCCCTCCCATGCCCCACATGTGCTCTCTCTCTCAAATAAGTAACCATTTAAAAAAAAAATGCATGTGTGTGTGTGTGTGTGTGTGTGTGTGTGAGTGTGTGTGTGTGTATATTAGCTGGGGTTTATCACTTCTTAGGGACTCAGTCCTTCCCTGAGCCAGGAAATACTTCAATGAGATAGCCTTGTTTACTTTCTCATTTGAGTTTTTTTTTTTTTTTTTCATTTTTTAGACATTTCTGACTTCATGGGGGTTGGGGTGGATATGGAAGGTAGCATCTAGTATTTATTTTTATTTTAGCTCCATTAAAGAGTCAGGAACTTTTGCTAATGACTTCAAAAATGGCACCATATATCTCCCATGTATATATTGAATAAAAATGATCATGTCTGAGGGTTAAAGAAAATATTTTTAGTTTCAAATATTTAGCTATTTTGTGAATATGTAGATTACAAAAGTGGTTCCCAAGAATGTATTATTTGCTCCAAATGTTCAGAGATCAATGGGAATATGCAAATGTTAGACAAAATCCAGAGTTGCCAGGTCATTTTTAGCTTTAAATGTGATAATTAATCATGGTCTGAAGTCTTTACCTGGTGTAAAAGGTACGCTGTAGATTGAAATGTTCAGGGAGAGATGTTTTTGTTATTAAGATTCTGCTATCTACTACTTGTACTGGTTCTTGTTAAAATTTTTTTTTATATATTCTTATAGACATAACATTTCAGTCGCAGTTAGAGACTGAAAAAAAGAGCATTTTCATGGATTTATTGGGGGATAATTGACATACAGTAAACTTTTTATATTAGAAAATATAAACTTTAATGAATTTTGACACCCAACAAAACACAACAAAAATCACCATAACCAATATAATGAATATATCTGACATCATCTGAAAGTTTTCCTGTGCCCTTTGTGATTCCTCTCTCCAACCCACCACTCCACTATCCCTAAGGCAACCAACTACTAGTCTGTTTTCTGTCAATAAAGATTAGCTTGCACTTTTTTTTTAGTTTTATATACATGGAGTCATATAGTATGCACTCTACTTTGGATTCTTCCCCTCAGCATAATTATTTTGAAATTCATAGATACTGCATATGTTAATAGTTTATTTCTTTTTATTACTGAGTGGTGTTGTATAAATATGTACATCTATCTGTTCATTTACCTTTTGATGAACTTTTGGATTGCTTCAGGCTTGAGGCTAATATAGTAAAAAATTCTATAATCGTTTAGGGTTTATGTATAAGTATTGTATGGTATAGGCTTTCATTTACTTATGTAAAAACTTAGGAGCCGAGTCATTAGGTTAAATGTTATGGTCATATTTAACTTTAAAGAAACTGTCCATAGTTTTTTTAAAGTGACTAAATCATTTTACATTCTCAAAATAGGCAGAAGAGCTCAAGTTTCTCCATATACTTATCGATAGTTTTTGTGCTCAGCCTTAAACTTTAGCCCTTGGGTAGGTGTGTAGTGATATATCATTGTGATTTTCATTTGTTTTCTCTAAAGAATAAAAAAAAATTGAACACTTTTCCATACATAAATAAATATCCACATATCTTCTCTGGTCAAGTGTTTAAATCTTTTGCCCATTTTTAAAATGATTATGTGTCTTATTATTATTGAATTGTAAGAATTTATATATTCTACATATAAGTCCTTCAATGGATAGATGTTTTGAAAATATTGTCTCCAAATCTGTGGCTTATGCCTTTATTTATTTATTTTAAAAGTATTGCATGAAAAGTCAAGGTGTAAAAGTTTAAGTAAGGCTAATATATTTATGTTTCCTCTAATATCTTTTTGTATATTATATCAAGCATCATTGCCAAACCCAAGGCTACTAAGATTTTTGTCCTATTCTTTCTTCTAAAAATTTAATAGTAGAGCTCTTATATTTCAGTCTATGATTAGTTTGTAAAAATATGGTGTCAAAGAATGATTGAAACTTCTCTTTTTTAAAATAAGGTTATCCAATTGCTCTACACCAATTTGTTGAAAGGGTAAATGATTTCTCCATTGAATTGCCTTGGCACCTTTATTAAAATCAATTGACCATATGTGTATGGATCTATTTCTTACTATCTACTTAGTTGTATTGGATTGCATGTCTATCTTTATGCCAATATCACACGTTCTCTATTAATACAGTTATATGTCTTGAAATCCAATAGTGTATGTCCTCTAACTTTGTTCTTTAAAAAAAAAATCATTTTGACTTTTCTAGGTCTTATGCATTATGCAAATATTAGAGTCAGGTGGTCAGTCTCTTAAAAACTTGCTGGAATTTAATTTGAGATTGCATTGAATTTATATATGTCATTTTAATGAAGTCTTAATAATTGACATGACCCTTGAAGATGTATATCTCTTCTTTTTATGTCTTTAAATTTTCTCTCATCAATGTTTTACAGTTTTCATACACAGATTTTACACATATTTTATCAAATTTATCTGTAAATATT
Organism: Mustela nigripes; assembly: GCF_022355385.1. Taxonomy (NCBI): domain Eukaryota; kingdom Metazoa; phylum Chordata; class Mammalia; order Carnivora; family Mustelidae; genus Mustela; species Mustela nigripes. The sequence continues at coordinate 141,962,666 of NC_081557.1, read as the reverse complement.
TCAAAAATTTCCATGCTATTATAAATGTTATAATTTAAAATTTAAAAATTTCTGATTCCTTATTACTAGTTTGTAGAACTAAACTTGATTTTTGTATACAGATTTTTAAATCTTGATAAACACTGTTATAAATTCTAGCAGATTTTTTTGCAGACTCTTTAAGATTTTCTACAGAGATCATCATGTCATCTGTGAATAAAGATAATTTTCTTTTTTTTCCAGTCTGTGCGTTTTCAGCTTCCTTCTCCAATGCACTGGTTAAGACAGCCAGCACAATGTTGGATGATATTGTCAAAGTAATTTAGTGAATTTTATATTGTCTGGTTCTGGGATTTTTGTATTCTTTTACATATTTTTAAAGTTTATTCTATGATATATCTAAGTTCCTTGAAAATAGCAGGGTAGCCTTTAGCCTGGAGCTAATTTGGCTCCACTGTTGAGATAATCTCCTTCTAAGTATATAACCCGTTGCTTCATGCATTAAGAAATTTCTACAGTCTAGCTGTTGGGAAGATGAATTATTCCCAGCTTGCTATGATCTCTGGAATTGCTTTACCAGCCTCAGGTAGTTATCTCACATGCATGTGGTAAAAACTACTCAGCTGAAGACTCAAGAGAAATTCCTTGCATATTTTCAGACCTCTGTAGCACCCTCCTGTCATTATTCTGTCCTATGAAGTCTAGGTGCTTTGGACTCTCCATTCTCAGCTGTTCTCTCAATTCAGGATGACTTCTAGGGTCTGGCTTTTTTTTTTTTTTTTTTCACCATTTCACCATTGAAGTCTAGAAACTCTGAAGACAATAGTCTGGGGAAATTTTAGGCCTCATTTCTTCAAGGATTACTGTGCTGAGATGACTTTTGTCTGAAAATTGTTTCTTTTTCAAAGATTTTATTTATTTATTTGATACAAAGAGCACAAGCAGGAGGTGTGGTAGGATGTGGTAGGAAGAGGGAGAAGGAGAAGTAAGCTACCTGATGAGCAGAGAGCCCAATGTGGGGCTCAATCCCAGGATCCTGATCTGAGCTGCCCAGGAGCCCCTGTAATTTGTTTCATATAGTTTGTTCATTTTAAGTTTTTTTGTGTTGCCAGGGAGGAACTCATTCTTTTTTATTTTTTTTTAATGGCTAAAATAAACAAGTCAGGAAATGACAGATGCTGGCGAGGATGCGGAGAAAGGGGAACCCTCCTACACTGTTGGTGGGAATGCAAGTTGGTGCAGCCACTCTGGAAAACAGCATGGAGGTTCCTCAAAATGTTGAAAATAGAACTGCCCTATGACCCAGCAATTGCACTATTGGGTATTTACCCTAAAGATACAAACGTAGTGATCCAAAGGGGCACATGCACCCGAATGTTTATAGCAGCAATGTCCACAATAGCCAAACTATGGAAAGAACCAGGATGTCCATCAACAGATGAATGGATCAAGAAGATGTGGTATATATACACAATGGAATACTATGCAGCCATCAAAAGAAATAAAATCTTGCCATTTGTGACAACATGGATGGAACTAGAGCGTATCATGCTTAGCGAAATAAGTCAAGCGGAGAAAGACAACTATCATATGATCTCCCTGATATGAGGAAGTGGTGATGCAACATGGGGGCTTAAGTGGGTAGGAGAAGAATCAATGAAACAAGATGGGATTGGGAGGGAGACAAACCATAAGTGACTCTTAATCTCACAAAACAAACTGAGG